>NC_064599.1:82686618-83004951 GCF_943734845.2 Anopheles funestus | reverse complement strand
CAATCGGAAATGAAAAATTGAAATCCAGTTTCCTTGCGAGCAAGTTGGAAGAATGGTGAACACACCCGGTCTCGGGTGTGTGTAAATTGATTTCCCGCGCTTCTTCCATGTCTTGTTTGCTGGTGGATAAATGCCGGCGTACTTTTGTTTATTTTTATTGTTAAGCAGGGAAAAGCGTGTAATACCTCAAGTCAATCCCAGGCAAGGTGCTTGCCATCCTAACTAACAAGATGGTGGCATTGCGTTGCCGCAGGTTTTGTTGGTGTTTATGATTATGGATGCCTGATTGAAAGTTAGTATGATTGGATGAACGATGAGGTTCGCAAATTTGTCAATAGACTTGCAGGCTTTATCCTGTGTTTGATAGAGCGAGCATAGTGAACGGTATTTAGAGAATGTTACAATGTTGATCAAACAGTCCTTTCCAAGTCCCTTTCATACTGATTTTTTTTAAATCACATCTAAATTTTTTATTTTGGCCAGAAATGATAGGAAACTTTCACAAGATATTGTGTGTTGATTGATTCGTAAAAATGATAACATTTAGAATATGCAAAGGTGACATGCTTTATCTCTCTTTCTTCGCATTGAAATCCTCATCTGTTGTGAAAGTAATTCTAAAAAATCAACTCAGTATGTGGCAATTGATAAAGTTGTCTCATTTTCCCAAGTTATTAATGATCATGGATGACGATCTCCGATTATTGGATATGGAAAGCATCTTTCATTTCTTTTCATTCGTCTGATCGAAACAGTGTTGTTGAAACATTTTTTATATTTAATAATTTGATTACTTTGTAGCATATCTGTTGATTGTTTACCAATAGCTACTCTTACTACTTTGTCCACTACTTGTAAATTTATGCTTCTTCATTTCGCTTACATCCTTCCAGCTTCCTTCAACGTTCAGCTCGATTAGTTCAAATATTTATATCACATTCATCCGATGCAAAGAATGGCAAAAGATGAGCAAGTGCAAACTTTCCAACCCATCATCAAAAAACCGTCTGTGCCAAACAAACAACCACATGCCAGGTCCGGTGCACAGAGTAGAATAACTTTTATTTTAAATGTAATATGTTAAAAAGGACATTTTTCAAAACTCCCGCGAGGGACATTTATTTGCTTATAATGTAAGTAAATGTTTTTTTTTCTTCTACTTCGCCTGAGCCAGGATCAGTATACGTTGCCTTTTTCACAGCTAGGGAAACTTCGAAATGGTAAAGTGAACCACGTTATCCGTTTGGATTAGTTCTCACGGTAGAAGCCAGTTCCAGTTGGAACCCTTGCCGCCGTAAACCAAACAAACCATTCCTGGTTTTCGGAGTGTGATAGCGAGTGAAAGGATGAGTTACCCAACTTCCTAACGAGCACAAGACCCTTTACCTGACTTACCCAAAACATTCTAAACAAAATCCATCCCCATCATACTCCCTTCCGCTCGCTTTTCCCATCACGTGGAAAAGCATCCACGGTTATCGTAGTGAACCTTTCACCTGTCCGAAGGATATCTACCAATGTGTGGTGGAAGTTTTTTCACATTTGCAAAGTTTTTACTTCTGCAAACCCCTTTTTTTGGCAGAGGCTAGAAGCAAGGAAACACACACAAACATAGTGCAACGTAAAAACCACATAGTTGGTTGGAATTGTGGATGTTTTTGTCACATTCCATCGATAATTTAGGAGCTGTAATACATCTAACGGACTTACCATTCCGTGACATATCCTGCCCCTTACTGGTGACGGAGAAAAAACGCAACAAAATAGAATAAAAAGTAGGATTTATGTTCGAAGTCAAATATTGCGGAAAATTTTGCAGAACTTTAACGCGAATTTAAACAATTGTTTGTTTAAGGTGCTTTAATTTATTTTAATGCAATTTACAACGTTTACACACTTAATTAAACTTAGTTTACTTCTTTAAACAAAAAAATGCTTCAAAATCCATATACCTACTGAACAACACAACCGGTCGTGTACTGTACTATTGGTAACACAAAGTTACGCATTGCATGCCATTAGGCAGGGCAAGCAGGGAAAGCCAAGAGCGACAACCGTTTGTAAACGTCCAATTGCTAATTGTATAGCAATGCATACACTCTAAGATTTACATTTAATTATAATAGAATATTATGACATTCATTTTCATTAAATTATTCTAATCATTAATAATCTAAACCTTCAACTAGCCCCTCACCCATGCCTGTGCATCGTTCAGTTGTAGAGAACACTCTGCAACTGAAGTCGCATAGCAACTTTAACGTGAGTCGATTATTTTGCCACCATTTTAAAATGTATTTGAACTGCGTGAAGAAATAATGGAGAATTAGATTTCATACAAACTTTAACGTGCTCAAAGGCCAACAAAATTCCTAACAAAACCGCGCGTTACCTTCTGTTGGATTCCGCGGCAGCTTTTCTCAGGTTGGCCACGTTCACTGTCCGCGTCACGCCAGACATACCATCGATGAACTTGGTCCGGAACAGCACATTCGCATTGTTAAACATACCGTCCTTCAGCGAAACGATGATAAACTGCGAGTTGGTAAAGTGTGCCTTCAGCATGTTGCCGATGTTTTGCGTGTGGGAAAGATCCAGCGCCGCGTCCACCTCGTCCAGGATGTAGAGCGGTGCCGGTTTGTACTTCAGCATGGCCAAGATCAGCGAGAGCGCTACCAACGATCGTTGCCCACCGCTCAGCTCGGTTAACGATTCCTTCCACATCCCGTTAAAGCCAACCTTGACCTCGAGACCTTTCATGAAGTTTACGCCATCCGGTGGTACCAGCTTAGCCTGCGTGCCGGGCAGCAGTGTGCTGAAGATACTTCCGAAATTTTCATCCACCTCGCTCCACGCCACCTTCAGCTTTTTCTGCTTCTCCGAGTCTAGGTCGTTGATGATCGCTTGGATCTTATTCTTGTCGTCCTCAACAACCTTCTTCCGGCGCATCACCTCCTTGTACTGCTCTTCCTCCCGCTCCAGCAAAACCATCGCTTTCTGGTTTACTTTACGGCTCATCTTATCCTTAGAATCTTGCAGCTTCTTTAGCTTCCGGCCCGCCTCTTGTGGGTCTTCCTTGTTGTAGTCGTACCGGGTGTTCTTTACACCGAAAAACTCCTTATCCTCCGGAATCCACGGATACTTTTCCTCCATTCCGCTAATCCGATCGTAACCGTCCTTGTTATCGCTATTAACTTTCGCGATCTCGTTCTCTTTCTTCTTAATTTCAAGCTTCAAATCTTCATTTTGCTTCAACAGTTTGTCCCGCTGATGATACTTCGCCTTCAGCTCTTTGCTCTGCGAGTTCATCTTTTCCTTGTGTTGCTTTATTTGTTGCTTGAGTGCGGTCACTGCTGCTGTCATCTCATCGCTCGTACCGCTCACTTCCGTCAGCCGTTGGATAAGTGTTTCAATCTGTTCCGTCAACTTTCCCGCTTGCTCTTTGGCGGTGACGATACCCTTTTGAAGTTCCTCGATTTCCAGCTTTAGCGTCTCGAAGTCTTGCTCGTGCTTTTTCCAATTCTTACGACTTTCTTCACTTTTCTTCTTGGTGCGCTTCATATCCTCTTCCGCCGACTTTAGCTCTCGCTCGCGATGGCCTTTTCCGTCGGCAATCTTGGACTGCAGGTCTTTCACCTTCTCAGCGCAATTGGTTTGTGTCTGACGCGCCTCCACCATTGTGTTTTGTAATGTTTCTAAAAGTGTAATACAAAACATTAATTAGACTTTGTTTTCCTGCTGGCTACCAAACTAATGCGTATGATTTGTAATTTTCTACACGTTACTTTATTCAAAATCTTCTTTCGCTTACCAATTTTTTTCTTCAACTCTTCAATTTCTTCCTGAGTTTGCTGGAAGGACGTCTGAGCCAAGCGCTGCTTCAGGTTGTTCAGCTCGTAATTGAGCATATCGTGCTGTTCCTTTAGCTGTCCAAACCGCTGGGCAGTTTTCTCGATATTGCTATTGAAATAAACCCATCCAAGTACGATGAATTAATTAGTCTAACAAAAGGAATGCTCCTCCGCCCCGAACCTACCTTATTTCCGCACAAATATTGCGCAGCTCTGCTTCTTTCTCCTGCAACATTGCCTGTATTTTGTTGATTTCGGCCACATCCAACAGAACCGCGGTACCCTTCGCTCGGGCACCACCAGACAGGGTACCACCCGGATCAACCACATCTCCGTCGAGTGTAACCGAGCGAGTTTTGATGCGCGGGTGAAATGTGATCTTGTTTGCCACCTCCAAATTCTTCACGATGAACGAATGTCCAAAGGCGAATTGCATCGCTTGATCAACCTGCGGATCGTAACTAATGCACGAAAGGGCCGTCGTTACGTTTTCCTTACCGACAAGCTCCTCCGCAAACTTGGCCACCGACGGATCGATCTTACGGCCCGTGATTTTATTCAGCGGAATCATCGTTGTGCGCGTCTGCAACTGTCCTTTCTGCAGCAACTTTTTGCTTGTCGTGTCTGTATCGGTAATGACGGAGTAAAGATTACCACCGGCTACAGTCCCAAGGGCCTGGGCGTACTTTGGATCCTTCACGGTGACTAGCTTTGCCACCATACCCTTCACCGATCGCCGATCGAAGCCTGGTTCCGGATCACGGTACTGCAGCTCCCAACGGTGAGCATTGCGGCGATCTAAATCCGACCGCAAACTTCGAATTTCGGTCTGCAGTGCCTGACGGCGAGAGGATAGCGTTTCCATTGATCCTTCCTCGTAGCCCGTCGATTGCAATTCGTTCTCGATCTGCCCGATCTGGCCCTCAACCTTCGTGAACTTGCGCTTGTCTTCGAGATACGCTGCATCACTGTTGTTCATGTTACTCTGCTTGTCTCGCAGTAGTTTCTGCGAATGTTTCAGCTCCATCTCCGACTGCTTGATGGCCGTAGTGGCTTCGGCCGACTTTTGTTTCGCTGCAATCAACTGGTCTTGCAGGGTGGCCGCTTCACCATCCTCATTCGTTGATAAACCGGCCGTAACAGCTTCGAAGCGCTTTTGAGCCTTGGCGAATGCACTCTCGTCCCCTTCGCACGCATCCTTGAGCGTTTGGAATGTTTCCCCGCGACGGTGCATCTCCGCTTCTTTCGATTTAAGTGCTTCCTCATCGTCACGAATACTTTTCTGGAGATTCTTTAGCTTCCGCTGCTCCACACCAATGCTATCTTTCGTATTGTTCCGTTCGGCGAATACGGTTGCTTCCTTTTTGCTTTCCACAGCTAATTGCTGCTCCAGTTCTCCCATCATTCCGCCACCCTCAGTATCAATACGTGTCTGCAACTCTTTGGCTTCCTGGTCGAGAGATTCTGCCGTCGAGCAGTTTGATTCGATCTTCTTCTCACTTTCGTCGATGATCGACCGCAGGCTAGCAATCGTTTTTTCCGATTCCTCGACGCCTTTGCAGAGCTGCAGATATCGGTATGAGACGTACAACCGCGTCAAGTACTCGATATCGCGACACACTTTCTGGAACTCGATATAATGCTCGCGCTCCTCCCGGAGCTTCTCAAGCTTTGGTTCAATTTCTTCCCGTATGACCGCGTACAGCTCGTTCAACTTAGCGTCCTTCCTTTCGATCAGCTTCAGCGCTGAATCACGTTTTGCCTCGTACATGCTCGTACCAGCCGCTTCTTCAATCATCGACAAAATCTCGTGCGGTTTCATGTTCAGTACCTTCGTGATGCGTCCCTGCATGATCAGAAAGTTAGGATTGTTCACGTTCAACTGCACCGAACAGAACAAGTCCTGCACACGCTTGTTCTGTACCGACTTTCCATTGATGTGATACTTGTTCTTTCCACCAACGACGATCTGGCGCGTGATGGAAATTTCGCGGCAACTTTCAAACCCAATCGGACACTGATTCGGGTCGGAATTATCAAAAATGAGCGTCACCGTAGCCTTCGTTATGCCGGCTTGTCCACTTTTGTACACCAAATCCTGCAGCGATGTTGCACGGACCTACAAAAACAACATTCAAAATCATCCATTCAATCGTTCTGTCACCTGTGGCGAAAAAAAGGCGGCAAAACGTTTGCCGGCTATTTGGCGCGCTGGATCGGTGTAACCGTACTTACGTGAACCAAATTAGAGATGCCCAGCACGAAGCAGATTGAGTCTAGGATGTTGGATTTGCCCGTCCCATTGAGACCGGTGATGGCATTAAACTCGGGATCAAATCCTTGCACTTCGGTACGCCTTCCGTAGGATTTAAATCCATCTATGACGATTGATTTGATGTACATTTTCGGGCATTCGGATTGTGCGACATCAACTGTGTTCGGAAATCACATCAATAAGCACCGCGCCTTTTCTATTCACGCAACTATGCCTTATTTTAATTCTATTTATACAATGCTACCATAATTGTTTACGGCTTCACTTTTGTTGGACGCTCCGTGCGTGTATATGGGTAATTTGTTTCGCTTTTTCTATTTGAAGCTGTCAACACAACGACGGTTTCATTTGAATCTGGCATGTGCACTAAGTTCATTGCACGGTCCTCGTGGATGACATTGTGGTGATTTTTGTACGTTTTTCTTTTGGCGTTTTTACACTTTCAATACTGCATGGAAATTATTTACGAACGATAAAAGGAGAGAATAGAACGTCTAAACATCCTTTATCTTTTGTAATATGATTTTTATGATAAATTACGCTTTGAAAAATATGATTTCTTGCTTTCAAATTATGTCACACCGCGGCGCTGATCAAACGGAAATGAGAAATTCACCACCGCCGTTTGACAGCGCATATCTCGTAGCTGTCACATACAGTTCAGTGCTAGCGGATCCACTTCCTTTCCTTTTCTAGTTTTGTTGTGCTACGAATCAAACATGCCTAAAGTAAGTGCTAGCGAAATATCGTTGTAAATGTGTATTTACATCCACTGTGTCGATAAGAAGTGTGTAAATTAATTGTTGATGATCTATTGTTGCAGGCACGCAAGGAGAAAGTAAGCGCAGTCCAGGTTTTCGGACGTAAGGTAAGCATGAAGCGGGTCGTGTCGGCGATTCGGATGAGCAGGCGGCAGAAACGAGCTCTGCTGTTGACGGGGAGCAAATGTCAATGGAAGTGCGATTGTGATTATGCTATGCTACGCTGTATTTTCAGAAAACCGCCACCGCCGTTGCCTACTGCAAGCGTGGTAAGGGATTGTTGCGTGTGAATGGTCGCCCGCTGGATCAGATCGAACCGAAAATCCTTCGCTACAAGCTACAGGAGCCGCTGCTGCTGCTGGGCAAGGAAAAATTCGCCGGTGTTGATATCCGCATTCGCGTGAGCGGTGGTGGTCATGTCGCCCAGATTTACGCTATCCGCCAAGCCATCTCTAAGGCGCTGGTGTCGTTCTACCAGAAGTACGTTGACGAGGCGTCGCGTAAGGAACTGAAGGACATTCTGACGCAGTACGACCGAACGCTGCTAGTTGCGGATCCGCGTCGTTGCGAACCGAAAAAGTTCGGTGGTCCAGGTGCCCGTGCCCGCTACCAGAAGTCGTACCGTTAAGGATTTACAACCACACACATATACATTCACGCTGTGCATTTTGGCTGGTCAAATTATTCTGTACGCCGGTGTCAACTGGGAGCAGCTGTGTGTGGTACCCTTTTCGCATGGTGGCATGGTTGGTTGGACTGGCCAAACAGTGCGTGGCGAGTAACTCTCTCCATAAGATAACGCGTATATTGCTTCAAGCATAAACAATTTTGTGAGGAAGGAATAAACGGTAAACATCTGTACAATCTTACGGAAACAGTAGTGGCACGTTTGTTATTATGACCGAAAAGAAATGTTTTAATCGTAAAACACAATTCGCAATTGATTCGGAACAAATCGAAATGAAATTTTGTGTGGACTGAATCCCACTAGCTTGATGGACTCTTTTGTACCGGATAGCAGAAAGTGCCGGAAAAGTCGATAACAAATGCTAATAGAACCAAATGATGAGCTTGTGAACCACACAGCAGATTTAATTCTGAAACATTAACCTAGACTATTATTCGTAAGCAACCAGCCATATTCTTTCTTGATACATATTCAAATATGGGAGCTGAACACGGTTTGCTTGTAATTCGAAATAGTATGACTACCGATATACGCCACCCGATAGCCTGGCAAAGAAGGTATCTTACGACGATCATCAGTGGTCAACCTGATAAGTGTACAAATTAACGATTCAAATTTGATAGCAATTTTATTCCCGAAACTGATACCGATACAAGTTAATTATGGAACTGAGTGCAGAACTCCATCATCTTTGTCTGCCTTAAGCCGTATCCATACTTTCCAGCCCTTCCGGCACCAGATGACGCACAACTGTATCTGTAATGTCCACCTTGAAGCTCTTGCTTTGCAAAATTGCCGTCGTGCCTGGTTTGAAATCATACGCCAAGCTACGAGTGCCCTTCTTGTTCGCTTCCTCGTACGTGCGCAAATACTCAGTCGCGTCCTTTCGGATGACGCACAGGTCAATGTTCGAACCGGAACCCAGATCGTTGAACACACCGGCCGCAATGGCATCCCGCACCAGCTTCTTGCCTTCCTCTTCGGACATATCGGGCTTCCAGCGGGACTCAAACACGGACATAGCGGCTAAACTTCCCGAGCCCATGGTTGCGTACGGCAGCTTGTCGGTCGAACCGTGCGGGTAAATACAGTAGATGTACGGACCGGTACTGTCCACTCCTCCCAACACTAAGGCCGCACTGATGTAGCCCTGATAGCGGAACAAGAACTGCTTCAGCATTGTATTCGCCACAACGACTGGCACGGTACGGCCGGTGTTGAGTCGATGCAGCTCCAGATTCGAGGCAATCATCTGTGTGGTCATTTCCGTGTCCGCCGCAGTACCTGCTCCACAGCAGTACATGTTCTTTGCCAGATAGTGGATCTTTTCGCAGTTCTTGTCAGCTACAATCGGTCCTTCAGTGGCGCGCGTGTCCGCACCGAGGATGACGCCATCCTTGTAGATGATTCCGCAAATGGTGGTTCCTGTTTTGATCATTTTCGGTGGCACAAAGCCACTTTTAACCAGCTGAGCATTGCTACGGGAAGGCACCAACAGTTAGTTTCAACATGACTCGCCATCTCCACAATCCGCTTCTTCAGAGCCAATACTTACCGGCGACAGTTTTCGAAACTGAATCCTGGTGCCTCGAATTCACGAGCGATATCAGTAGTCATTGTAACGGTGATGGAAAACTAAGGACAATGCTTTGCAGTTAGGTGATTGTGCCGTTTTGTGTATTTTGCTTGATGGCTCTTCCTTTCGGCAATTTTGCTGTTTCACCCTTGCGTCAAAGCTACAAGGTGCGTAGAGCATTCAGCAGCGGATGGAAGCTGTCAAAAGTATATCAGCACACCTTGACTGCTAGAAATTCAGCCAAACCCCAAGTACCGACTATTTTAAACAATCCGTCCTGAAGTATGAAATCAATTTTACACAAATTAAATCCAAAAAAATTGTTTGTATTTTTGTGACGATCCTCTCAAATTGGTTTGGTCGTATTGTATGTACGAAATTTACTGCCCGAAAATGTGTTGATTGGTTTCGATCAGTTTTGACACATTCATTTTTTTCAGCACTTGCGCACAACGAAACTCACCGGACAAATTTCGGTCAAATTTCGCCAAATCCTCATAAACATTCCGCCTGTCGAGCAGTTAAATTCGAGCAGTGAAACCGTGCGGACGTGTGTTTTGTTGTTGCGGGTGCGTTGTGTATTTCTATTTAGTTTCTATCGCTTAGAACATAATAAGACACAGTTTCCAAATCATGTACCCTATTGCGCAAAGTAACGAGCCAAAAGTGTCCTTCAGTGTGATAGGAAAGAAATCAGCATTAAAACCAGTTCTCCCGTTCCTCTCCCTCTGCGGCGGCCATCTTGTTTGTGTGTATTAGCAAAACAGAAGCGAACGTTTATTTGGTGCGTGTCAGCAAGTGTGGTAGATAAAATTAAACCAAATATGCGTCCAAATGGGTGCACTCCTTTGCGAATTGTCCGATGATTCGTTCTGGTGAGAATCCGATAGGTTCCCGGTGTTTCCACGTTCATCCAGCGCGGCAGCGCGCGTTCTGGTGAAAGTTGCAGTTGTATAGGATAGAAAGGGAGAAAAAGAAAGTGTACACACACAGTGACGACCCCAAAAAAGCGCTTATGGATACGGACAGCGGAGATGGGGCTGCCGCATGTCACCATGTACAACAAAGGCGCTCTTCTATGTTGACCATAGCAACCGGGTTGCGTTGGAAAAACCGGATCAACCAAGGGGAGGCGTTGAGGCGTCCTGTTTCCGTCGGAACACTCGTGGTGTTATGTGTTTGCCGGGTTTTTAAAGCAGTGATCAAAATTGTTTTGCTATTGCATCCCTAGGGAAGGAAAAAGGGTCGCAAGTTTTCACCGTTTTTCTGGGTTTTCTTCCCCTTTTCCCTGGGTCGCGTTTCCAATCGCTTGATTGCATACGAATTTCACTGTATCGCCAAGTCATCAATTGGTGTATTTTATTCGAGTGTGCATTTGTTTTCTTTCTTCCCTTAGCCATTTCACAGTGGAGTAGTAGTGTGTGGTGGCGCTGATTGCGTGCGGCTGTATTATCCTCCGTGCCTATGTTTTTGTGCGTGTGTGTGTGAATGTTTCGTGTACTCAGTCAGAGTCAAGTGCGGTGTTTTAGTTTTTTTCTTCCGTTCAAGAGGTTTTTAGTTTTACGATTTTCCGGCAAGCTTTCCCGGCGATAGGTGATGATTCTTGGTGGTGAAAAAGATTATAAAAGCGAATAACACAATCCAGCAGAGAGACACATACACAGGTGCACACATAACACACATTTCACTCGCGGTCGTACGGGAATCGGAAGCGGGATTCCTGCCGTGAGCTGAAGTGCCGTCGTCCACTAGACGGAACGAAAAGAAAAGGAAAATAGCGGAAACCGGCTTACGGTAAACGAGACAACCACCGGGCAACCCACCAGTAACAATTTCCGGAGGGAGAGCGTCCAACAGCCAATGGTTTAAATGGACGCTACATCCATCATTACGCAGGTGTCGCGGGATGACGAACAGCAACTGAACAGCAGCTATCCGAACGAAAAAGGTAAGCGAAACAGACATGGACTAGTAGGCATATTTTCATGCCTGATCGTACAGTGCGGCGCAAAAGTTATACTCTCAATGGAACGTTTATGAAATTTTAATACAAAACTGGGTTCTTCAGGACCACAAAATTATTGGGGGATCGGGTTTGCATATATACATCTTTAACTGTTAAATCGATAATACTGATTTACAGATAATGTACATACTATTTGGGTGCAAAAGACTCTCGATTTCTCAATGTCTGATTGTGGTGAGGGCACTTGAAGTTATTCCATATTTAACTCCAAATCAACCCTTCCGAACGAAGTGAAATATAATTCTATAAAAGAAAGAGATCGAATTTGTTTTCCTAAAAACAACTCGATATCGAGTGTTTTTATTTTGTTGCGAGACTGACTGTATTAGAGTAGTCTCTTGTCTAAATTTCACTCAAAATATTATGCTCAGCTATCCGTTTTTATTGGCTGTGCTCTTTTCTGGCAAGATTTGTGTCATATTTTTTTAGTGAAAGTAACGTTGAAGATTTTCAATTCCGAAGCTACCCGCATGCCTTGGTTTTGTATATTAAAATTATCCCAACCTTTTTGGGGATCAAAAGGCCAAAATTACGACATCGCATAAATCTTAATGGAATTATGCTTACGAGATACTCTACTTGAGGATTGCACCAGCGGAACTGCTTTTGCGAAACGACACAAACCGAAGTAAAATTACCTTATGAGTAATTATAAACTTTACCCGAAAGAAGATTTTACGAGTACTTTGTATACCTACCTCTTCCATGGTTAGATTGCTCGATCTCTTCCTAAAAAAAATGATAATAAAAAAAATTGCACGATCAAAAGCAACCAACAACTGGCTGTGTAAATGCGTTCGCTTCGTTCGGTTTCAGTTGCTTTGCGAAAATAAAAAAGCATCAACCACTGCCTAATTAGTTGTTATGACAATACACGTTTGTAAAGTTTGTTCATTATGTTGTGCTTTCATCGACCGAGTTCCCACACCACCTTGAACGGGACACGGGAAGAAAGAAGAATTAATCGTTGGCGCCGTTTTGAATGCTTTCTTGCCTTTCTTCAGCTGCGTGCGTTTTTCTAGTGTGTCTCGTACTCCACTGTTTACTTCGCACAGTCGAGAACGAGTTGTTGTGCCGGTGTTTGTTCTAAATTTCCCAGTTGTGCTGGCACCTTTGCCTGCTTCGTGCGATTTTACGACATAAAGCGAAGGAAGGCTTCAAATATGAGCGCGTGGGATTTTCTACCGGATTGTCGTAGTGTTTTGCGTGTTTCCGTTCAATTTCGTGTGTAACTTTTTGCTCCCAAACCCTAAAGAACTGTTTGTTTGGCCGCCACAACGCTTACAGTTTGGCTTAGCTAAATTGAAATCGATCGGGAAAAAGGAAGACAAATGTCGATTTGGCAAAACATAGCTTCTTGCTTGTTACCACCTTCCACCACCTCCATCCACCACGTGGCGACTTTAGCGTACGCATATAAAACGAACAAACCCCTTTGTGTACTACGATGCGCAAAATGTTACAACGCCAATATACGTACACTTCTCCGTTTTGATTGGCATCATTTGCCTCCTTCGGAGTGCTGAGAGTGAGCGTGTATTTTGTTGATTTAGAACACGTTCTTACACCCACCGACTACGTCTATTTTCCTTTTTTAGCGGTGAACCACAACTACACACAGCAAGGCCCAGTGCAAAACCCGTTGGGGGCGTCATCGGTTTGCCGGCTGCTGTTCGTCTCTTGGCAAAGTTTCATTTCGATTTGGATGGAAAAGGGATATGTTTATCTCCCTTTTTTTCCTTCAACATAACGCGCCAATTTACAACGAAGGGGTTAGCGGGATAAAATAACTTTTTTGTTATAGGAAAACATTGATAGAACAAGGGATGTGTGACTTTTGACCTTCCGAAATGTTACTTTCAAATTAGATTTTTTTTTTGTTTGGTGTTTAAAGCGAATACGCTCAGGTTTTTAGAACTTTTTAATTTTTTATTCTGTTTTTTATTTAAAGCATTACTGTAGTGAAAAGAAACTTATTTCAACCAATTGGCATTAAAATAAATCAATTTTAATTTTTTTTTAAATTTCCCAAAAAAAGCTAAGGCTGTACCTTAGGAAATTTTCAAGATTTTCAATTTTTTTTATTTTTTTATATTTTTTTATTTTTTTTTTTAATTTAAAGCACTATTTGAGAGAAAATAAAGTTATTGCAACCAATTGTCATTAAAATAAATCAATTTATACAATTTTTGCTAAATTACTGTGAATTTTGACTAGTAGCAGAGATACCTTTATCGTCAAAAAATCAGTCATTTGTTACTAAATTTAACAGTTCTGTACAATTGTGCCTTCTTTTGCTTTTGCGAATACCAAAGGTACAACTTTGTTTTGTGTGAAAATCAGTAAAAAGAAAGAAATTTATACTGAAAGCATATTGGCCTATAGATCGGTCCCAAAACTCGAGCCATAATTCATGCACGACCGCTCTATACTGGCTCAAGCGCTGTCTTGCCTTTGCGAATCCCGAATATGCGAAATCTTTAACGAATCTCTGACGAGAAAGTCGAAAGAAGAACGAATTCCCTTCTTCCCTTGATCATAGCGTATGCGTAACAGGTGCAACGATTTTGCCCACTTTTACCCATTCTAATGCTGACGCATTTATACAGAAAGGAAAAATCTATCAGCAGCACCAGCTGCTACATACGACCGACAAAAGGACGGGCAAAAATTTTGCTTACCGGTTTCTGTTGGTGTTTTTTTTTCGCTTCTTCCGTTGTCTCTTGTCTAGAGATTAACGAAGGTGGAGGACAACAGATTTACGCGAACCGCAGTAAAACCCAACGCTTCTTGGGGTGATTTTGTCTTTTTTCCACCCCTTTCTATTTGCTATTTTACGTGTTTGTTTATTGCCTTTCAGTTAGCTGGAGGTTGGTTAAAGATTAGCACTTTCAACGCGCGCTCGATTCGAACATTTCCCACGAAGCAAAGCTCCGCATGTTTAGATCCCGCGAGATTGATTTATTTATCCGTTGGCGAGGGATTTCTGCGCTTGTTGTGGCAGTATTGTTAGGTTTTTGGTTGTTGGCAGTCAACCCCGGGCCCCGGACTGCTGAACAGACTGAGTGAGTTTTTCGAAACAACCCAAATGGGAGTGCTTATCAGAGGTGAACAGCGTCTACAAGTTGCCTAGAGTAAGCTGTTGAACTTTTTCTACTCTGATTTGTTCGCTTCTGAAGTTGGGTTGTTTTTTTCGTGCGTAAAAGTCAATAGTTTGTGAACATCATCACATCTAACTGCTCGACTTCGTTGTCTTCGATTTTAGGGAATTGCTTTTCTTGCCTTGATTAACATCGTCCAACTTCGCTTCTGGAAAAGAATCTTTTTTCCACACAGATCAGATGTGTAATGTACTTTAATGTATTAAAAAGAAATTACTTTAGACAAGATAAAAGACCGATCAAGCATCGGCAAGATTAAATAAGGACAAATGAAAGACAGAGCAAGAGTCATACAGGGACAAACTTCCCTTTAATTGCTTAAAATCCCTTTACTGCTTGGTGCTATCATTCTCTACTGCGTTTGTGTGCGAAACACTCGTGCTTTGAATCGTTTTTGCACTTGACACCATACAACTCAAAGTGCCACTTTATCCCGCGAGACGTATTACATTCGCTGTGGAAACTTGTCCTATCTTTCTACCTTTTAACGCTTCAACAGTGCATAACGACGAAGTGGCAGACTCAAACACACGCAAACCGTGTGCTTCTAATCAAATAGGGAGACACTTCGGACAAACATTGTTTGGTTTAGAGTTTATTAGCGAACAGGTTTTGTTGCTCGAGGTGTTGAATGTGAGTCACAATGTTGTGAAGGTGTTAGACATTCCAAATAGTGCTAGAGTTCCCTTAATTTCCTCTAGCGACTTCACCGGAGACTCCACTTTAGTCTAGTAATCGATGTTCTCCCAGGGATTGAATGCTTTTATGCGTGTGTTTGGGTGCGTATCCTTGAGGAATATACATTCACAATGCCCGAACAGAGCGTCGTAACCTTACAGCAGAAATCAAATCTCGCTTCTAACTGTTGCTTTTCCATTCAAATTTAATACCGAACGATGGCTCGGCGCAGAGCCGTAATGGTGCTCTAGGCCAAGGTGCTAAAGGTAACGACGGCGTGTGCTGCAAAGCTAGTCCTCCTTCCGACCACGACCTGGCGACGAGCGAAAGTCACGGACGACAGCTTTGCCGGCACCATTGCCTTGGAAAGGCTCGATAATACTACGCCACCTTCGCCACTTCGGTTCCGTTTTCCCCCTTTCTGGTCAGTATATACGTTCGCCTGCTTCCGTTGTGTTGGGTCTCGTGCGCACGTCGCCGTCCAGTCGTCAGGGTGTGGAAAGTGTGTCAATAGAAAATGTGCAGCCGACGACGACGACGACAAATTCCTCCACTAACTCGGACGCTCGCAACCTCCACTATCTGGTGAGCTGCAGAGAGTCTGGTCTAATCGAAGTTAGCTGTCTAGTCGTTGTTTGTAGGATTCTGGCACGAGCACAGGATAGTAAGAACTACGGTGACATACTCCTGGTGTAGTAAATAGACTTCCTCTGAGGGATTAACCGGAGTCATTCCCACGGACGTGTCGCTCCCGGTCTTATGTCGCCAGAGGAGTTAAGAAGCGCAACGATTGTGGAGGTTCTCCATCAGGTTCGTCGTTATTTGAACGCCTTCGAAAAGAAATCAATAATCTATCAATAATTTTGATTAACAAGACGTTTCCTTGGTAGCGTCCAGACCACCACACACACTGGTGGTTAGCAACATCGTACTCCGTGGGGAAAAAGGCGAAGAATTGCAGTAACTTCAGATTTTCCCTGCTTTATCAAAATTACTCCAATAGTTTAATAAACACAAGGTATTGGTAGGATAACATATCATTAAAGCTAGAAGTTGTTCATATTCAACACGATTGCCCCTAACAGCGCCTCAGTTTTTGTTTTGTTTACACGAGATAGTAATTATACAGCGCTTTATCGTAAATGTCCAAGAGGGTGGCGAATCTCTAAACAACTGTGGAGTATATGAGGCCTTCGTAGTAGCCTTAATTCCGTGGGGATTTTTTCGATTTCGACTGAGATTGTGGAGATCGTTCTAATTTAAAAGGTGATTAAATTGAAAGAACAGACGTTTCCATGGCACAATGTTTGTATAATAGACTTTGTTATGGAATATCTAGCATTCATCGGAACCAATTTCAAGACAGATAATAACTTGGAACGCGCTTGCCATCCATATTGGTTAGCAAATTGTTGGAGAAGTTAGTCGAATGACGAAGAACTTGTGGCTAATGCAATAAAGTGTTTATTTATTGTCCGATTTTAGTACACTCATTGAAGCTAAAGTCGCCAGTACAACTCCCAAATTGCCGATATGCCAACATTGTCCTCTTTAGCTGATTGTCAGATGGTTGTGATGATGGTTTGTCGCGTTGTTCTTGCAAACTGATCCATCACTTAATGAAGTCGTCCGCTTTGCTGTGGCTATTATGATAGTGTGCCCGTCTCAAATTGTGACAAGAGTTTTATGATGTCTTAATTTGATGATTTCGAACCATCCTACGTATAACTTAGTTCCAGATTAGTGCCTTCCCCCGCTCGGATTCCCTGCTAATGTACTGAAGCGCACTGCAAAAGATTGATACAAGATCGATGATTTATTTAAAAAGATTCACCCAATAAATCGATTTTAAAATGGACCTGGCTGATGTGTGTGTGTGTGATTGAAGTCTCGAACGTTTGCATGGACTTTGGAACGAACGCAACATGCTTTTCTATTTTTATTCCTCACACAACACTGAGCGAATGCACTAACAGCAGCCGTACAACACACGGAGTACTCTATTACATTATGGATGGGGAGCATTTTTTTTTGCAACTGGCCGCTGGTCTCTGCTGTTGATGCCGACTCTACCCTTTCGGTGTTTTGGGCGATTTCACCTTCTTGGGTTCCGGTGAATCGATTCATTCCACAATTAAACACTTCAACGCTCGATCTTGACGATGATGATGATGATGATGGCTATAATTGGTACTGTTGGCGGCACTGCGCACCACTGACATAGATTGTAACTTTCATTTTCACTTGATTTCCAATTGATTTTCGCACCCATGGGAAGACGGTCGGGAAGACGAATAAAATCTCCCCGACCACCCGCTCCACTTCCTTAGCCCTTCCTTAACATTCCTCCCCCTCCCTGTTACATACATAAGAGGTGGAGTTAATGCGTGAAATTGCACAAATATAAAATGGTTAGGAGTGAGTTTTCCGCAGACTTTCCTTTCAACGGAGTTGACTCGATATAGATGAATCGTTTTTCTGCTGTTGAAGCGGTTATTAAAATAATTGGTAAACTCTTCACTGCAGGTGTTCTGCCCTCATGCTCGAAGCTGTCTTAGCCAATCGAACTCTACCATCTGTTAATTAATTGTGTCTGGTGCTGCTGCTGCTGCTGCTGAATAACAGGCGACTGCATGAAGATTTCTTTTTTTCTTTCTCTCGATCGAAATCGAAACATTCCGTCCCGGGGTTTAATCAACTCTAAAACCAATTCCAAGTTTCATAACCGATTCCATCTTCGGTTACAGCACCACCATCAGGGCAGTCCAGGGTGGTGAGTGACCCTTCACTGACAGGGTTGAAATTATTGGAGCACTCTGTCTGTCTCTATTTCTCTCTCTCCTCGTGTGTATACGATTTTTGTTGTTGTTGTTTACTTTACGGTTCTTCTCATCCACATCAACATCAATGTTGTGTAGTTTGCCGGTTTTCCATTCCGTGTTCCTATCAATTCTTTGTGTGTCCATCAGCTGACAGTTAATCTTTCAGTCCACCCAAGCGCCACCACCCAAGTTAACTTATGCTTTTTTTTCGTGTATGTGTGTGTGTGTGCACGCGCGCACGTTTGTGGAAAGACTATCAAATAGGTCGTCTTTTTACCGCCATTATCAACCCTCGGAAATCGGCTCCATATGTGACGGGCTGACATCATCGCACCTAATTCGTTGAAGGTTTAGGAAGTGGTGAAGGCAGACTGGGGAAATTATAATTTCACAATTATAATTGAATGTTCACGCACGCCCATCGGCACAGGGTTTTGTATGTGTGTGCACGATTCTCCATTTCCGTGTCAAAGAAGAAAAAATACACTCGCCCACATCTTTCGGGGTGGTAGTATATGCAATGGCAGTTTCCCACCCGGAACCGTGCCGCTATTCGTGGAGGGTCCCCTTTTTATCTCAAAATAAACATCTCCAGAAATAGCAACGATTTTTTTTTTTGCAAACGATCGGCCCTGTACCCTGTAGTTGTTGCTCCCCCTTCTGCTCAGGCCACGTTATGACAGTTGGGGTGGTGGCCTAGCAAGGGCCGAACGAAACGTTTCTCAGCGTTTACGCCCTTACGTGGGTGTTGATTGAAGGGGATGCGGCAAACTCCCATTCATAACGAACGCACGACTGCATATCCTATGTGGGTGATGGTGGGAGTGTGTTTGTAAAAAGAAATGAATGCTAAAATAAAACTAGTACCGTAATATTGCCTCTTCCAACATCTGGTTGTTTGGTGTTGGTTGGGAAAAATATAAACCACCAAGCGACGAACCTTTTTCGCTAATTGCTATCAGGTGTACGCTTGGTGCAAGATACGGTACCCCACCAAGTTAAAAATTGTATTTAATTGATTGAAAATGTTCGTGCAGACAAATTTGTCTCAAAGACATGACTGTTCGGTTGAACTTCCATTTTCCCTGATAAGGAAGAGAGGTTTGCCTGTGCGTCAGGCCGTGTGTTGCGAACCGCCTAGACACGTACAACGACACACTTATCAGATTCTCGATGAGAGTATATTCGCTCTAGAGTGCATAGAGCAGAAATAGAAGAACAAAAAACCAATCGCAGCTAGGTTATTTTGTTTATCGAACAAATCCTTGAGGGATTCGGGTTCGGTTGTTGTTGTGTCTCCCCAACTCTGTCCATGGTTGTCCTGTTGTGCACACATACGGGTCTCTTCGCCCGGTTAAAAGTCTCATTTCCCGTTCCGGTCGTTATTAAATTTCGTGTCGTTATCAGTTTTGCTGCAGTGTGCCAGGCGTGCCATCATCCCATGCACGACCGCCACAACCTCCAACCTAGCAATAGCGGAGTGGCTACGCTTTTGCACGCCACCAGAGACCTGGCAAGTTTGTGGCTAAGTTGTGTATGCGTGCATACGAGAGGGAAGATGTGTCGCACGCTTATCTAAATCGTTCGCATATCGGAGTGTGCAAAAAAATAGAAGAAGAGCAATGAAACAACAAGCGGCTGGGGAAGAAATAAATATGCTAAAGCCACGATGTTTATTCCGGAAAAAAACCACACAAGCCTCCTCTCCTTGTGCGAGCGTTCCCTGCGATGATCGCGCTATTTGTGCATGTGTGTTTGTCGACTTGATTATGCTTTTGATGGGAAAAGAGGTTTTAATGGGCGGCTCGGGTGGGGAGAAACGAAGAGAAAGTGATGATATCACTGCGGCAGTCTTGACTTCTTCACTATGACGTGCTAATTGCTGATAGCAAAAGCTCATTCAAATCAAAGCCATGCATGGTTTTGGGAGCATTTAATAAACTAAGTTGTAAGAGCAGGTTTAAAGTACTGGCTAAAACTTGAATTTTAAAGAGAATTAAAAAAATAATTAAATCTTGGTAGGATACCTTTACGTTATTGAAGGGATCCTGATCAACAAGATCATACTCCATCTTTCGGATGTATTCTCAAATGATTAATATACCTCTATGTGGTTTGTAACGTGTTTTGGCAGCAGTTTTGTTTTATCATATTCTTCAATGTTAAGAAAACTTCATGTTAAAACACATTTTTTGATACATAAGTTGCCGATTTTAGAGCCCGCAGAATTTATGCTGTTTAAACCTCAACAAAACGGCAGTTGGTGATCATTCCTCACAACCGCTTCTATTGGTTCTGCTCATGAATACGTTCTAGATTAAGCAAATATAAAGACTTGCGCTTAATAATAGGGAAATTGGTGCTTTTTATTTGAAAATTATTCTTTATACATTTAAACGAGAACATCCCTCACGGGGCGAGCAACTTGATGAGCTGCACTGGTGTATAGATTGCGTGCCTTGGTCAAATTTACCAAAACACACACAAACAAAATCCACGATTATAATGAAAGTCTTGGCCTTAAATTGACTTTATCAAAGCTAACCATTATATCATTATGAGACACGAGCAGGGCCACGGTCAGCTCTTCTCTATCCTTACGGGTCCAGAAAGCCTGACCTTTTTTTTCTAACAGCGAGTCTTTGTTAGTCCTGAAGGTACACTTAGCAGCAGAAACCGGCCCCTCCCCCAGGTGTCGTTCGTGTCGCACATAAACCGCCACCTTAAGATAGTGCACCACCGAATGAAAATGAATCTGCAGCCGTAAACAATGTTTAATAGTTGCCTTCGGAACAGAGCTTTGTGGCATCTCACCCAGCCCCCGGGCACGCAGTTGTTTGTTGTGTGTCCTAAATGTCAACCGAATCGTACCTTCTTCGTCGGGTTTGATGGGCTATTTCAATTGCGCGCTGCAGTACCGCCAACCGAAATAAGATTGGAGAGGTATGCAAATGATGGGAAAGATAGCATTTCCATGGTTGGAAAATGCCGCAGTGACGGTCCACCTACCTTTAGTTACGCTCGTGCCAGGAATAGCTTCCCTGTAGGAGGTTCCGTGTATGCCGTAATTATATCATTTAGGTTCTGATATACAAAAAAAAACACTACGACAACTCCACCGTCACCTTTCGACCTCGTCACTGGAGGTCAACGTGTGCGCGAGTTTGGATATTGTTGATTGTGCCCTTCAGGCCCCAGCGAAAGAAAAGTGTCTTATGGAAAATGCAACGTGTTGGCACGATGGCTTTTTTTTGGGTAGGCAAGGTGAAATCAGATGTGTAAAAACAGAAACACTAAAAAGTGTCCTTCAGAATGCAACATGACGACGTTTCTTAGGCCCGACCGGAACGGAACACACCCTGGCGGAAGCTATTTTAATCTAAATTTAAATGGAGTTTGCTGTGTTTCACACTGTGGCACGTGTAAACTTTTTGTCGCTATTTCATACTACCTTTGCCGCCTGCGAATGTACCATGGGAAGCTTTCTCGTGAAAATGTACCTTTCCAATGCCGACGTGAATCGTTGCGATACATGTCGTCCTGTCCCCTGATCGATTCGTCTCCAACATCTTCGGATGGTGCGGTGATACGACGCTTCCCAATCGGCGATAAACAATCAATTAGCGGTTAATTGATAGATCCAAAGCGATTCCTAATGGAACTAATTAAACTCTGTCCCGCACAACCCGGGAGCCGGGTATTAGCAGAACGCGCGACGGAGCAGCGTCGTAAATTCGTCGTTTTTTGCACGTTTCCTTTACATTTTCTATTACCGCTTTTTGTTATCTTGTTTGGAAAGATCGGAGACGAGCGTATGGAGGGTTAATTGGGTAATGAAGTACGTGAAATATAAGCAATAGAATGGCAGAAATAAGTGAGTTTAGGAAGATTTCAGAAAAATGTTATTCATTATTGCGCAAACACTTTTGCGCTGCAAGATTTGCATTATTTTGCAAAAACTGGAAAGACTGAGTTCGAACTAATAACTTCCGGATTACAATTTAGACTAGAAAGAAGGAAGTCTTTAAATTTCAATAATCAATGATTTTTTTTACTTAGCTTAATCCCGAGAAAGCATAATAAAACTTTGATTGTTTTTGCTTCAAAGTGCTTCTTGTGCGATTTAAATGTCAAGCCGGGAAGAAGCTGTTTTTAATACAGCTTAACACACTTCTTTCTCACACCGGGCTATGCAACACTTCCGAACAAAAATATTCCGAAAAGCGTGATAAATCTGTTGCATGGAGTTTCAAAATGTTTCGCCGAATTTTTCATGTCGATTAGTACGCTACTCTTTGTGTTACAGTTACAAATCCTTATGAAGTAGCAGTGATTGAAAAGAGTGCGAAGAAGGGCTCGTGTTCCAATATCGGAACTTCCTATCGCCAGTACAGAAGATAAACACCTCAAGCGTGGTTTACTCTGAACGATTTTTTCTCAGTCCTTTTTTTTTTGATTCCATTTTTTGATTCTCAATCGTTTTCGATGTTTGGTGAAAACCCATTTAGGGACACGAGAGAACCTTTCGTCCTTCCCATCGTAAACGATAATGAAAATGGACGACGGCCTCTCTTGTTCCACGCCGGACAGTTGTCGCCGTGAACCAATATCGTCCTGCGAGATGCGAAAAGACATCCCATCGGCCTTCCAACACCATTAGAATGGTGATTTTTCTGGGCTGTTGAACATTGTATGTCTGTGCGTGTTTGTTTAATGTTGCTTTTAATCTTCTGCTGTGTGAAGATTGGAGCAAAGATATCAAGGGCTGATCGGCTGTCACACTGCATTTTGTCGGCTCCCTTCGGCCGGGAACCCCGTTGTTGTTTTGATAACGTAACCGGTGCCGTGTCCAGACTCACTATTCGGAACCTTTTTCCCTTTTTTGACACTTTATTATGCTGTTGGTTCCCGTTGGTGGGCGTCCTTTGGGTGAAGGATATCACACGGTTGGAATGGTTGATGAGTCACGACGTTTCGGCACCGAATTGCTTTGGTGGTTTTACAATGTTGGAATGTAAAGGGATCTTTAAGTGTTTCCCAAACGCGAGGGGTCACGTGGTGGAGACTGTTTGATGAGTCAGCGCACAGAAATTCGTTCTGTTTCCATTAGTATCATCTTTGCTTTTTTTAGTTTGCTTTTGTTGGGTCACTTTGTGTTATTTCTTGACACATTTTGAATTAACCATTCTATCTAGTTGTTTGTCAAACTCAAACGTCGAAAGTCTAAGCCTAAGATACTAAAGAACAGGCATCGCAAATTTTTATTTAGATTTTTGATTTAGTATACATTTAATAGTATATACTTCAGCCCTCTGCCGCTGACCTAAAATAAATAAATAAATAAATACATTTAAAATACGTATTTAAATACACATTATACGTATTAGCCTTCCCGCGTTTTTCTGTACGTTTGTTGAAGTCGCACTTCCTATCAAAGCTATCGCTGTTATCTTTTTACCAAGATAGGCGATGAGTTTGGATGACTTTTACTTCCAATGTTTTATACTATGACTCATTGATCAGCTGAAATTTCAAGTTATTGCTCGTTAAGTCGATGACACATAAAACAAGTATACCAGTAACTCGACTTTTAAGGCGGCTATTTTGTGATACTGATTGATTGAGTGATGATTTTGTGATGTTATTTTTATGCATTTTAACTCTACGCGAATGAATGCTTTATAGGAAAAATTGTCAACATGTTGTAAAAAAATAATAATAAAATTTGAAAGACAATCATTTGGCTCTTGTTATAGCAAAAAAAAAATTCTACCATTTGCCTGACAATCGCTAAGGCATTTAAATTCCATCCGTCGCCGTTCGAGCTCCAAAGCGTTTGGTAATTGCAGTCGTAAATTATAGATAAGTATAGCTGTTGGGGGTCTGTGCTTTGAGCTTCCTACCCCAATAATGCATGAAGCGGGAAAAAGAATCGTATACTAAACATCAACAGAGCGACGATACTGTGCGCGAGACTGTGTTTAGTCCCACATCTACCAAACCCTTCTCATCACAGACATTCAATACAACGCCCAAGCCAGCAACGTGCCTCATGCATCACGTTAGTGCGCACGGTTTGCGCCGTTACCAAACGTCAAAACGCATTCACGATTTGTTTAGGCATCGCTTGCGTCGATGTGTGTGTGTCGTGTCGTGCGTTACATTTCAAAGCGATCTTATTGAGATGCTGTACAACTGGTTCTTTCTATCTGTAAATGATGAATGGAAATTTAGAAGTGTTTGTGTGGTTTTTTTTCATTCTTCTGGTTTAATTTCCTTCCGAAACTGTCTGGACATCCGGTTACTTGTGAGACATTCTGACGTGGTTAGGGTTTAGAAAGGTTGAGGGCACAAGCATCTACGGTATCCTCCGTTATACCATTGATAGGTAGCGATTAGTTGAAAGACATTACTTCATCGTCTCTACATAAACTTCCGCTCTGTTGAGCTCTTTGCTGTTTGTATGTTTGTATGGGTGGGAATTTACGTTGCGTAACTGGTAGTCTGTTACATCAGCGAATCGGAATTAAATTCTTAACGTCGCTTTTTTTATTCTCTGTACCTTTTCTAATATGTCAGTAACATCTGGCACTTCTGCAATTGATATGGATCGGCATCATGCGTATAGGAAAGGGGCATAATGAAGCATTAATTCTCCAATCAGTTAAAATCTTTCACTATCAGCCTCTATCCGGCTGATTCATGTCCATTTTTCGATTGGGTACACAGACAAAAATAAAAGATTCTTTTCAAACCAGTTTGGGGCCAAATTTAAATCAACATATTAGCGTTACGCATGTTATTGGGGCTTGCCGATGGAACTCACAGTAACCTCGTTGTAGATAGTAGACGTAACCCCGTGTGGAAACCTGTTCCAAACTTGTTTTTCGTCCCAAAATTTTCAACCCCGTACAGTATCGGTTGAGGATTTCGGGTAGCGTCATATTTGACATTCTAAACATTTTCTACATTTCAGTACGCTGTGAGAGTGTGTGCGTGCTCGTCTCTTGTTTGTTGTTTTGCAATCCCTGGATGCCGAGAGGAGGAGGAGAAGGGCGAGATACCGTAATTCGTAATATGGAGCTCAAGGTTAACCTGATTAGTATGGCATGGTGTGTGCGCGATCACAGCACCAAGTCATTCAGTGTATCGTACACGGTTGTGGCTCCGCTTACGTCAGGCCCGTGACAAACGACTACATTTATTCAATTCTGCGCATCATAGTAATAGTAGTACACACGGTACACACAAACAACAAAAGCGTGTATTGTCACCAAGTCCATCAAGGGCGCTTCTACGCCCATCTTCTTCTACACTGGGCGTGAGATTATTTTTTCCTGTCAAACATTGTTCAAACTGACAGCTCCGAACGTTATCGGTCATCTGGTTGGTCGCGGAGTGTGAGCATCTCACTCCAACACTTGTTGCTTTCTGTTGTGGTTTTTGTGGACGTCCGAGATAAACGAAGTACTCTCAACGTCCCAGCCCACAAATTCAGCATCGTATTAGATGCTGTCGCACAAAAATCACAAAAATGTTTCGCCACATTTTTGACGAGCTGTTGATTTAGCGCCTATTTACGAGCGATTGGAAAAGTTTCCCCAATGACGAAATCAATCTGTAAATAAATTTTCCCTTCCGGCTGTAGGGGTCTCTCCCCTTCCTCCCCTTCCCTTGCACGTGTTTGTGTGTGCGGGGCGTGTTTGTGTATATTTTATTGCACTTCCCGTCGACAGCAGCAGCAGCAGCAGCAGCGGCAGCCAGCCAACCATGCGATATAGCGGTGTTTCCGACTGTTTTTAGCCGGGCGGACGGAAAGGTGTGGTGCATCATCGTACCTGCTGTATCTTCGCTTCTGTCGTGTCGCTGTCATCTCTGTATTTCTTAACACGTTTCTTATCCATTTGGCCCTATTTCGCGTAACTGTTTTATGATAAGAGCACGCGAAGGCGCAGCAAACAGCGAGAAGACACCGCGCGGAAGCTCACGAATATTAAGCGACGGTCTTCGCATCTTCTCAACCTTGCTGTGGCCACACCTTGTAGTTTCCCGGTGGAGTTCCACAAGACGGGTCTGCGATCGTGTGGCGCACGAAACGCACGCGATGACGAATCTCGCTGACGAGTTTCATGATCACATGCTGATCACCGTTGTGTTGATGATGATGATAGTAAAGAATGTATCAGTAACAGTGCAGTAACCGCGAAAGCGCGAGACTCGCTAGGGTTTACCTTGCTGGTAGTGGTAAAGTCGGCCCTTTTCGTTCATCCGTTAGTCATCGTTGTCGTCGTTTGGTGTTGGCAGTGGAAACATAAGCACAAACGCACACATACGAGCACATACAAGCGGTCGAGCGCATTCCGCAGCAGTGTGACGCAGCTTCAAGAAGGGTGTGTGTGGTGGAATTCACTACGGAATTCACCAATTCTGGCATTGTTCGGTCGTTTGAGTTATTGGGGACGTCTTTTGGAGATGTTTTTTTTTCTTCTCACAACTTAAGATGAAAGACCAAATTCATCTCCATCTGGAAATGTTTAAACGAGGCACGATCCACGATTTTAGGTGCTTTAGTTTTATGCGGCCCGACCCTTTGGACAAACGTTAACTCTAGAGGTGATACATTAAATATTAATAGCTCCATAATGCAAACCATACGACCCTTTGCTTTATGGATCTTGAAAACATTTTTGGTTTGTGCGCCGAAACTGAATCCCGCCACTATTTACGACTTCATTTCCTTTTCAAATTCAGCAGAGTGCAAATATTTTAAAGGCACACCGTTGGCCCCAATTTAATTGGATCAGCTTCTCGCATAATCACTCGGTCCCGGTGATGGCGCTGATGGGTAAATAAATTATAAACTCATTTTAATTAACAACGCCGATCATATTTAACCTTTTCCCACAAAGTTGTGTGTGTGGTCCTTGCAACAAGCATGCTCTAGTTAAGCACTAACTGGCGTAATGAAATCGCACTTTGATCCATCACAGAGGGCTGTCAATTAATTATCTGGTTACATTCGGTACTCGAATACGCTTGATTAGGTGCGTTCAACTCGATTGCTTGCAGTAAATCGGCACCGGACTCTAAGACGCTCGTATGACGCTAACGTCTGAGGGGTTGTGATGAAGTAATCACCAGTAACGACTGTCACAGCCGTACTAAAACGATATATGTACAACCTAGACAGTGTGTCTAAATTGAATATGTGTCGCTAGTCGGTGAGGCGTTGTTTGCCTTTGGGGAAGTAAATTTTATCAAACGCTTCAACGCTGATGTCATCATCTCTTGAAGTGGTCAAACAACGGGGACGTGTTTGTACAGATACATTGCATTTACATTGAAATGTACCGAAGCGGACATGTTTCGTCTCATACTAATGCCTATTGGCAGTGTGTAATACATTCGCAGCTAACTGTGGCAATCTAGAATGATATAATGGACCGATATTCTTGGCAAATAAATGAAATCGGGTTAATATTGCTTTGCGGATTGGTTTGCTCAGAACGAACCTTGTTTGTAATTTTGATTATGTTGCGAGAGAACATCGTGTGGTTACGCCAGCATTGCACCGTGCATGAATGATTTCCTTCATATCGGTGGGCAGTCAGAACAGCAAATTGAGCACGCCCTAGACTACGGGGTCGGCCTTCTGGAATCGCTTGCAGGAGCGCCTTGAAGCGATGCCCTCCATAACTGGCGCCTCTGCTACACACAGCGCACAACCCCAACCCCGGTTCGTTGGGTGTTCCGTTCGCGCATACTGTCACGTCTGACAATTCCAATTTATCTACCATTGTTTTGTGGAATCGACGAGCATCGTCCTACATATCTTCTGAGGAACTCTGCTGAGGAAACGGAGGCACAACTGAGCGGCAGGGTTTGCCGCGTTTGCCCAAGTTGGATGAAGCAATATCTACTGTCTATCCGTGGGTTGTCGAACTTGTCGATGCATTTGGTGAAACTGCATTTTCCAACTGTGGTTTGTGAAGCGAATGAAAACAATATAGAAATTAGAACAAGGGGTGATATTGATATTGATATTGGATATTGATTGGAGGAGCATATGATTGGTGTAGTTCCTGTCTGCGAGATCATTCTAAAGTGTTTGTCCAAAGGTTTGTGTACTGTTTTTTGTTATTTCTACTTCCACTTTACTTTGTACTATATTTCATCAATCTTTCGTAATTTATATTAGTGTCTTTGTGTAGACACCTGTTGCAGTTTGAGGGTTGGAATGAATACATTCTGCTGTCTTGCAAGAGTGGCAACGTTAAGTCACTGTTAATCCCCGTCTGCTAATCGCCATGTCCCTAAACCCCACTGGCCCCAGTGTAGCTTTTCTATTGTGTGGTATGTGATATTATCCACGGGTAACATGTGATGGTAATAGAACGCGACACTCTCTCCCCCCCCCAAATCATCCCTCATCCCCCTTACTCCAATCCATCCCCACGACTGCTGACTATTTGCGAAGTCATGAGTGCGAAAAATATAATCCCGAGGATTGAACCCATCGGGCATTATCGTAGCTACCGCAGCAATCGTTGTTGGTGGAGAGGGAGTTTTGTTTTGTAACCAGAGGGTGGTTAGGCTTTCGGGATTGCAATGAGCAAATGGTCGGCAACAGCACAACGGGGAGGCAATTTCTACCCTCAATCCAATTAGATATGACTAATGGAATTTATCTCGGTTTGTTCCGATGCCCTTTGCTGCTTCTTGGACACATCCGGGAAGATGCTTCCTCCTGCTTGAGCTCTTTCGTCATCTCGCATCGGAAGGGTGTCTGCCATACAGCGTAATAGCGGAACACTTTAAGCCTCCGTTATCATAACTTCAAATTTGCTTTATTCGAACCAACATTTGTGAGGGAGCGCGCGCACACATGAGGTCAGCCATTTGTGTGACTTTCCACTTTGCAAAGCAAAGGACGACTCGAGCATCAGCAAAGGATCTAGTGGTGTTTGGGTTAGAGATGTGCAAAGCGAGTAAGAGGGAGATAGTGAGTTGAAACGTTGTATTGAGCGAGTTTCGTTCACTCACCACGAGGAGTTTTAGCGACTCTTTTTTCACTTACTCACTCGTGATTGGCAAATTTATAGCCTTAGGAAATTTTCAAGTTTTTAGAATTTTTAAATTTTTTTGTTAATTTTTATTTTTTTTTTACTTAAAGCATTATTTTAGTGAAAAGAAACTTATTTCAACTAATTCGCATTAAAATACATTAGCTTATAAATTTTGCTAAATTACTCAAAATATCAACTCACTCGCACATTTCCGTTTCAACTCACGTATTTGCTCTTTTTGCACCTCGACCCACCACGGCTACATGCTTAGACTCATGAGTGAGTAAAATGAGCGAACCTTAACATGAGTCGTTAAACGAGCTGACTCCTAATAATGACTCATTCACTATGAGTTGATTCACTAAAAGAGTTGTTATTCTCATCTCTAGTTTGGGTGGATGAATGAGTCAGCTCACTTTCGGTTAGAATAGCTAACATTTCGTGCATGCCCCTCGCGCTGAACGTCATGATGATGATGATGATGATGGGGTCAGATATGTTGTCTATGCGCTTTGCTCGATTGCGAATTTCGATTGGTTCAATGGTTGCGCTTCATGAATAAATCAATCCGAGGCGAGAATAGTAGGATTTGGGTGCTCAGAGCGAACCTAGCAGAAACGGGATAACACACAAATGGCGACTCATGCTAGTGCGGTAAATTATGACCTTTAGCACGACTCTTCAGATGGAAATGCGTGAAATTTGTAAATGAAACCAACACACATTCGTCCAGCACAGTTTCTGTGGCTATATTATTTTCCAATTTGATTTGATTGCTTTACTACCAACCTCGGCTAAGCTTTGTGGCCAAGATGTGAGTGGTCTATGTTTCGTTATGTTTGCTTGTAGACGATTTTGATGGAAGTTTGCGGTCTTTCGATGTGCTTATCGTTCAGTTTGCAGTCGTTTTATCAAGATCATCAGTTTAAGTGACCGGTTATAGGATGTTGATGTATAACAAAATTTACTAAATGTTTAAATATGATTTTTTTACTAACGCTGTATTCTTTTTTGTTCTCTTTACAGGTAATATTCGCAAACTTTTGTACCAAACTCTATCATACAAGGAAGTTTTGAAATGAAAAGGATCGGGATGTTGTGGAATATAAGATGTAAGTTGTACTTTCGTTGTTAAAAAGCCTTGATGTTCTATTGAAATGTTAAATTGAAAATATTAATATGAATTCCTAGGCATTTCTCTAAGTTCGAGATATTTGCTAAAATCATAAAATAGAATTCGTGGGAGTTTTTAAGCAATTTAGATCAAGGTTACAACAATCTCGCCATTTAAATCACATAATATCCTTGAACTGTGTGTTTGTAGCATTGTTCTTGCGTACACCGCACGTTAATTCATGGATTATGATGTTTTTTTTTTATTTGTAGCTTATTGAACAATAAGTATTTGGTCCGGTTTTGCATTGTTCTTTTCAACGTTTTGTTTTGTTTGTTTGAGGAAAGAATGAATGATCGGTAACAGTGTTACGTTTTTTGAAGTTCTCACTATACCAACAAAACCTTTCCAAAACATTGATGTGTTCAACCCAGGGTTGAATTCGTACAATGTAGTGAATTTTGAACGCACCCCCAAAAAAGAGGCTTTTGTTCACCCTTCACGTACATCACATTTAAGCGCCGTTTCGTCCCCTTTTGTGCTGTAGTCTCTAACACACGAATTCGAAGGCTGTATGTGTTTTTTAGTGAAGAAAGTTATTACATTTTGTTTTCGTCTTTTTTTAACTTATTGTTCAGCATGCATCGCAAAGGTAACGTGCCACCTCTGACCTTTTGAATGGCTTCCTTGGGGTGGACTTAAAAAATCCCGAGGCCAAAGCAAATGAAAACTCAGACGCACACACAAACACACCGACTGTTTTCAAATGTGGCCCTGGACTAATCCTGGCTTTACGGAAATGGTTGGTCCCCTTTCGGCCAAACATCCTTTACACACCATTACCAACGTTCGTCCGTTACTTGAAAACTGTACGAAGCGACGTCTTCCATTGCATGCTGCACACGATGCAGTTGCATTTGTTTGACCTCCCCGGGGACTCATTGACATTGGAACGTGTGGCACACGACTTCGTGGTATGCGTGTTGTTTTCTTTCTTTTTAATCCTGGTCTGTTTTGTTACTTCCCCGCATGCATTCGGTTTGGCGGCGAAGGTCGGTTTTACTGTCCATCATGGCAATATTCTAAAGCGCCTTTACTGCATTACGTGCAGCAAAAGGCAACCACAAGCCAAGTGCACTAAACTGGCAGTGTGCACGGTTACAATCCAGACTAGATTATGTTGGTCATCGGAATCACAGCTTTGATTGACCTGGTCTTTTGTACTGTTTGCGTGCATGCTTTCATTGTTGGCGAACTACTGCTGATGAGCTTCCAACTTGTGACCTTAACCTTTAAAAGAAAGCATGTTATCAAAGGCTAGATTGTTTTCTTGTGAAGATTTGCATACCGATTGATAGAAGGGCGTTGCAGAGATTTTCTATGAAATCTTTATTGGATTACTTTTTTATAAGTAAATAGTGATGGGTCAAGTAGCTCTTTTGCAAGAGCGGAGCGCACCGCTCTCGCTCTCTAAAGTGTGCGGTGCGCTTGAGGTAGCGATTGAAGCGACACGGAGCGATTGAAATACCTCTTTCACTGTTGACCCACTAGCTATAGCCTTAGGAAATTTTCAATGTTTTTGAATTTTTTTATTTATTTTTTTGTTTTTTGTTTTTTCCTTCTTTTAAAGCATTATTTGAGTGAAAAGAAACTTATTGTAACAATTTCGCAATAAAATAAAACAATTTTTTTAATTTTGCTAAATTACTCAAAAAAATGGCAAGGGGTAAGCCTTATGAAACTTTCGAGTTGAAATTTTTTTTTTGTTATTTTTTATTCTTTTCTTCTTTTAAAGCATTATTTGAGTGAAAAGAAACTTATTGCAACAATTTCGCATTAAAATAAAACAAATTTTTAAATATTGCTAAATTGCTCATAAAAATGGCAAGGGGTAAGCCTTATGAAATTTTCGAGTCGAAAATATTTTTTTAATTTTTTTGTTATTTTTTATGCCTTTCCTCTTTTAAAGTATTATTTGAGTAAAAAGAAACTTATTTCAACCAATTGTCATTTTTATTTGGCATTAAAATTTTGCAAAATTACTCAAAAAAAAGCTAAATCTAGAAAAAAATTCATATGGGAGCGCGCGCAATAAGATGAGCGGAGCGATTGAGGTACCTCTTTCGCTCTTGACCCAACACTATAAGTAAATGTTTTTGTTCAACACTTTGCTCGATAAATCTTGCAAATAAGACGTAACAGATTTGTTTGCTTAACTCACTTGTCGATTCTTGTACTTCGATTGTTTTCTGTTCACGCTTCGAAACATTAAATATTGCCGTGAGCTTCATTTATCGACGCACTTTGACGGAATAATTGACTTACAATTTACCCATGAACATGTTATTTATTGGCTGATTGACACGGTACAGGCTGGTGAAGCGTAGTAATGATTACTGAGAATCGAATTTTATTATGAACTCTGAGGTATTACACACATCTGATGTGTTGATCTGCATGTCAACAGTTCAATAACAACCGCGTCATTCTCTTTCGGGAAACTTCTCCGTCATAAAATTAATTCTAGCCTAGATTGAAATAAAAGTTACCTGAAGAAATGAAGAACGACGAAAGTTGAAAAATTACGCATACATCCAAAATGAAAATTGTACAAACCCGCTAGGTCTGTTTCATCTAGTCCAATCATTCTGTTTGTGAAATCACTTTCAAAATCAATTTCAAAGCAAAATCACACTTTAGTAAATAAACTTGCTAGCTGATGTCAATGGCAATGCAAAACATGTTCTGGAACGGATCATGAAATCATTATGGAACGCGTTTCCGTGCAATCAAACGCTTCACAATCGCACAATCGCTCCCGCGAACTTTATCAAAAGTGAGCAGATTGATTTTGTGATTTCTTAGAAATGCTAGCGGGTCGTGTAATAGCTTTGCATGTTTTACACAATTTTGCCCGGAAAATGGCGCTGTAAAACGATTCTTATTTAGTCACACCGCCATACCTCCCTGCTATTTCCATTTTTCTCCATTTTGGCTCCATTTTTCTGTCGTATTTATTGATTCGAGCTTTGTAATGGAGATGACATTTAATTCTTTTAAGGTTTTCAACACATTTGATGTTTTTCCAGTACAACAATTGCAAAACTTCCATAAACCGATCAGCAGCACAGGGTTGAAACCGTTTCCATTTCAAACACGGAACTAGTCCTGTGCAAACAAAGGCCCATCATGAAATGGAATGAAATTTATATGATTTCAACCAAAATCCTAGCAAAGATATTTCCTACCCGCAAGGGTACAAAATATCTGAAATTCCTTCGCAACATTACCAATGCGTTTCTATTGCTGATTCTGTGTATTTTTGCCCCAAGAAGTCATCGTTTGTTGGTCGTGAGCAAAATGAAAAAAAAATGTAAAAAGTGAAAAAAATCACCTGTACACGTGTGTCCTTTTTGGGAAGGGCTAGAATGATGAAGGAAACGAACAAGCCGGAAAACTGATGATTGGAAAATAGTATTAGGCATTTTGATTTGCTCTTTGAAATGTTCTTTATTTCGTCTGTTCCGTCGTAGCCAATTTTTTGTGACGAGTTTCGTCCTTAGTTTATTTCCGGACCGATTGGTAATGGGTGTAATTGAGTTTTGTTTTGTATCACTTTAATAAGATCTTGTTTTAATTGTAGTGCAAAATTTGCGAAACGGTAAACCGAACATCGAGACTCTTAAAACAGAGTAAAAAGCTTGAAAAGATGCAAATAAATTCATTCGTCCCAATTATCAGCGCATGGCGTCAGTAGTAGCAAAGATATTTCTATTAATTAATCCTAAACTAGTCCCCACCAAAGCTGATATTTTGTTTTATGACATCAGATTCGTTTCGCACAACAATTTACACTGTACAGAAACAAATTGACAGCTCGGACTCTTTTTAACCGACAGCAACACTTGTACTGTCGCGCCCGATTTTAACCACGGCACGAGACCTCCACATTTTATGCGAATCCGAAAACCCCGACCGATAGTGACCCGCGAAGATACGGTCCGCGCGTACCGGTGACGTTTGCATTGAGTGTCACCGAGTAAGGAAAAGGCCGCAAAAACCAACGGCACGGCACACCACCCTGGCCATGTGGCGGACGGGATAAAAATATCTCTCCGCTGACGACACACAATGCGTTCCTGTTCATTTGCGCTGAGCGCCATTTGTGCCCCACCATCGTCACTTACGGTCAGATATGCAGGCAATGTGTTTTACAGTGTTGTCCCCGGCACCAGGGACAATAGACCATCGACGGGGAGAGCGGGAGGTATTCTAATTTTAGTTCGTATGTGTGTGTGTGTGGTAGATAAAATTTACAACCTGTCTCCGGTGGCCTTCTGCGGTTTATGTGTGTGTATATGACCCTGGTCGTGTGGATACGGTGGTCCTGGGCAGCTAAAATCGCGACAAGGGCGCAACATTGCGGCCGCTAGTAATACAGACATTCACAACATCAATAAATGGCACCTTTTACAGGCTTGCCGATTTTTTGTTGTTGCTACAAATCAGTTTTGTTTACATGTTCGGATGTTTTGCAGAAGGTCGATGTAGAGTCGATGGAGATGGGATCGAAGGATTCAATCGGAAGCCATTTTGCAATTCTATTGGACATTATCGGATCAAGCTCGCACAGTACGGCGGGCGGGCGGTCGTACCTGTTGGCGGTAATAATTAAAACTGATTTACTATTCCTCCCATATCCGCCGACCACCTGACGAAGAGAGGACGCATCTCAGGTTTGGCACCTGTGCGGTGGTTTTTGCTAAATGTTGAATATCCTTCACCAACGAATGAATGGGAAAAATGGCTTCCTTGGTAATGGTGGGTCGTCATGGGTGGATGGCTACCGGGAGGGTGGTGGTGATGGTCATATTTCATATTTGCACAGTTTCACCCGAGGCGGTTCGGTTACCACACATTGCCGCCCTTTTCCATCCCCAGTGCTGTAACCTCCACCGTAAAGAAGGCAGCATGATTTATGGAGTGCAGCATTAATTCCGACCGCTGGGACGGATGTGTTTGGAAATAGAGAAAGGGTCCGTGTGTGTGCGCGTGTCACGTGTAGACACATGTAAGGCAAACAAAAAGTCGATGGTTTTGTGGACCTTTTTTTTGTGCTGTGAAACTATCCCGTGAACCGAGGACGAAGAATGCAAATAGCGCAGAAAGAGAGAAATTGGTGCTTCATCGTGGGCAGGAAAGTTTTGTAAAACAATGTTGCCAACTTTGTCCTTTGTCCTGCTCACATCGGTGCAAAACCCCTGTCGATTGACCTTTTGGCGCATCCTTTTGCTCGGCACAAGCAAAACCGTATCCTTCGTTAGAGCATCCTTAGATGATGGGAAAATAATAGTTTCTATTTTACCCATCGAACCACACCCGACACTGGCCCACATTAACGTACACTGTACGTACAAATCATTAACAAACAAGCAACAAAAAAAGGTCTTTAACACACAGCTTCAAGGTTGGTTCGTGCGGCTAAACAAAGCGAAAGTGGCTTGGTGATGTATGATTACCGCAATATGCAGATTAGCAAACAAGCGAGTTGTACAATGGAAGGTCAATATGCTCGATCGATCCCACGCGAAATACGGGAACATGTTGCGTGCGCCTCCATAAGAAGGAAAACAGCAAATAGAGCAATTCAGTGCAGAAAGTACCAAGAAGCCTAACACGATTTGAGCGAAGCGTTCTGTCCTATATTGGAAATAAGGACAGCAACACTTTGCAAACCAAGGAAACTAGGATTTTCTTAATCCAAATTTTCCAATGCTTAGAACAGCAAAATATCAATGCAGGCTTAGTTCCTTCAATACTAGACAACTATGAATTATGGAAACAGAGTGTAAATGGTCGTCTGTGCCTGTCGATCCATTAACATCAGCTGGTAAGCCAGACTTTACCCAACGTTGTTCCATATTTATTCGTAACATTTGTGTCTGTCCTGTCTGGTTAGATAAAGGTGAGCATCATAACCTGTCTCCGAAATGGGCCGAACATTCGCAAGTTGAAAAGGAATCGCATTACTCACCCTTCCCATAAAAAATGCGTTTAATGCGTGTATGTTTGTATACGCATCAATTATGCAGGCCAAAACGAGGGCCAACCAACCGGACCCCAAGATTATGTGCGCCAAAGTTTGTGTCGCCGCTATTCCATTTGCCTGATGCTCGATTATTCAGCAGCCCTTGACAGCTTCATCATCATCATCGTCGTCGTCGTCGGGTTACCCGAAAAACCTGTCCCAAATGGCATGCAGGATCGTGTAAAGGGATAGTTGCTGCGGGGGGGGCAAAGCAAACCTGTGCTTGGGTGGAGTTTGAGCGATCCCCTACTGTCATTATTGGGTGGTGGTGCTATAGCCGCTAATCGATATTGCCGCACTGTTGGCTGGTAGGAAGACAGCAATGGCATGCAACGCTGCAGGCGTCAATTGGTGGTCTAGCAAACGTGCAAAATTAGAAGAATATTAAAAGCAGCCGCGTCGTTACTTGTAATTCTTTCTCTCTGTTTTCTGAACGAATTGTAGAAACATAAGTGATTTTACATTTAGCCAGAAGTCAGGCAGGCAAGTAGTGTATCACATCTCTCGGCTTTGATAGCCGTTTACTGTCCGTGCTGATCGTCTGCGCTTGTTAGACCATCATCAACTCTGGCGCTAGATTAACTCCACCACCCCCAAGATGATTATATTTTTATCACTCTCAAGCACTCATTCCTTTCATGCTGTGGACAAAAAGCGCATCCCGTCACCACATCAGGGGGCACATGTTCGTTAGATTTTATTGACCCTCCTCTATTCTGCCTCATCTGTTTTCTCGCTCGCAAAGTTAATGTACTGCCCTGTCCCACAATTGTTCCCCGGTGTCGTTGCAGGAGATGGGACAAATCGCACGTGTGAGTGTGGATTGTTATTTTCAGTTCCGGTGTTAGGTTAGGAACGCTTACTCTCGATTTCTCGCTATGTGTGATCAGTGGTTACTATTTTCGATGCTATTTCCGCCATCACCGAACAACGTCCGCTCTGAGTTCTATTTATTTTTCGTATCTGAATGTGGAAGCGTATAATAGATCTTTAGACATGCCATCGGTCGTCTTTGGCACTTCAAATTGTTCCGACCGACCGAAAACCGATTATGTGGAAGAAAAACTGAGAAATATTGTGGATCTATGTATGTATCTCCAGTACCATTATAGTTGCGGGTTGTCGTAGCAAACCTTTTGTCTTTTGAATGATCGAACCACGAAGGAATAGGGTAATTCGTTCGCATAGTCACGCTTGAGCCCACAACGTATAAATCAGTGAGTAAACGAACATTCAAACGAAACAGTTGTAACTACTCCAAAGTCTGTGCAGTTGCGCCGCTTCTTGCAACTCCAAGATATGCGCCTTGTCCTGCTTCGCATCATTCATCGAGTGCGAGTTCATCAATAATCTTTGGGATCGGTTTCATCGCTGGGTGTGATGTGCGTGTATGGCACGAGAGATATGTTTTGTCAGGCGTGGTTGGTTTGATTTCTTAGCGGTGTAAAAGACGCATGTGGGGGCACCACAATGCTCAAGCAGCCGAAACACGGTAGACGATATCGGAAGAAGATCATGTGACTTGATGCGATGTGGTGTAGATCCAAGCAGCCCTCCACTTCTCTCTCTCAGACAGATCCAACCCTCGTGTCAGATTCGTACTCAAAAGGTACACCGACACTGACACCGTTGGGGGTAAGCGTGTGTGTACGCATACGGGAATGAGTTTCCACCCCGGTAATAGGAACAGCGCGTCTAAATAAATCTGGCACAAGAGAGGCTTGTCCTGCTTGAAATTAGGAGGGCAAAGACATAAGCAGCCATCCCGACTCGCACTGTTCCGCATGTCCCTCTCGCCCACATCCAGATAGACAGCTCATTCCAATCGGAACTAATGGTCGGGATGCCGGGAAAACAAAAGGGAAAGACAGACAACTAAGTCTCTAATTTTAGAAACCCCACTCCGACGACTGCAGACGCGCGCAATGTTGTATTTTTTCAAGCTTTTTTGGATTGTTTTTGGTGCGTTTCACCGTTGTGGGGCCACATATTTCCGAGCTCAGTTGGTATCGAAAGAAAGCGGCTGAGTGGGAGGATGAGATGAGATGGGGAAGAGTAAGGAACTAGAAAGGAAACCTCCAGTGTGGGGTTGTGCCGCGATGAGGATGAAGAAGTCCGACAAAGATCATGAAAGAGAAGGTTCAAGTTCATCTCGCGATGCAGTTCTCGGAGTAACGTACCAATGGCATGTGTTTTCGGAGATGGATTAATTTGCCGTTTGTAGAAAATATGTCGTGTTGGAATGCGTTTAATAGGATTCCCAACGCGCGAACTCACTCGGAAGAATTTTCTTATTTATGACGGTACATTCGATGACAGTTGTAGGGCTTGTGTACGGAGTACAATGAGTATTATGTATAATATCAAATATAACTATCGCCTGTACCGATTTTCCGCTTATTATTTGGCTCATTTACACGTGATACAGCGCTTGAAAGTTTATTAAATATCGGAAACAAATTGGCCCATGCTAAAGCCATATATTAATCAATTTTTTCTGGACCGAAGCACGTCCGGCGCGTGGTAACGTTGGTACAGCTTTACTTAATTCACTCTCGCCCCATGTTTGGCTTTGATGTTGCGATTGAAAAATAATGTACAAAAAGTCAGTGCACGCGTTTGACGACAACAGCAGCTTTGTTCTGATCGCGTTACGTGATGTATTGAAAATTGGACGAGATTGTTTTTCATTCTTCCCGTAGTAAATCCAGTGTGTGTGCCCGTGAACATAGGCCACCGCACACGGTCGGGGAATTATAAATTAACTCCCTTTTATGCGGGCGCCTGTAACATCCATACAGGTGTACCGTGTGACACGCGTGGCTAAAATTAAACATCCTGTTCACATTCGGTAGGTGGGATGTGCTTCGGTTCCTGCTGATCAATTTCAATCCCCGCAGCATCGTTGGCACACATTTGCCAATCATTAATAGCGTGCGATGGAAGATCCTGCTAATTTCATTTGGTTAGCGGAAAACCATGTAACGAGGCTGAAAGGATCTTTTATTGGGTGTGGAAATTGATAAAATCTAGTGCAGAAAATCGCCGAGCATCGTTTCCTACTGACACCTAGCGTATCACCGCTGCTAAGCATCAGCTCGCATACGCAAGATAAGGCCTTTGGTTGAGCATATTTTATGCTTCATTTCAGCGGCAACATTAGTCGGTTGGCATAATAAATTTCAACCGAGCAGATGTGCGGTGACCGGTACCAGCGGTTGCTTCTTCTGTTATTTTTTTTTTGTTTTGGTCCGTTCCGCCGTTTCAATGTAAAAGATATTTTTATACACACCTTTTCGGCTGCTGCGTGTCGGCGGAATGTTCGGCAGGTTGGGACTTTGGCCTCTTCTACGGCCGTTTCGGATGGATGGATGGCTGACAAGATGGAGTGATCTGGTTTTTGGGCCGTTTTATTACTTGGGCTGTGGAATTATTTTTAGTAATCGACTGCGAATGAAGCAGAAGGAGTCTTTCTGCTGGTGTGTCCCTGCAACAGTATTGAGAGATGAAACAGACAGCGATTTTTTTTTTGTTGCTCCATACACCATCGGCTACAGCATCTGCACAGGTGGATTAACGGGGTGGACTATAACAGTCGGTAGTAATTGTTCTTTATACTAAAAGGATAATAAATTTCAGCATCAAACAGAGGTGGGTTTAAACGGGGGACCGAGAGGATGGTACACCTCCAGTTGCTTACATGCTCGTAACGGTCCGACCGGTTAGTCCGTTTAGGATGGTTACAGATTTCCATATGCCGTGCCACTGCTGGGGAAATATTCATCTCGGGATCGAGTAGAAAAAAAGGACACATTGGATTATAAATAACTCGACAAATTGGTGGAAGGAAGCGTTCGCTTTGCTTCACTTTTGTCCCATCTGCATGGTGTCCACGAAAGAGAGCGAAATATCTATGGTTACAGTTCGCGCCATTCAATGTAAAACGAAACCTTCTTCCATCATCATCACTGGTCCCGATGAGCTTTTTGTGTCCTACCCAACAGACACAATCGATACTCGGTGCCGCCTCCACACACAGTACCTCTTCACGGCTGGATAAACATCAACATCCTTCAGCATGGGACCTTAAGAGGCGCACTGAGTGCGATGGAAATTGTGATACCGAGCCAGCGATCAAACAAGGAGACCGGGAAGGGGCAGCAAAGGCATAGACGAACCGAGACGAAACCTTGCAAGATCCGGCCCGGGTATCGTGTGGAGCGACCCTAAACAAATCTCCAAGAACTTCTCCTCAGTTACGCTTCCCAAAGTTGGTCTGTTTTCAGGCCTTCGCCCTTCAAACGCCAAGAGTGTGTGTCCTCAAGAAGTTTTGCTCCATCCATCGCATCGGTGAAGGTGAAGTGGCCAGGAGCACTCGGCCATTCCTCGGCGTGGAGGTGTTGAAAGTGATTCGATATTGATCACAATTTTATTAAACTTTTCAACCTGGGACGAAGGGCCTGGAAGGAATGTGTGCCTTCCTCTCGCACGAAGAAACCGAAACAGACAGATATGGCAAACATAATTTAGCTGACAACAGCTTAACATCTTCGTACGGCCGCCACTGTCGAAGGACTATCTTTTCACGCACGATTGTTTGCAAAATTTATGCCCCAAAACAGAGATTATTTGCTGTGTGGACTTTTGGGGAGAAGATTTTCCCCCCTCTTGTTTCGTGTTGTAGTGAAGGCATAATGGGGGGGCGGATGGGAAGGATATTAATATTGAAGTTTGAAGTAGAATTCGCTGATTTTACGGTCGAAATGTGGTTTCGTTCACGATATCGAATGTGTGTTTATGCTTTGAAAATACAAACCCGTCGGCGGGTGGTTGGTGAAATGTGGAACTTTTCCGATGGGTTAACGATCTCCATTAGACAGCATCGTCTGGTGTTGTTAAATTGCTCGATTTTGACAAGATGGATTGTGGTTACTTGGTACGACATTTGCATAATTTAACTGTTCCCAAAGTGTGCAAAACATGCGGATTCGGATAGAGGGAAAATGTTAACTGTAAACTTTTCTGGGTGGTAAATACGATTGCCTTTAAGCTTGCCTAACGTCTAAGCACATTAAAAATACTACTACTGCTTGCTGTACCACTTTTTCCCAAGAATTGCTGATGCATGAGAAAACCTTAATTGATCAGCAAACCCATTCGTCATTGTCTGCACGCATCCAAACCGCCAGAAACAAGCGACAAGGAAAGATGCGTGTGCGTGGTTTTTCGCATCGTTCGTGCGATTATCCTTTACCTCGAGTATTATGTTACACCGGTCACGTACGGTGGAAAATATATTCCACTTGCTGCTGCTGATTGGGCTTTTCCTTATCATTACACAACGGTTCGTTCGATCCTGTATTTGCAACCATCCGGAGGGGATAATGTTCAGAACTGTCATGTTCCTTTGACGTTTACCAACGTCTTCAATCGAACACTTTCGTTATCTAATAGACGCCTAAGACGTTTATTGTTTAATCGTCTGACAACAGGGTGATTCATTTATGAGGCGTTACTGTTGGCTGCTTCGGAAGACTTGCTAGCATGATTTTATTTATTAGCAGGGCTAAGAGTAACTATTCCTCTGTCCACACGGAAGTCAGTGCAATTAAACGTCGTCATTGAGATGAAATTTGCTCGTCTGTACCTAGATAACAATAAGGAGAGAGAAAGATCACACAAATCAGTGAGTTTATCAGACGTCAATAGGCGTTTATTTTAATGAATGTTTTACAAAACATCTAAACTGCATTCGGTACAAGTACATTGCTTTATGCAGCACCGAGTTGATAAAAGCTGCATAGCTGCATCTACATTAGCAGTGCTTTCATCACCTCTCGGAAGTATCGGTTTAATATTTCATCATTCGCCTGCCTGGCTGGCACAACCGGTGCAACTTTTGTAACAACACTCTGTTTTGGGGCGGAAGTGTTGTTGTAAAGCAAACAACAGGATGGTAACACATCTGTTTCCGTTCCACGTACTGTCGCTTGCAATTCCTTCCTCCATTCCAATTGCCGTTTTTGTACGGTAGTGTGAGGGAGGGTGTTAATATACTTACAACACTGAGTATAATCGGGACTAGCGAGCCCATTATTTTTGCCGCTTCTTCCTACGTAGGAGTTGAGGATAAAGGTAGGTTCTTCTTATGCTGTAGGTTCTTAACAATTTCTCCCTTCGCTTGTTAAATGGAAAACATGCATCAAGTACTGGTAGGCGGGAAAGATTAACACCGTGTAAAGCAAATTATGGTATAAAGTTTTGCAAAGTGCAATGTTAATGTAAGGAAGAAAATTCCGACGAATTCATCCACTTTTGTTACAAGCTCAGTGTTAGTTTACTTTGCATTCGCTTTCCCAACAAGAATGCTTTTAAAAGTACCGGAAGCTGTTGTTCCCAGTAGAAAATCGCTAGTGAATAAAATGCAGTTTTAAGGTGTAGGAAAATATTTCACATTAAAAAAGATAATACCTTAAAATCGAATATCTCCTACATCATATGATCATGGACTTTCCGGCTTCAAACCACTCTAAACCCAGTCATCGGAATAGTAAAAACTTAGATATCTCAAACGACTGCAGTGAGCATAATGTTTCTTCGCATAGTGTAATCTATAAATTAGTTCGTTTTATCAATCAGTTATTTCTGACAGGGGCACACATAAATATATAGCGAATCCATCCATCTCTTCTGGCAACGTAATTGAATTGCACTATCAAAAATTTGCATTGGACGGACGTGTTTTATAACTGCGTTTTTGTATATTATAAGAATCCGTTGGATGGCAGTTGCTTGGTTAGTGGAAAATAAATCCAAAGAAAAGTGCGGTAAAACTGATTGCTTTTCGTGCTGCTTTGGTTATATTTGTTTGCATTTTATTAGCATTTACGAGAAGCGCCAGCAGTACGTTATTTTTGCTATCCGATCTTTTGCCTGGGTGCCAGTATGCAAGCTAATGAATAAAATTTTCATAAATTATATCCTACATGCTTTTGCGTTGGCGAGACACAAGCTGCTGCGGTCATTAAGGCAAGGAGTGTACTCATTTTCATATCGTGCCATTCAGTGGCGAGCGGTGAAAACCGGAACAGCCAAACCCCCCACCCGCCACCTGTGAAGCACGTGGCAGATCAGGACTGGAATTCTAGGAATGTACGCGTAAACACTTTGTGGAACAAATTCCCTTAAGACGTGTCGATCGTCCTTTACGCCTATAAGCTCCACGAAAAACAATTTCTGTTGGAAAAGCTTCCTGGCTAATTTTTCTATCCCAGTACAGTGCGTGGTATCGGTTCACGAGTTTCCCGAACGGTTGTTAGAAATGTAATTCAGATTCTACTTCACTCTACTTGACTGATTTTAGGGAGCAAAACGCATAATGTCTTCGGAACTCCCACCCCCCACCCTTTGGTAACAGCTTTGTGTTGGTAAACCAAACGCACACGCACGTACACGCAAGACCTCCCTCCGATAAGGCAACATTAGCAAATGGGGACACACAGGGATGGGACTAATTTGATGATAATTAATTGCGAGCGAGCTGTGTGTATCTTGGTGACCACTTTTTGCAAAGAAAACAATAAACATACGACGCTAGCAGGTGAACGAAGGGCCAAGGGTAAGGTCGTCTCGATTAGTTAGTTTAGCATGTCTGCCCCTTCCAACTCTTCGCATGCAACGAAGACAAAAGAAAAAGGTGACGGACGATGGTAAATGGGTGTCTCGTTATCACCCGGTTATGGGGACACCCGAAGAGTAAGCAAATGGGCAGCGAAAGCAAGCAAAGAGACACGTTTACGTTTAGAATAATGTGGTGCTAACTTGCATCGCGCTCGCCTAGCGAAATCAATTAGTGGAAGAAAGTTAATAATGTCCAATTAAGTTGTGGCGCTTTGGTTTATTTTTGCACTGGAGCGCTGTGTGTCCTTTTTGGTGGCCGTTTGGTGAATTCTTCCAAAAACATTCATCCTTGGTTAGTGTGTTTTTTATGTTCGATCGGAATAGCTTGTCTTAGTATCGATTTTGTATAAAACTGCGTCACGAACGTACCAACAATATATGACGCCATTACACCAGGCAAAGAAGCCTCATCCTTCTGCTGATAATTTGTCATTCTTCGACAACACCACGCACCAAAAGGCGAAAAGCGGATATCCTGTCGTTCTCACTCCCCGTACAATAGTGTCTAGCCGGATTGATGGTGCCGGAATCCGGATGTGGTAGATGCGTTGTGGTAAAAAAAATGCTTATATGATTGCGTGTTTTGCTGCTGGTGTTCTTAAAGCGATACAGGAAAAATGCTTTTATACGTCATCACCTCACCACAACACCGGTCGGTTGGGATTGGTCCTCGTTTGTGACGGATTTGACTACGACGGAGATTGACGAGGCGTCAATCAGCACGAGGAGGTGTAGCTTGGAACATGGTGTGGAATCACATCGTATGTGCACGTTTCGTCATCGTTTGCTAAACTAACCACACCCGACGACCTACAGAATGTCACACAGTGACGAAATGACGAATCATCAATATCGCAAGCTCTCCCTTGGACATAGCGTGGACATTGATGTGACGCCAATTGGGGCTAGTGGTGGTCTAAAAATAACGTCCGGAAGTAGTTCCGGCGTACGGACTCCGGCGAACGGGCGAAGGGGAAGGGTGTGTTGTTGAGGTTTTGGCGGTCTGTCGTGATAATTAATGGCCACCATTAGAGCAGCCGCCGTCGAGCGCCTAGTGTCGCCACGTGGGGCAATAGTTTGGAAGAGTGGTATAAGAATTTCTCCAGGCGGAGATCCCCCGTCGAGTTAAGCGCTCGGCCAAGTGTCCTTGTACACTAGCCACCGTGCAATGGCGTATCGAGTCTCGGTGTGAGTGACGCGTTGCTTGTACCGTAACGTCGTACACTGCTGTGTGCTGTGGTTATGGATTTTAATGTCCAAAATTAATGGACTAAGTGAAGCAGTATTCCTTTCGAGGTGGGAAAAAGTGGCAATGGGGAACAGTAGTAGCGAACTAATGAAAAATTCCTGCACACCTCGAGCAACATAACACAGGACGTCGTGAAATAGGACGACGGTCTCATTTCGTTAGGCACATTCGCCACCATTTTCCACCTTTCAGGAAGAAGGAACAACTTGTGAAGGATATTGTTGAATGGCCATTTCGTGGTGTATAGCTCCAAGCGTGTATACATGTATGCGTGTGTTTGATTTAATGTTCTGACGGATGGCGTAACTAGGGACACTTCCTTTTCCAACATAGACGGCGCTTCGCAACAAAGCCGTGAGCTCATAAAACGTGTTTGCGTTTGCGAACGTTACTGTGTGGAATACTCTACCCCGATATTAGTGAAGAAGGAAATGATGACAAAACTCTTCTTCACCCGAGGGAGTTTGTATTTGGGGGTTGTTTCTGATCTATAGCGGATGTATTGTTCTGTCAACTTGCCACCTAGAAGTTGACGTTGAACGGAAGAATAAAAAGCTTTGTGATCTTTCTATTTACCACGTCTCCAACATCCGGTTCTTCGATGACATAGTGACCTACAGAAAAAATGGATCACATGTCCGGTACCTTAAGGAGAGGAAGCTGTATTCGTGTTAGATTCACTAACGGCTTAGTCAATCAATCAGCTTAAGGTAACGCTCTTACTCTTTTGTTAGTGCTTTGCGAAGGGTTTGAAATTTTAATGATGATGTATTTGCCTGTTATCAATGCTGTCGTCAAGCTGTGGAAGTTCTCGATGAATATACATATATCGTTGGTCCACGAAAGACTTTGTTGCAAAACTGATGTTAATTTTTGATACGCTGCCAAAGCATCCGATTGGAAAAGCATCAGCACTCCGACGGTAATTAGGATCTCGAACTTTATGCTCTCGTTATCGAATTAAGGGTGTCCCGCTTGGTTGAGTGTAGGGAAGCGTTATGTCGTCGAATGTCGTACATTTCCTCGGTCTTTGACCTTACTCTGAGATGATAAAGGAGCACGGAAATTCTGCATGTATTTCACCGTTGCAGGCGCTGCGTGCTGTGGAGAACAGAAAAAGGGTCGTGAAGTTGTGCCACATTAGAACCACAACACAAAACGCCACAGCAAACGGTTGTAAAATGGAGGTAATGGAGGTAGAGAGAGCAAAACTTTGTTGGTAAAACGAATCTTCATCGGAGCGAAAAGAGGACAACGAGTATATGAAGCAATTTGCCAGCAGAACGTTGTGGAGTAGTTGTAAATAAGGGGCAAAAGCTTTCTTTCTTTCCTTTCCCATTTATACTTAATTTTGAAATGTCTGCGTGCGCTTTTGTTGAGTTCCGCGTTCTTTCATTTCCCACATCATCTTTGTGAGAAGGAAGAAATTCCTTTGTTCAATTCCTTGTTGTTGCATTTTTGTGCAGTGTGTTTGTTTTCTTCCTGCCACAGTGAGGATTACAATGAATCCACAATTGTCCTTTGAATGATTTCGTATATGAGAGTAATCATGTGTATGTGGCAGCGTTCCAACATGTCGTTCGTTCTACTTGTCAGCAAATTCCCAGCCTGGCAAACTTTATGAAAAGAGTAAAGGGCCAAATTAGGGCGAAGTGCCAAAAGGTACTTTTGTCACAAACCGGAAAGGTCACTGAACGGAAAGTCAGTGTTGGGAATGTAGTTTTCTATATGGACCAGCGCGAGAAGGACTCACACCGAAAGCTTGCCAAATATTTAATGAGAGAGCGTTAAATTGCCTCTAGCTTTAAGTTGTTGTTTGTCGGTTATGCAATTTGTCGTGGATGTAGGCGTAAGCCTAGTTACGAGAAATAATGATGGTATGGCTATGTGCAAAACAATTCTTGAAATTTAATTTTGATGGTCCTATCATCCCATTCCGCCTGACTGATGTTGTTTAGTCTCGATTACAGTATTCGCTTTCTCTTAACTACCGATTTTCCGCCCCTGCCGATGAACTTGCTTGACCGAGCTTAGAATACGGGTAGGCATTGAATGAAGGAATAAAAACAGACAGCATTAGTGCTTAGTATCTTTAAGACAATGGAAAACAACATTAAAAAAAGGCAGGATGTATTCGAACTCCTCTTGAGATGATATCGTTGAACCCGTGTCAATCATTTGTTTAAGCTCAAAGGCACGTTCTCTGTTTTTGTCCGAGTATCCTATTACGGAGGATCCTTTTGCAACAGGTTTTTGACACATTTTTACAGTGTTTGTAATACTGGAAATATGTTTTGTGTATTATGAACTACAGCTATCTCCTGAAGCGCCTTTGCAAAAAAACTCCTGGTCCCAGTTTCTTTGTTTTTTATTTCAAGCGCCAGAAGCAGTCAAGATTAATTTGTCAGTAGATTGATTGCATTCTTTTTTTGGTTCCCTTTTGTACTCCACTATCCTTTGCCTTTCCTTATGCCATCAGCAACCTATATCGAACTGCTGAATCTTATTCCACTGTCCAAGTTTCATTACATGGCCCAACCGAAGCAGAAAGGTGAGCGTTGAAATAATGCATGTAAATCCAGGCCATCCATTTAATGAACTTCTGGATGGGGCAGCCCATCTCTGCCTGGCGGGTTTCTTTTCTTGTCTGTCTTCCCAGGGCTAGAGAGGATAAGAAAAAAGGGGGGAACGCACCTGAAGGACGAACGTAGTGATATTCCTTGCCGGAGCGGTTGCTCTGTTGCTGGGTTCTTGTAATTTCTTCTCTACCCGAGGAAGTGAATTGAAGCCGGTGCTCTTTAGAGGAAGGTTCATTAGATCTCGAGATTTGCTTCGCCACTACCATACAGTAAACTGAGAGTCAAATTGCCATCAAATGGGATGGAATGGAAATGGGTAGTTGCAGGCAGAGTAAGAAGGTAGTAGAGGGTATAAATATTCGCAATTCCGAAACTAAATGACAAACCATCCGTCGTCAACTACCATTTTCCGGGAAACGAGTCAGCTTCCCGGGTATGTAATTGCGGATCTTTGCAATGTTTGGGTTTAATGTCGAAAGTTTTCCACGATTTTTTGATTCGGCGAATGAAAAGGCGCACCCTTATTAGGTTGTGTTTTTTTTATCCCTTATTCTCAGAAGAAGGTCGACAGGATAATTCCTTCCTTGCAAGTGGGCTTCTGCATTTACATCCAATCAGCAGCTAGCCGTAGTTAGAAACTCAATATAAACTGCTCATTAGCGTTGCTATTCGTTTTACCGTGTATGAATACAGGCAGCGAATCAATCAACTGCTTCAGAATCACAAAAGCTCTCCATACGAATGGAAACGCGGTAGTGCTCGTACTTAGTGTTGGGTCAAGAGCGAAAGAGGTACCTCAATTGCTCCGCTCATCTTATTGTGCGCGCTCCCGCACAGCCCACGCGAAAAAGGGGTAGCTCCGTACGGAGCGCTACACACAGGAGCGATTGCGCGATGCGCTCCCCGGGAGCAAATTTTCGCACCACAAGGAGCGCTGCACACAGGAGCGATTGTGCGATGCGCTCCCAGGAAAAAGTTTCCTAGCTCTTTTTTTTTTGGGAAATTTTGCAAAAATTTTTAAATTGATTTAATTTAATGCGAATAGATTGAAATAAGTTTTTTTTTTCACTCAAATAATGCTTTAAATTAAAAAAAGAATAAAAAATAACAAAAAAAATTAAAAAAAATTTCAGCTCGAAAATTTCATAAGGGGTACCCCTTGCCATTTTTTTTGAGCAATTTAACGAAATTTAAAAATTTGTTATATTTTAATGCGAAATTGTTGTAATAAGTTTCTTTTCACTCAAATAATGCTTTAAATTAAAAAAAGATAAAAAAAAACAATAAAAAAATTGAAAAAATCTATAAATTTGCCAATCTACTAAGGCTCATTTTTGCACCAAGTTTTGGCTATAACTCGGTCGGTATCCAACGGATATCCAATCTTTAACCTGTGGTTGATAGTTGGCACCAATGGCGACATTATTTTCTTGGACGGCCATGCCTTCAGATGTCTGTGCCAGAAGTTATTCGAGGAACCAAGTTCCTTACCCTGTTTGAGAAAATGTAAAATTTTCCTCATTTTTGCACCAAATTTTGTCTATAACTCGGTCGGTATCCAACGGATCGCCGATCTGTAACTTGTGGTCGATAGATGACACCAATGGCTACATTTTCTTCTTGGACGACCATGCTCTGAGATGTCTGTGCCAGAAGTTATTCGAGGAACCAAGTTCCATACCCTGTTTGAGAAAATGTAAAATTTTCCTCATTTTTGCACCAAATTTTGCCTATAACTCGGTCGGTATCCAACGGATCGCCAATCTTTAACCTGTGGTCGATAGATGGCAATAATGGCTACATTTTCTTCTTGGACGGCCTTGCCCTCAGATGTCTGTGCCAGAAGTTATTCGAGGAACCAAGTTCGTTACCCTGTTTGAGAAAATGTAAAATTTTCTCATTTTTGCACCAACTTTTGCCTATAACTCGGTCGGTATCCAACAGATCGCCAATCTTTAACCTGTGGTCGATAGATGACACCAAGGGCTACATTTTCTTCTTCGACGGCCATGCCCCCAGATGTCTGTGCCAGAAGTTATTCGAGGAACCAAGTTCCTTACCCTGTTTGAGAAAATGTAAAATTTCCTCATTTTTGAGTAATTTAGCAGAATTGAAAAATGTGGTATATTTTAATGCGAATTTTGTTGCAATAAGTTTCTTTTCACTTAAATAGTGCTTTAAATTCAAAAAAGAATAAAAAATCAGAAAAAAAAATTTTAAAAATTTTCAACTCGAAAATTTCATAAGGGGTACCCCTTGCCATTTTTTTGAGAAATTTTGTAAAAAAAATTAAATTGATTTATTTTAATGCCAATTGGTTGCAATGAGTTTCTTTTCACTCAAATAATGCTTAAAATTAAAAAAAGAGTAAAAAATCTGAAAAAATTGAAAAAAATATAAAAATTTGAAAATTTCGTAAGACTCATTTTTGCATCAAATTTTGCCTATAACTCGGTCGGTATCCAACGGATCGCCAATCTTTAACCTGTGGTCGATAGATGGCAATAATGGCTACATTTTCTTCTTGGACGGCCTTGCCCTCAGATGTCTGTGCCAGAAGTTATTCGAGGAACCAAGTTCCTTACCCTGTTTGAGAAAATGTAAAATTTTCCTCATTTTTGCACCAACTTTTGCCTATAACTCGGTCGGTATCCAACAGATCGCCAATCTTTAACCTGTGGTCGATAGATGACACCAAGGGCTACATTTTCTTCTTGGACGGCCTTGCCCTCAGATATCTGTGCCAGAAGTTATTCGAGGAACCAAGTTCCTTACCCTGTTTGAGAAAATGTAAAATTTCCTCATTTTTGAGTAATTTAGCAAAATTGAAAAATGTGGTATATTTTAATGCGAATTTTGTTGCAATAAGTTTCTTTTCACTTAAATAGTGCTTTAAATTCAAAAAAGAATAAAAAATCAGAAAAAAAAATTTTAAAAATTTTCAACTCGAAAATTTCATAAGGGGTACCCCTTGCCATTTTTTTGAGAAATTTTGTAAAAAAAATTAAATTGATTTATTTTAATGCCAATTGGTTGCAATGAGTTTCTTTTCACTCAAATAATGCTTAAAATTAAAAAAAGAGTAAAAAATCTGAAAAAATTGAAAAAAATATAAAAATTTGAAAATTTCGTAAGACTCATTTTTGCACCAAATTTTGCTTATAACTCGGTCGGTATCCAACGGATCGCCAATCTTTAACCTGTGGTCGATAGATGGCAACAGTGGCTACATTTTCTTCTTGGACGGCCTTGCCCTCAGATATCTGTGCCAGAAGTTATTCGAGGAACCAAGTTCCTTACCCTGTTTGAGAAAATGTAAAATTTTCCTCATTTTTGCACCAAATTTTGTCTATAACTCGGTCGGTATCCAACGGATCGCCGATCTGTAACTTGTGGTCGATAGATGACACCAATGGCTACATTTTCTTCTTGGACGACCATGCTCTGAGATGTCTGTGCCAGAAGTTATTCGAGGAACCAAGTTCCATACCCTGTTTGAGAAAATGTAAAATTTTCCTCATTTTTGCACCAAATTTTGCCTATAACTCGGTCGGTATCCAACGGATCGCCAATCTGTGGTCGATAGATGGCAATAATGGCTACATTTTCTTCTTGGACGGCCTTGCCCTCAGATGTCTGTGCCAGAAGTTATTCGAGGAACCAAGTTCCTTACCCTGTTTGAGAAAATGTAAAATTTTCCTCATTTTTGCACCAACTTTTGCCTATAACTCGGTCGGTATCCAACAGATCGCCAATCTTTAACCTGTGGTCGATAGATGACACCAAGGGCTACATTTTCTTCTTCGACGGCCATGCCCCCAGATGTCTGTGCCAGAAGTTATTCGAGGAACCAAGTTCCTTACCCTGTTTGAGAAAATGTAAAATTTCCTCATTTTTGAGTAATTTAGCAGAATTGAAAAATGTGGTATATATTAATGCGAATTTTGTTGCAATAAGTTTCTTTTCACTTAAATAGTGCTTTAAATTCAAAAAATAATAAAAAATCAGAAAAAATTTTTTTAAAAATTTTCAACTCGAAAATTTCATAAGGGGTACCCCTTGCCATTTTTTTGAGAAATTTTGTAAAAAAAATTAAATTGATTTATTTTAATGCCAATTGGTTGCAATGAGTTTCTTTTCACTCAAATAATGCTTAAAATTAAAAAAAGAGTAAAAAATCTGAAAAAATTGAAAAAAATATAAAAATTTGAAAATTTCGTAAGACTCATTTTTGCATCAAATTTTGCCTATAACTCGGTCGGTATCCAACGGATCGCCAATCTTTAACCTGTGGTCGATAGATGGCAATAATGGCTACATTTTCTTCTTGGACGGCCTTGCCCTCAGATGTCTGTGCCAGAAGTTATTCGAGGAACCAAGTTCCTTACCCTGTTTGAGAAAATGTAAAATTTTCCTCATTTTTGCACCAACTTTTGCCTATAACTCGGTCGGTATCCAACAGATCGCCAATCTTTAACCTGTGGTCGATAGATGACACCAAGGGCTACATTTTCTTCTTGGACGGCCTTGCCCTCAGATATCTGTGCCAGAAGTTATTCGAGGAACCAAGTTCCTTACCCTGTTTGAGAAAATGTAAAATTTCCTCATTTTTGAGTAATTTAGCAAAATTGAAAAATGTGGTATATTTTAATGCGAATTTTGTTGCAATAAGTTTCTTTTCACTTAAATAGTGCTTTAAATTCAAAAAAGAATAAAAAATCAGAAAAAAAAATTTTAAAAATTTTCAACTCGAAAATTTCATAAGGGGTACCCCTTGCCATTTTTTTGAGAAATTTTGTAAAAAAAATTAAATTGATTTATTTTAATGCCAATTGGTTGCAATGAGTTTCTTTTCACTCAAATAATGCTTAAAATTAAAAAAAGAGTAAAAAATCTGAAAAAATTGAAAAAAATATAAAAATTTGAAAATTTCGTAAGACTCATTTTTGCACCAAATTTTGCTTATAACTCGGTCGGTATCCAACGGATCGCCAATCTTTAACCTGTGGTCGATAGATGGCAACAGTGGCTACATTTTCTTCTTGGACGGCCTTGCCCTCAGATATCTGTGCCAGAAGTTATTCGAGGAACCAAGTTCCTTACCCTGTTTGAGAAAATGTAAAATTTTCCTCATTTTTGCACCAAATTTTGTCTATAACTCGGTCGGTATCCAACGGATCGCCGATCTGTAACTTGTGGTCGATAGATGACACCAATGGCTACATTTTCTTCTTGGACGACCATGCTCTGAGATGTCTGTGCCAGAAGTTATTCGAGGAACCAAGTTCCATACCCTGTTTGAGAAAATGTAAAATTTTCCTCATTTTTGCACCAAATTTTGCCTATAACTCGGTCGGTATCCAACGGATCGCCAATCTTTAACCTGTGGTCGATAGATGGCAATAATGGCTACATTTTCTTCTTGGACGGCCTTGCCCTCAGATGTCTGTGCCAGAAGTTATTCGAGGAACCAAGTTCCTTACCCTGTTTGAGAAAATGTAAAATTTTCCTCATTTTTGCACCAACTTTTGCCTATAACTCGGTCGGTATCCAACAGATCGCCAATCTTTAACCTGTGGTCGATAGATGACACCAAGGGCTACATTTTCTTCTTCGACGGCCATGCCCCCAGATGTCTGTGCCAGAAGTTATTCGAGGAACCAAGTTCCTTACCCTGTTTGAGAAAATGTAAAATTTCCTCATTTTTGAGTAATTTAGCAGAATTGAAAAATGTGGTATATATTAATGCGAATTTTGTTGCAATAAGTTTCTTTTCACTTAAATAGTGCTTTAAATTCAAAAAATAATAAAAAATCAGAAAAAAAAATTTTAAAAATTTTCAACTCGAAAATTTCATAAGGGGTACCCCTTGCCATTTTTTTGAGAAATTTTGTAAAAAAATTTAAATTGATTTATTTTAATGCCAATTGGTTGCAATGAGTTTCTTTTCACTCAAATAATGCTTAAAATTTAAAAAAGAGTAAAAAATCTGAAAAAATTGAAAAAAATATAAAAATTTGAAAATTTCGTAAGACTCATTTTTGCACCAAATTTTGCTTATAACTCGGTCGGTATCCAACGGATCGCCAATCTTTAACCTGTGGTCGATAGATGGCAATAATGGCTACATTTTCTTCTTGGACGGCCTTGCCCTCAGTTGTCTGTGCCAGAAGTTATTCGAGGAACCAAGTTCCTTACCCTGTTTGAGAAAATGTAAAATTTTCCTCATTTTTGCACCAACTTTTGCCTATAACTCGGTCGGTATCCAACGGATCACCAATCTTTAACCTGTGGTCGATAGATGGCAACAGTGGCTACATTTTCTTCTTGGACGGCCTTGCCCTCAGATATCTGTGCCAGAAGTTATTCGAGGAACCAAGTTCCTTACCCTGTTTGAGAAAATGTAAAATTTCCTCATTTTTGAGTAATTTAGCAAAATTGAAAAATGTGGTATATTTTAATGCGAATTTTGTTGCAATAAGTTTCTTTTCACTTAAATAGTGCTTTAAATTCAAAAAAGAATAAAAAATCAGAAAAAATTTTTTTAAAAATTTTCAACTCGAAAATTTCATAAGGGGTACCCCTTGCCATTTTTTTGAGAAATTTTGTAAAAAAATTTAAATTGATTTATTTTAATGCCAATTGGTTGCAATGAGTTTCTTTTCACTCAAATAATGCTTAAAATTAAAAAAAGAGTAAAAAATCTGAAAAAATTGAAAAAAATATAAAAATTTGAAAATTTCGTAAGACTCATTTTTGCACCAAATTTTGCTTATAACTCGGTCGGTATCCAACGGATCGCCAATCTTTAACCTGTGGTCGATAGATGGCAATAATGGCTACATTTTCTTCTTGGACGGCCTTGCCCTCAGATGTCTGTGCCAGAAGTTATTCGAGGAACCAAGTTCCTTACCCTGTTTGAGAAAATGTAAAATTTTCCTCATTTTTGCACCAACTTTTGCCTATAACTCGGTCGGTATCCAACGGATCACCAATCTTTAACCTGTGGTCGATAGATGGCAATAATGGCTACATTTTCTTCTTGGACGGCCTTGCCCTCAGATGTCTGTGCCAGAAGTTATTCGAGGAACCAAGTTCCTTACCCTGTTTGAGAAAATGTAAAATTTTCCTCATTTTTGCACCAACTTTTGCCTATAACTCGGTCGGTATCCAACGGATCACCAATCTTTAACCTGTGGTCGATAGATGGCAACAGTGGCTACATTTTCTTCTTGGACGGCCTTGCCCTCAGATATCTGTGCCAGAAGTTATTCGAGGAACCAAGTTCCTTACCCTGTTTGAGAAAATGTAAAATTTCCTCATTTTTGAGTAATTTAGCAAAATTGAAAAATGTGGTATATTTTAATGCGAATTTTGTTGCAATAAGTTTCTTTTCACTTAAATAGTGCTTTAAATTCAAAAAAGAATAAAAAATCAGAAAAAATTTTTTTAAAAATTTTCAACTCGAAAATTTCATAAGGGGTACCCCTTGCCATTTTTTTGAGAAATTTTGTAAAAAAATTTAAATTGATTTATTTTAATGCCAATTGGTTGCAATGAGTTTCTTTTCACTCAAATAATGCTTAAAATTAAAAAAAGAGTAAAAAATCTGAAAAAATTGAAAAAAATATAAAAATTTGAAAATTTCGTAAGACTCATTTTTGCATCAAATTTTGCCTATAACTCGGTCGGTATCCAACGGATCGCCAATCTTTAACCTGTGGTCGATAGATGGCAATAATGGCTACATTTTCTTCTTGGACGGCCTTGCCCTCAGATGTCTGTGCCAGAAGTTATTCGAGGAACCAAGTTCCTTACCCTGTTTGAGAAAATGTAAAATTTTCCTCATTTTTGCACCAACTTTTGCCTATAACTCGGTCGGTATCCAACAGATCGCCAATCTTTAACCTGTGGTCGATAGATGACACCAAGGGCTACATTTTCTTCTTGGACGGCCTTGCCCTCAGATATCTGTGCCAGAAGTTATTCGAGGAACCAAGTTCCTTACCCTGTTTGAGAAAATGTAAAATTTCCTCATTTTTGAGTAATTTAGCAAAATTGAAAAATGTGGTATATTTTAATGCGAATTTTGTTGCAATAAGTTTCTTTTCACTTAAATAGTGCTTTAAATTCAAAAAAGAATAAAAAATCAGAAAAAAAAATTTTAAAAATTTTCAACTCGAAAATTTCATAAGGGGTACCCCTTGCCATTTTTTTGAGAAATTTTGTAAAAAAAATTAAATTGATTTATTTTAATGCCAATTGGTTGCAATGAGTTTCTTTTCACTCAAATAATGCTTAAAATTAAAAAAAGAGTAAAAAATCTGAAAAAATTGAAAAAAATATAAAAATTTGAAAATTTCGTAAGACTCATTTTTGCACCAAATTTTGCTTATAACTCGGTCGGTATCCAACGGATCGCCAATCTTTAACCTGTGGTCGATAGATGGCAACAGTGGCTACATTTTCTTCTTGGACGGCCTTGCCCTCAGATATCTGTGCCAGAAGTTATTCGAGGAACCAAGTTCCTTACCCTGTTTGAGAAAATGTAAAATTTTCCTCATTTTTGCACCAAATTTTGTCTATAACTCGGTCGGTATCCAACGGATCGCCGATCTGTAACTTGTGGTCGATAGATGACACCAATGGCTACATTTTCTTCTTGGACGACCATGCTCTGAGATGTCTGTGCCAGAAGTTATTCGAGGAACCAAGTTCCATACCCTGTTTGAGAAAATGTAAAATTTTCCTCATTTTTGCACCAAATTTTGCCTATAACTCGGTCGGTATCCAACGGATCGCCAATCTTTAACCTGTGGTCGATAGATGGCAATAATGGCTACATTTTCTTCTTGGACGGCCTTGCCCTCAGATGTCTGTGCCAGAAGTTATTCGAGGAACCAAGTTCCTTACCCTGTTTGAGAAAATGTAAAATTTTCCTCATTTTTGCACCAACTTTTGCCTATAACTCGGTCGGTATCCAACAGATCGCCAATCTTTAACCTGTGGTCGATAGATGACACCAAGGGCTACATTTTCTTCTTCGACGGCCATGCCCCCAGATGTCTGTGCCAGAAGTTATTCGAGGAACCAAGTTCCTTACCCTGTTTGAGAAAATGTAAAATTTCCTCATTTTTGAGTAATTTAGCAGAATTGAAAAATGTGGTATATATTAATGCGAATTTTGTTGCAATAAGTTTCTTTTCACTTAAATAGTGCTTTAAATTCAAAAAATAATAAAAAATCAGAAAAAAAAATTTTAAAAATTTTCAACTCGAAAATTTCATAAGGGGTACCCCTTGCCATTTTTTTGAGAAATTTTGTAAAAAAATTTAAATTGATTTATTTTAATGCCAATTGGTTGCAATGAGTTTCTTTTCACTCAAATAATGCTTAAAATTTAAAAAAGAGTAAAAAATCTGAAAAAATTGAAAAAAATATAAAAATTTGAAAATTTCGTAAGACTCATTTTTGCACCAAATTTTGCTTATAACTCGGTCGGTATCCAACGGATCGCCAATCTTTAACCTGTGGTCGATAGATGGCAATAATGGCTACATTTTCTTCTTGGACGGCCTTGCCCTCAGTTGTCTGTGCCAGAAGTTATTCGAGGAACCAAGTTCCTTACCCTGTTTGAGAAAATGTAAAATTTTCCTCATTTTTGCACCAACTTTTGCCTATAACTCGGTCGGTATCCAACGGATCACCAATCTTTAACCTGTGGTCGATAGATGGCAACAGTGGCTACATTTTCTTCTTGGACGGCCTTGCCCTCAGATATCTGTGCCAGAAGTTATTCGAGGAACCAAGTTCCTTACCCTGTTTGAGAAAATGTAAAATTTCCTCATTTTTGAGTAATTTAGCAAAATTGAAAAATGTGGTATATTTTAATGCGAATTTTGTTGCAATAAGTTTCTTTTCACTTAAATAGTGCTTTAAATTCAAAAAAGAATAAAAAATCAGAAAAAATTTTTTTAAAAATTTTCAACTCGAAAATTTCATAAGGGGTACCCCTTGCCATTTTTTTGAGAAATTTTGTAAAAAAATTTAAATTGATTTATTTTAATGCCAATTGGTTGCAATGAGTTTCTTTTCACTCAAATAATGCTTAAAATTAAAAAAAGAGTAAAAAATCTGAAAAAATTGAAAAAAATATAAAAATTTGAAAATTTCGTAAGACTCATTTTTGCACCAAATTTTGCTTATAACTCGGTCGGTATCCAACGGATCGCCAATCTTTAACCTGTGGTCGATAGATGGCAATAATGGCTACATTTTCTTCTTGGACGGCCTTGCCCTCAGATGTCTGTGCCAGAAGTTATTCGAGGAACCAAGTTCCTTACCCTGTTTGAGAAAATGTAAAATTTTCCTCATTTTTGCACCAACTTTTGCCTATAACTCGGTCGGTATCCAACGGATCACCAATCTTTAACCTGTGGTCGATAGATGGCAATAATGGCTACATTTTCTTCTTGGACGGCCTTGCCCTCAGATGTCTGTGCCAGAAGTTATTCGAGGAACCAAGTTCCTTACCCTGTTTGAGAAAATGTAAAATTTTCCTCATTTTTGCACCAAATTTTGCCTATAACTCGGTCGGTATCCAACAGATCGCCAATCTTTAACCTGTGGTCGATAGATGACACCAAGGGCTACATTTTCTTCTTCGACGGCCATGCCCCCAGATGTCTGTGCCAGAAGTTATTCGAGGAACCAAGTTCCTTACCCTGTTTGAGAAAATGTAAAATTTCCTCATTTTTGAGTAATTTAGCAGAATTGAAAAATGTGGTATATATTAATGCGAATTTTGTTGCAATAGGTTTCTTTTCACTTAAATAGTGCTTTAAATTCAAAAAATAATAAAAAATCAGAAAAAATTTTTTTTCAAAATTTTCAACTCGAAAATTTCATAAGGGGTACCCCTTGCCATTTTTTTGAGAAATTTTGCAAAAAAAATTAAATTGATTTATTTTAATGCCAATTGGTTGCAATGAGTTTCTTTTCACTCAAATAATGCTTAAAATTAAAAAAAGAGTAAAAAATCTGAAAAAATTGAAAAAAATATAAAAATTTGAAAATTTCGTAAGACTCATTTTTGCATCAAATTTTGCCTATAACTCGGTCGGTATCCAACGGATCGCCAATCTTTAACCTGTGGTCGATAGATGGCAATAATGGTTACATTTTCTTCTTGGACGGCCTTGCCCTCAGATGTCTGTGCCAGAAGTTATTCGAGGAACCAAGTTCCTTACCCTGTTTGAGAAAATGTAAAATTTTCCTCATTTTTGCACCAACTTTTGCCTATAACTCGGTCGGTATCCAACGGATCACCAATCTTTAACCTGTGGTCGATAGATGGCAACAGTGGCTACATTTTCTTCTTGGACGGCCTTGCCCTCAGATATCTGTGCCAGAAGTTATTCGAGGAACCAAGTTCCTTACCCTGTTTGAGAAAATGTAAAATTTCTTCATTTTTGAGTAATTTAGCAAAATTGAAAAATGTGGTATATTTTAATGCGAATTTTGTTGCAATAAGTTTCTTTTCACTTAAATAGTGCTTTAAATTCAAAAAAGAATAAAAAATCAGAAAAAAAATTTTAAAAAATTTTCAACTCGAAAATTTCATAAGGGGTACCCCTTGCCATTTTTTTGAGAAATTTTGTAAAAAAATTTAAATTGATTTATTTTAATGCCAATTGGTTGCAATGAGTTTCTTTTCACTCAAATAATGCTTAAAATTAAAAAAAGAGTAAAAAATCTGAAAAAATTGAAAAAAATATAAAAATTTGAAAATTTCGTAAGACTCATTTTTGCACCAAATTTTGCTTATAACTCGGTCGGTATCCAACGGATCGCCAATCTTTAACCTGTGGTCGATAGATGGCAACAGTGGCTACATTTTCTTCTTGGACGGCCTTGCCCTCAGATATCTGTGCCAGAAGTTATTCGAGGAACCAAGTTCCTTACCCTGTTTGAGAAAATGTAAAATTTCCTCATTTTTGAGTAATTTAGCAAAATTGAAAAATGTGGTATATTTTAATGCGAATTTTGTTGCAATAAGTTTCTTTTCACTTAAATAGTGCTTTAAATTCAAAAAAGAATAAAAAATCAGAAAAAAATTTTTTTCAAAATTTTCAACTCGAAAATTTCATAAGGGGTACCCCTTGCCATTTTTTTGAGAAATTTTGCAAAAAAAATTAAATTGATTTATTTTAATGCCAATTGGTTGCAATGAGTTTCTTTTCACTCAAATAATGCTTAAAATTAAAAAAAGAGTAAAAAATCTGAAAAAATTGAAAAAAATATAAAAATTTGAAAATTTCGTAAGACTCATTTTTGCATCAAATTTTGCCTATAACTCGGTCGGTATCCAACGGATCGCCAATCTTTAACCTGTGGTCGATAGATGGCAATAATGGCTACATTTTCTTCTTGGACGGCCTTGCCCTCAGATGTCTGTGCCAGAAGTTATTCGAGGAACCAAGTTCCTTACCCTGTTTGAGAAAATGTAAAATTTTCCTCATTTTTGCACCAACTTTTGCCTATAACTCGGTCGGTATCCAACGGATCACCAATCTTTAACCTGTGGTCGATAGATGGCAACAGTGGCTACATTTTCTTCTTGGACGGCCTTGCCCTCAGATATCTGTGCCAGAAGTTATTCGAGGAACCAAGTTCCTTACCCTGTTTGAGAAAATGTAAAATTTTCCTCATTTTTGCACCAAATTTTGCCTATAACTCGGTCGGTATCCAACAGATCGCCAATCTTTAACCTGTGGTCGATAGATGACACCAAGGGCTACATTTTCTTCTTCGACGGCCATGCCCCCAGATGTCTGTGCCAGAAGTTATTCGAGGAACCAAGTTCCTTACCCTGTTTGAGAAAATGTAAAATTTCCTCATTTTTGAGTAATTTAGCAGAATTGAAAAATGTGGTATATATTAATGCGAATTTTGTTGCAATAGGTTTCTTTTCACTTAAATAGTGCTTTAAATTCAAAAAATAATAAAAAATCAGAAAAAATTTTTTTTCAAAATTTTCAACTCGAAAATTTCATAAGGGGTACCCCTTGCCATTTTTTTGAGAAATTTTGCAAAAAAAATTAAATTGATTTATTTTAATGCCAATTGGTTGCAATGAGTTTCTTTTCACTCAAATAATGCTTAAAATTAAAAAAAGAGTAAAAAATCTGAAAAAATTGAAAAAAATATAAAAATTTGAAAATTTCGTAAGACTCATTTTTGCATCAAATTTTGCCTATAACTCGGTCGGTATCCAACGGATCGCCAATCTTTAACCTGTGGTCGATAGATGGCAATAATGGCTACATTTTCTTCTTGGACGGCCTTGCCCTCAGATGTCTGTGCCAGAAGTTATTCGAGGAACCAAGTTCCTTACCCTGTTTGAGAAAATGTAAAATTTTCCTCATTTTTGCACCAACTTTTGCCTATAACTCGGTCGGTATCCAACGGATCACCAATCTTTAACCTGTGGTCGATAGATGGCAACAGTGGCTACATTTTCTTCTTGGACGGCCTTGCCCTCAGATATCTGTGCCAGAAGTTATTCGAGGAACCAAGTTCCTTACCCTGTTTGAGAAAATGTAAAATTTCCTCATTTTTGAGTAATTTAGCAAAATTGAAAAATGTGGTATATTTTAATGCGAATTTTGTTGCAATAAGTTTCTTTTCACTTAAATAGTGCTTTAAATTCAAAAAATAATAAAAAATCAGAAAAAAATTTTTTTCAAAATTTTCAACTCGAAAATTTCATAAGGGGTACCCCTTGCCATTTTTTTGAGAAATTTTGCAAAAAAAATTAAATTGATTTATTTTAATGCCAATTGGTTGCAATGAGTTTCTTTTCACTCAAATAATGCTTTAAAAGAAGAAAAAAAAAAACAAAAAAATAATAAAAAAATTTTAAAAAAATTGAAAATTTCCTAAGGTTATAGCTAGTGGGTCAAGAGCGAAAGAGGTATTTGAATCGCTCCGCTCATCTTATTGTGCGCGCTCCCGCGCAGGTCACGGGAAAAAGAGGTAGCTGTATCGCAGGAATCGTTCCTGCGTGCAGCGCTCCTTGTAGTGCGAAACTTCGCTCCTGGGAGCGCGTCGCACAATCGCTCCTGTGTGCAGCGCTCCGTGTGGAGCTACGTCAAGCGCACCGCACACTTTAGAGAGCGAGAGCGGTGCGCTCCGCTCTTGCAAAAGAGTTACTTGACCCAACACTACTCATAGTTAGTAGTAATATGACCTCCTTGTGCCGCCAGTCATCAGCGATGTATATGATTGTATGTTGATCTTTTTTGCTTGGAAACTCTCGCATATCGTAGTGTTCACTTTCAGAAGAAGACATCTTAAATGTGCAACTTTCTTTGATCTGGTTTCAATTCTTTGAGCTTTTGGATGTTGATGGGTGTGAGTGAATGTTGGTTGTGTATGATTTCATGTAACGTTATAGAATTCCTCGTAAATCGACTCGAGTTACATCTATTCAAGCGTGGCATCAAACAACTACATAAACGAGAGAAAATACATGATTAGTAACCGTTTCGTTTGCCGCTTTTGCGCACCAAGCGGATATTGTGGTTATCCGCTTCTGAAATCGAAATAACTTGCCATTTACCGTGCCATTTTTTAAGTTTCGAATTAGGTACTGCGAGTAGAACAAAAAAAAAGGGTGATCAATCTCCCAACGACCGTGTAACAATCGAAAGTTCCACCCAGTTAGCTCATGTGAGCGCACATCAACCACACAAATCATCCGCATACTAATACGCCATTTCCGTTTTCCCGTTTTGGGGTTTTTCTTGTATTTTGCAGTCAACAATGTAGATAGGCTAAAACCGCCGAATCGTGGTTTCCTGGAGACGCTGTTTTGCTGTTGGCGGAATGGGCGAACGAAAAGCAATCATAGCGGGACGCCGATCGATGGTTCCATCACGCCACCTCCGATCCAGGGCCAGCCGCGGTATCTGCTGCCACAGGTCCGACCTTCCGATATGTACAAGAAGTGCATGGTGATAGACTTAGATGAAACCCTAGTTCATAGCAGTTTTAAGGTGAGTTACTTTTTCGACGAAATATTCGATAGCACTCAATCTATCGCATGACAAGCATATCATGACAGTTGTGTAATTAGAATGAAATAATAGCTCTTACACGATCGCTGTCGCTGTCAGCCCTGTAATGCTGCCATTGTATATTATGCAGCCAGTAAAATCGCCGTATGCTCGATTCGTAACACTCAATTTGTCCAGTTAAGCTCCCATTACCTCAGCAAAACAACTAAACGCTTAATCCTGTCAGTAACAGGTTCGACTTTTCGTCAAACCGTGACAGACCGAAATTACGGAACTAGCTCATGTGAAAATGGGAAACGAAACTGAAAAAAAACTGTGTCGCAACTTTGTTGAGTAACGATACCGCGACTAACTGGCAAAGGGATAAACGGACCAGACAGCAAAACGCGTGTGGAAACCCCACAAAGAAGTCAGACGTTGTTAAATATCGCTTTTGTTGTTGTTTTCTTCCGTTTGTAGCCAATTCCAAACGCGGATTTCATAGTGCCAGTGGAAATCGACGGAACCGTACATCAGGTGTATGTCCTGAAGCGACCGCACGTCGACGAGTTCCTGAAGAAGATGGGCGAACTGTACGAATGCGTCCTGTTTACGGCCTCGCTGGCCAAATACGCCGATCCGGTAGCCGATCTGCTTGATCAGTAAGTTGCACAGTCGAACTTGTGAGATCAATATAATTAGTAACTTTCTTCCTCTGTTTGCTTCCAGGTGGAACGTGTTCCGGGCGCGGTTATTTAGGGAATCTTGCGTCTTCCACATGGGCAACTATGTGAAAGATCTGAACAAACTAGGGAGAGATTTACAGAAGATTGTTATTGTTGACAACTCACCTGCTAGTTACATATTTCATCCGGATAATGCTGTAAGTATTTGCCTGTCTGTAAACTAGAGATGAGAATAACAACTCTTTTTAGTGAACCAACTCAGAGTGAATGAGTTGTTATTAGGAGTCAGCTCGTTTAACGACTCATTTCGGAATCATAAACAAACCCGGCATAAGCGTATAAGTTAAGGTTCGGTCATTTTACTCACTCATGAGTCTAAGCATGTAGCCGTGGTGATTCGAGTTGCAAAAAGAGTAAATACGTGAGTTGAAACGAAAATGAGCGAGTGAGTTGAAACGAAACTTTTGATACATGTGTACATACCCAAACTAGCCGAATGAATATACTGTTCGCTCTGCCTAACTATCAAACATGTATAAGCGAACAAGCGGGCTAGTCTGAAAGGCATTTTAAAATTTCCTAAGGCTATATAGCCTTACCTTTTTTTTTGGGAAATTTTGCAAAATTTTATAAATTGATTTATTTTAATGCGAATTGGTAGAAATAAGTTTCTTTTCGAAACTCGTTCACTACAACGTTTCAACTCACTATCTTACTCTTACTCACTTTGCACATCTCTACTGTAAACCCAAAAGAGGCTAACTGTTGGAACTGTTGAGTCGGTAGCAATCGAGTGAAGGATACAGCTTAAGCTCCTCCCCAAACCTTTTACGAAGCATCAATTTTTTTTCGTATATGGATAAAATTAGTCATCGCTCAACGATTCCTTGATGGTTGACTTTTTTTCAAACCAAAGAACGGTCGATAGAACCCTTTTCCAGTAGTCGGAGTAATATCCGTCCGCTGATGTATTGTGTTGTACGACACGATGAGTCATAAGATTTATGGATTTTGTCCTGCTTCTAATGTTTTTATTCTACGCGTCGCAACAATCGCAAAAGGGAGGAAATAAATTCTTAGTCCAATGCGCAAATTTAGTAGTAAAGAATTATTGCGTATCTAGGTCGGAAATGGGTAGCCTTTTTTTCCTTGAGGGTTGGACAAATTTATTGCTATTGAAAGAATATTTTGTCAATGAGTTAGAATTTTCGGAAACTTTTCCGATCCTTATCCTTATCCTTTCCTGTTCGCAAAGGAAAACAAAGCATGGAATTGGTTTTATTTTTGCATAATTTAAATTGTGTATACTGTTTTCTTGTATCTTTCCTATTTGGCAGTTTCCTTTGAGGAAAAAGAAAACATAACACTCATATCTAGGTTTTTCAATTAAAATTTCTTGTTAGTTACAGGATCTGTTGGGACTTAAGGGTAGTCGAAGCTAAAACGTCAATACCAACAAAGACTTTTAGAGCTAAAACTGTATATGACTAACTTTAGTATCGTTCTTCGTTTCAGGTGCCAGTAAAGTCATGGTTCGACGATATCAATGATTCGGAGCTGCTCGATCTGATACCACTGTTCGAGAAGCTGAGCAAGGTTGACTCTGTATATAGCGTGCTGTGCAACTCCAGCTCACAGTCCCAGCTGCCGACGTCCATGTCGCACCACAATCAACAAGAGCTGCAACAGTCCCAGCAGCAGCAGCAGCAGCAGCACCAGCAGCAACTACAGTCGAATTCGTCCGATGCGAATAATACGTAACATTGGCAACAAATGTTTATTAACATCGTATGATTCGTGCACACGATGCTGCCGGGCGGTACAGTGTGCAGGACAAAAGGATTAGAATCGGAATAAATGGGTCGCGATTTTTTTTTTGCTATCGGACACCAGCCAGAGAGAAAGTGAGCGTAGATATACGCGGAAAGTCACGTCCTTTCTCTGTATGTGTGTGTATGTGTGTGAGTAGCTGTGTCGCGTAAGTGGAAACGATACCAGCAATCTTCAACCTGATTGACGCGTAGATAAACCCACACGTACGAGAAGGACGTACGATTTACTAGATAAGCGTACCGGAAGCAGTTAGTTCATTAATTAACTTTGTTATTCTTTTAAAATATGTTTACACAATATTATTTGATACTAATCAGTACAAGTACACACACACACGCACACACACATGCCTGAAGAAACACACACACCGATTTGTTTTTGGCACGTATCGCAATAATAGGAAGCTAGATAATGCTATTTTAAAAACGTTTCTTTACTATTAACCTTTTGCGCATGCAGTGGGTCCTGAAAGAGAGATATTGGGGATATTTTTGCATAACGTAGGCGTACGCAGTGTACCTTGTCCACTATCTCTTTCTTTCGTCCTCTGTGCAGAAGTAGGATGTAACCGATTGCTTGTTTCCTTTAACTACTTTCGACGGCTCCTAGAGCCCTTCGGCACGAAAAAGGTTGCAATAAGTTTGTTTGTTTTATTATTATTTTATTCTTACACAATATTCGTCTGTACACGCTAATTGTATGTGTATGATATCGAAATACTGGAGATAGTATAATCAATTGCAATTTAGAAATGACCGCCACAACAGAATTTTTTGTATTATAAACACACACACACTCACACATTCACGGGACCGAACACCATCCATTAAACAGAGAGATAGAGATCGATTTTATAGTTCAATATAGCTTTTTATTGACGATCAAATGGACGCATAAAATTTAAGCTCGACGATATATATATATGTATATATATCCATATATATAAAGCAGTAGTTCTCATTTGATACGGAACGGAAGATATGCGTGAAAGGAATTATAATAATCATAATCAAATTGCAGAGACATGCGCCGAATGAGCAGCGAGGTAGTAGTGTACGTGTACAATTTTATATTTCACAAGTAACACCTAGCATCGATCTTAGCAAGGGTGCGTACGACCACAGGAACGCACACGGCGTTAGAAAAAGAAAGGTTCTTGCAATCCTTATCTGGTTTGGAGGCATATTTATTAGTGTAAACCCTGATCAGACGATCATTATCCCCGGATGCAGGAAACTTCGTAAGAAACGAAAAAAAACAATGCTGCCGGTAGGGAGTTAGCAATTGTGTAAAAACAAGCCAGAAATCTAAACAATTGTACAGTTTTATACTGCGAAGCTACGTCAGAAGAGGAAAAAAAGTAGAAGCACATTCACACTACCTTCGAAAGTATATGGCATTCAGGAGCGACAAGAGTGCATTCATAAATTGAGGTTAGGAATTGAGATGCAAAACGTTAATGGTTCGGGTAGCTGGAATCCGTAGTGAGGAATCAGTCATATCGGGAAGCTGTGCTAGCTGCATCGTATGATTGTGGGCAACTTTATTCTTTTAGCGTTCTTCGAAGATGATTACGCTGGTCATGTTACCTACAAGCCTTTTATAGCAGAATTAATTCATGGTACAACGGGTACAAGGGTTGATTCCGCCTTTGAAGCATTATGTTTCTGCTTTCTATATTCAGGATGAAGTACTTGCAACATAAACTCAATTTGCGTGATTTATTCAGACATATCAATTCGGTCATTGGAAAGACTTATTGGGAGTAGGTTACAATACTTTGCTCCTCCATAAGCAACACCAGACAGATTAGCAAACTGAGGGTTTTTACATTTCCAAATGCTCTTAAACCATCATAAACCAAGCGTGTTCTAACACAGAGGTTATTGCATACTACAAGCGTGTGTTTGATTTGGCTCGCACACGTGCTTATCTATGCTCAGGATTTAAGAATTCTCACACCAATCAGATAACAGATACAAGCAAAAATAACATCTTCTTGTCGAACATGTCGTTGGTAAAATTTCCATACAAAATCTTAGGTTTTTCATTTAAATTAGTTCATCCAGCTTAGTTGTGGCACATGAAAGGAGCCGAAAACTGGAAGACTGAATCGTAAAGAAGCAAAACATAAGAAAAAGGATAACAATATTTTTTGCATTCAAAGCAAAAGTCCTAATATCTAAAACTCGAAATTGAATGGAATACAATTGTACACCTACCTCTTAATTCTATACTACTAATACTACAACAAACCCATTTTAGGATGGGACTTCCTATATCAGCAATCTATGTAGGGATTCAAAAGGACAGAACTAGATGTCGATATAGTGCTTTTCTTCTGTCCGTCTAAACCCTGTAATTTTGACCTTTCCCTCCCTGCTTTACCCATATTTTCTTTCTCGAGGGAACAGTCCATTGCCTTCACACTTTCTTACCGCCACACGACTAGACATGGTCATTTTCCGCTCTAGGCTTGGAAAACTAAACCGCCTGCTATATTTGTACTCATGTATGTACAAATATGCATATGTATATTTAAAGTGTGATCAGCCTTCTACCTTCTTTCCTGTAAATGGAGGACATTGACTTTATTTAGGCTGTTTTTTTTGTTCAATCACAATCGAGATCTTTTCGTTCTCTTTCGTTATTGGCATTTTTAGCGCGATAAACATCGCACATTAGCGCCAGTAGCAGGCCTGGAAAACGTAGTTTTTTTCTCGAGCATTTCTGCTTTTTTGCAAAAAGAAAAACAGCTTAGCAAAAATTATTAACTCCTGATGGGTGTACTGTCTTCTTACATGAGACATCACTATTAAAACATATTACATATTTTATACGAAGTGTACATCTATTTCACGACGCGGAACGAAAATTCGGGAGCAAAGCAACTTAGTACAGTTGATAGGAGTTTTGATATGCGAAACCATACATACACACGCACACTCTTTCATTAAACTCTAAGTTTGGCCATATAAATGATTCGAATATAAATTTTACAATGCACAACTCATGTCGCATGTTTCATAAGAGAATTAGACCACACTGTGGAGAGCAGCGATAATACAATGTTCTGCTAGGCTAATGCAAATTTCACTCACACAAAAAAACAAAAACAAGTCAGTAATGTATTTTTTAATCTACAACAAAAGCGACACATTGGCATGTGACTAGTCCCCACAAACTCTCGCATGCTAATTAAGCACGCAGAGGAGTGATAAATGGTCAGGGTATGAGATATGTTTGCTGTGTCAAACACCCCCGGGTTGGAAGATAGACAGATCTTGCATGTTTGTGTGTGTGTGTATACTGTTGTAGGGCATGGAAAAGAATAGAACGGAAAACCGTGTGTAATATTGCTACATTATTACTATTGTGTGTGTGTGTGAGTGTATCAGCGTGTGCAAAGTAACAAATAGTAAGACAACAAAACAGACAAAACACGAAGCGCGTATAAAGCGAATGTTTCGGGGAACCGAAACAAAGCAAACAAAAGAAATATTTGATTATACACCACACAACACACTGCTAACATAACAAGAGAAAGCAACAGCAAAACAAACAACAAAAACACCAAAAATCACGATACAATGATGTGCAAAGGCCATGTGAATTTTTTTTTCCTCTTCTGTTTTTGTAATTATCAAGCGTTTCGATTAATGTTCTTTTGTTTTAACATTTTGTTTTTTTTTGTGTTAGCATGTTGAGTTTGTTAACAAAAAGAAAATGTTGTTGTTTGTTTTGTTTTTTTTTTTATGTTGTTTTAAATGCAACGCGTAAGTGTACAGATGTCCACTTTCCATTTTTATAATAGATTTTTTCCCCTTTACATTAGCTTTGAAAACGTAATGTAATAAAGAGGTTAAAAAAAGGTAAATATTTAAATGAAAGGAAAAATTTAAGCACAGTGTTAGCGTACTAGACAGAGGACAACATAAAAAAACACACACTTTTTAAAACAGTTTTAGTTAGGGAACTTTGTTAAGTAAAGTGTAGCAGATCATAAAATGAGAAGAATTAGAAAAGCGTGAAGCGTGTAGCAATGGCAATCATTTAACCATCTTTTCTTTTTTATTGTTATCTAATGATTACGAGTGAACTTCCGATGCGTCGTATAATATTATTTAACAGTTTTGTTTTTTTTTTATTGTAGTAAGCGTGCAGTCGATTATGAGTATAATAGGTTTTATTCTTAAAAATACTATTATTTAGACGTTAAGTGAAACAATGCAAGAGGTAGAGGATGGAAACATAAACCCTCCTATGAACACAAACACACACACACAGCCTACAGGATAATACAACAGCAGAATAATCCACATTTACACACGAAAACTCACACAAACAGCAATGCACAGCGTAAACATCAGGTGCATCAAATTGTTATTTATTTGTTCAAGTATAGTTCATTTTTTTGCACTTCCAATTTACTAATTGAACAAATAATTGTTTACATTATGTTCGAACTGTGTCCTGTACACACTATTGCTTTTGTTTCTGTGCTTGATATAGCGGCTTTGTTTTAGAAATGCGTTATAAATGAAATTACAACAGGCATTTACACAGTTTCAGCACAAAAACAAAAAAGAATGTGAACAGCAAATGAAAAACAAACAACATTAACATTACACGCACACACACACGAAAGAGATAAAAGGAAAAACATAAAACGTAGATAATCTAATCCCTCCCCGCATCCGTTTTGGAAAACTCAACGGATGCAGAAAGATAATACACAACAGCTTGAAGAAGGGAATTTATTATAAAGCATTATTAGTTAACTTATAGCAAGATCGACGGGGGTATGATTAGGAGATGAATTATACATTTAAACGCAGAACAAACAAACAAAATCAGGCAAAGCAAGCGCGAATTGTTTTGTTCCTTAACAAAAAAGAGACATGTAAAAGTCACACAAAAGAACGCAGTCTCGCGGAAAACTGTGTCAATGTGCGATGAAGAATTAATGATAGGAGGTTGCGAGTCAGGCGACATAAAAGCACTCCACTGTGCTCCCAAGGAAAAACACAAAACAGATGAGGAAGCGTTCATGGAAGCAGCAAAACAAAAAAAAGAAGAAAAAGGATTTAATAATAATATATTGTCACATTTCGTAACCAATTGTTTTGTTTCTCTATCTATTTTTGTTTTTTTTTTATTGTTATTGGCTTCTCCTTTTTTGTATTATTCCTCTCTAGCTGTCCAAAGCCGCAGCTCGGCTAGAAATCGGTCAAAACACGGAAAACCCGATTTCCGGTGCAGTTTTCCTTCTCTGGGTGGCGGGAGGGGGGTGGTGGGTGGTCGGAGAGGTGTTTTCCACGCTCCTCTCGACGAGACGCGTCGATTGAGGGGTCACACGATGGTGTTTGGCCGGAAAAGTTGGTACTCCGAAAACGCTTTTCCGGCTGGTGCGCCCTCAGGGTGTGGAAATCGACGCGGCTTGGGGTGGTACTAGGTAGAGGACGTCGACCCGCGCATTTCCGCCGAACAGTCCAAAGCTGTAGCTCGGCTAGAAATCAGTCAAAACACGGAAAAACCGATTTTCGCTGCAGATTTTCCTCTGTGGGTGGCGGGAGGGGGGTGTAGGGTGGTCGGAAAGGTGTTTTCCACGCTCCTCTCGACGAGACGCGTCGATTGAGGGGTCACACGATGGTGTTTGGCCGGAAAAGTTGGTACTCCGAAAACGCTTTTCCGGCTGGTGCGCCCTCAGGGTGTGGAAATCGACGCGGCTTGGGGTGGTACTAGGTAGAGGACGTCGACCCGCGCATTTCCGCCGAACACTCCAAAGCTGTAGCTCGGCTAGAAATCAGTCAAAACACGGAAAAACCGATTTTCGCTGCAGTTTTCCCTCTGTGGGTGGCGGGAGGGGGGTGGTGGGTGGTCGGAAAGGTGTTTTCCACGCTCCTCTCGACGAGACGCGTCGATAGAGGGGTCACACGATGCTATTGAATGAAATATTTCATGAAATATTTCACAGGAAAAATGAAATATTTCATGAAATATTTCATCCATTTTCATGGTAATGTGGGGTCTAGGGGCCTCAAACAGGTGCGGGAGGGGGTGCGGCGGTGAAAAACCAAAAAAAAAAAGCAAAGAAAAAAAGTGAGCACACGAACCGGGAAAAATGTTAAAAACCAAAGTGTAAAAATACGCTCCAAAATTTGAAAATCTGGTACCGTAATTAAAAAAAAGCAAAGAAAAAAAGGTAGCTCACGAACACAAAAAGTTGGTCAAAATCAAAGTGAAAAAATACACTTTGGTTTTTGTGATGCTACCTCCTCGCCTGGTATGCTCTCCTGTTACTTCAACCATTTCGAATGGCAGTTTTCAAAATCCAAAAAGTACCAGCCGCGAACCGGTTTTAATTTTGAAATGCTACCTCCTCGCCTGGTATGCTCTCCTGTTACTTTAACACATTTTGCATGGTAGTTTTCGATTCAAAAATTCGATTTTGGATTTTGAAAACTGCCATTCGAAATGGTTGAAGTAACAGGAGAGCATACCAGGCGAGGAGGTAGCATCACAAAAACCAAAGTGTATTTTTTCACTTTGATTTTGACCAACTTTTTGTGTTCGTGAGCTACCTTTTTTTCTTTGCTTTTTTTTAATTGACGGTACCAGATTTTCAAATTTTGGAGCGTATTTTTACACTTTGGTTTTTAACATTTTTTCCGGTTCGTGTGCTTACTTTTTTTCTTTACTTTTTTTTTTTTGGTTTTTCACCGCCGCACCCCCTCCCGCACCTGTTTGAGGCCCCTAGACCCCACATTACCATGAAAATGGATGAAATATTTCATTTTTCCTGTGAAATATTTCATGAAATATTTCATTCAATAGCATCATGTGACCCCTCAATCGACGCGTCTCGTCGAGAGGAGCGTGGAAAACACCTTTCCGACCACCCACCACCCCCCTCCCGCCACCCACAGAGGGAAAACTGCAGCGAAAATCGGTTTTTCCGTATTTTGACCGATTTCTAGCCGAGCTACAGCTTCGGAGTGTTCGGCGGAAATGCGCGGGTCGACGTCCTCTACCTAGTACCACCCCAAGCCGCGTCGATTTCCACACCCTGAGGGCGCACCAGCCGGAAAAGCGTTTTCGGAGTACCAACTTTTCCGGCCCAAAACCATCGTGTGACCCCTCAATCGACGCGTCTTGACGAGAGGAACGTGGAAACCACCTTTCCGACCACCCACCACCCCCCTCCCGCCACCCACAGAGCGAAAACTGCAACGAAAAACGGTTTTTCCGTGTTTTGACCGATTTCTAGCCGAGCTACAGCTTCGGAGTGTTCGGCGGAAATGCGCGGGTCGACGTCCTCTACCTAGTACCAACCCCAGCCGCATCGATTTCCACACCCTGAGGGCGCACCAGCCGGAAAAGCGTTTTCGGAGTACCAACTTTTCCGGCCAAACACCATCGTGTGACCCCTCAATCGACGCGTCTCGACGAGAGGAGCGTGGAAAACACCAAGAGAACATCCATTCGATACCAAGAGAACATCCATGGAGGAGGAACATTGTATAACAAAGAATATCAAAGCAATTTTTCTTCTTTCTTTCACACCTTTTAGTACACGTTCTGCACATAATTTGTTTACAATTATTTTGCTGTATTTCATTTATTTCTTTACGCTGCTGGTTGTTTTGTGAGTGAGTGTGTGTTTGTGGGGGACAAACATTTATTGCTGCACAGCGGTTGGCCATGTGTTTAAGGGAGAAATTGAACAACTTTACACCTTACATTTTTGTGTTGGTTTCTGTGGTATTTCTATCATGACGGAAACGGACAAACTTTCTTGTTATTTCGTTTATTTATACAGGCTTTGATAAAAGGACAAACCGAACGAACCCGCTGGCTGGTTGGCCTTTCTTATATCTTTGTTGGTTTCGGTGTACACACACGCACACCAGCACACCAGCACACCTCCTTTAAACGTGTGTTTGGTTTTATTATCTTATTAATCGTGTATTGTTTGGTTGTGTATCGTACTGTTTTTTTCCCTTAGCATTGAGTTTTATTAATTATTTCGTTTACCGTTTAAATATATATTTGAAACAGGACTAGATTACTTGTATATTTTTCTCTCTTCCTTCAATTCATTCATCGTTTCGTTTTCATTCACCCACACATCCAACTTATTCCTTTTTTCCTTTCGTTTCATGTAACACTAATTTTCTTATCCTTTTTTGTTATGTGTTTTTCTTACGTTTCGTCTCTTATATCTTATCTGTGTGTATTTTTGTTTCCTTTATCTTGTTTTGCGATTTAGCTTCTTATCTTCCTTTTTTTGGTCAATCAATTACCTTGCGTCAATTGGTCGTACGTTTTCATACTTACGCACACATACATACATCACAACTGCTTTTCTTTTCCCCCAAGGCGTCTTCTCTCGTCCGGTGAGATGTCTCTAGCGCCAGGGTATGGTGATGATACAGTGTGGTAGAAGAACAGATAGCAAACTAGACAACATCACCTGAACCATCATCTCATTACCTTTCACTCCCTTCACCAACCCAACAATATTAATGGGGTGATGCGGGGGGAGGAAAGCGAGCGGAGACGATAATCTTCTTATCGAGCTGCTTTGTAATATATCATAGAAGTATATAAGTATATGTATAGCGGGTATATAATACACAAATTACACGTGGGAGTTGACAAAAGTGGGGATGGATCTTCTTCTTCACTCACTAGCTACCATTATTCTTCCTTAGGCATTCCTCTCTCCATCCCAAAACACTCGGCAAAAGGTTTTCTCTTCCCCATGTTACACACCATATCTTTACTTCCTTACTATTGTTTTACCATTGTTACGCCTCTGTCTCTTGCTTGTAAATTAAATATCCGTCGTAGAGCAACGTTTTGATTTCTTTTTCTAATTTGGGGAGTTCCTTTGTTTCGTTAATGTGTGTTAATAGAAAATGAAAGCTTCTTGCAGATGATCGTGAATGAATCGGAGTAGAGAAAGCGCCTACCTGCGCCCACGATCTCTACCAGCTCTTCCTCGAAACAGATCACCTTCTAAACAACAAAATGGCACCGGAAAACGGAGAGACATTAGAAGGCTTCATTCTCACTTGTTCTCTCTCTCTACTTTTTTTGCTTTTTAATGTTTAAATTGATAAGCTATTTATGTTTGGATGGTAAGTGTGTGATGAGTTACAATGTAAGAAAAGCAGCAATGTAAGGTAGCAGGGAAATAGCTATTACTCGGGGTTCTTTTTTTCTTTGCTGAAACGATGAGAGTTCCTTGAATGTGTGAAGAAAAATGTGTTTTCATCTTTCCTGCATTTGTTGTTGTTACTACTACCCTTTTGGTTGTTATTAACAAACATACATACATTGAAACGAACGAACAAACACGCATACAGAACGTGGAACAATGGGGGAGAGGGGGAGGGTGAAAGTGTGGGAAATGGGAAGCAATTGTGATTTAGTAACTCTCTTCTCTTTCTATCTTCTTTCCGTATGTATTGTTTGTTTCCTTGAAAGAAAGACAATCTGCCTTTTAGTGACGCATATCCCCCTCTTTCCTGGTCTCGATCACGCGACTATACAATCTAAAAGGAACTAGAACTGGTGGAGAGGGCAAAAATGAGATGCCAAGGTGGAAAATTGGAGCCAAAATGTTTAAACATGCACACACACACACTACATCGGCATGGTCATCTACCACACCACCACCAGAGCACGAGATTTAACACGTGGAAACAGAAACAGAAGAGTTAAATACTTAAATTACAAAACAAACGAAAAAAAACTAACTTTAAACCTTTTTTTTCTCTTCCTAACCAAGTTTCCTGGTGTATGTTTAGTGTGTAAGAAAAAAAAAACATGAGTGTGATTGCCTGCTAAAATAATCACCTAATAATCTAAGCATAATCGCTACTATTTAACAAATGGTGGTGTGTACGTTCATCGTACACACATACGAGCAAAACAAAAGAAAACTAACTTTCCCATCGACTAAGTGTCTAATATGTACATATGCGGGAAGTAATATAAAAACGAAAAAAAAACGAAAGCTACATCATGATCCACAATAATTCGATCGTGTGTTAACTAATGTCGATCATAGCAGTGCTCGTGATGGTAGTGGTGGTGATGATCCTTGCCGTGTGTGATTGTATTGGGAGATGAGCTTTCTCCATCGGTTGCTGTTTCCAACCGCTTACACCTCCGTTGAGCGGCCGTAGTTCCCTCCCGATGCCGTGTTGTTGCTGTTGTTGGCGTTGGTGGTGGTGGTGCTGCTGCTGCTGGAGGCGTTCATGGCGCTAGAGGCTCCCGCACTGGCTGCCAGGGCCAGTGCTGCTACCGTAGCGGCATCTTCTGTACGGGAGGGTTTCCGCTCGCGTCGGTGGATAGCTCCACTGCTGCTGTTGGTGGTGCTGCTGCTGCTGTTCGGGTTGATAGTGGTAGTGCTCGTACCGGCCATCACCATACCGTTGTTCATCGCCTGCACTGGTGGCGGTTGTGCTGCTGCTGATGCTGCCATCATATGTAGCCCACCAGGGGGATGATGAAGGTGATGCTGTTGGGAGGATCCCGGTGGACCCACCGAAACGATCACTCCTCCTCCAGTGGTGTTGCTGCCGACCGCTGGATGATGATGTGCCGTACCCATAGCCTGTTGCTGCTGCTGCTGCTGGTGCTGTTGATGGTGATGAATTTGCTGATGATAGATGGCACCCATAAGGGCAGCGGGATGCTGTCCGGCATGCATAATTATCTGACCGGAGGTGTTGCTGTGAGGCAGCATTCGTACTTTGATATCGCTACGTGAGCCAGTGCTTGCAGAGGTGGATTGAAATGATATCGACATTCCACTATCTAATGAGCCGACGCTGCCGCGCCGTTGCGGCTTATCATTGCCAACTAAAATAATCAGCCAAAAAGAAACAGAGAAAGAAAGACAGACAGGGGGGGAGCAGGTCGTGGGGGTAAAAAAAGACAGAGAGAGAGAGAGAGAGAGCAACAAAATGCACAACAGAAACGTGAGGATGGATTGATTGGTGGTGGTTTGGTGACAATAATAGTTGTACCGGATGATACACATAGAGAGAGAGGGGGAGAGAACGGAAGATGTCGTATAGAAAAGAAGGATTTTGATTTTGTATTATAATTTTTTATCACGCGAGCACGAAAAAGAGAGAAAAAGAGAAAAAAGAAAGAAAAAAAAACAGCGCTGTGGTGAAATGATGCTTGCATATGATACGAATGAAGTGTATAAATGGTCTTTTTTTGTTTTAGTGGGAATAATGATGATTACTGGTGGATATTATGGAGTATGAGGCAGCAGATGTTAATGTAAAGGAACTGATATGGGGTAAGAACGTAGCTTGGAGTTGGAACGATCAGCTTACGAAGAATGCATCCTTACACTGTTGTTAAATGTCAGTTACGGAAGGACAATAATGCACACACGCATAGCATTGTTAAAAATAAAGGGAAAACCAAGTCCTGTAAAAAACCCGTTTTTGTTAGTCAAGTCACCTGAGAGGTTGTGCGCGCGCAAATAGCACGGACAAACACACAACAAACAACACTCAACTTAAGGTTGGGAATGTTAGGGGTTGGCGCGAACCCCTTTACACTTACTCTAACATCTACTGCTTACTGCACTCTAAAATGGACCGAGAATCCTTATCACAAAGTACGAAAATTTGTTCGCAAGGCTTTCGATGCAGGGGGGATCTCTTCTCTTTATAAATGTATTTTTTGGCACTTTACTTCTTACGAGACTAACAACTTGAACGGGTTTTTGTTTGTGTGTATGTAAAGTCCATTAATTACTTTTCATTTTATCACCTCATTGGGTGGCAAAACAATTCATTTAACGTCTACTTAGTATAAGGAAACATTGCTTTCCTGGTATCACATTAGAATACACAGCTTCCCTTGAAAAGGGAATAGTGTTTACTTTAGCTCTTCCGTTCCATTGGGGCTTATTCCTCTCTCATTAGAATCTAGTATTTGTGCTCTTTCAGGATGATACAACAACCGAAACGAAGTTAAGCAAGCTAAGCAGTCACACGCACTTACTAAACATGTATATAAGGAACGCTATAATATAACACACCGCATACACAGGATGATAGATAGTGCCCTTTGCATCACAAAACGAATGCCATGGCAAGAGACATCGTTGCGTAGCACGGGCAAAAGCGTGTGAGTTTGCGTGTTCTTAAAGCAAATCAAATGAATGGAAGCAGCACATACATAACGCAAAAACGTATAAGCATGGTGTTGGCCAAAATTTAAAGAAGCAGGTGCCAAAATTAATGCCTCACTATACTGGCAGCAGGCATAGGCCTGTTTTGTGGGCGCGCTTGTGGCGCACAACGAAACTGTGCTGAGAGAGTGGGGATTTATTTGCAACTGTTTGGATGTCTACTGAAAGGGGGAAAGAGTAGAGGCAAGATGCACCTTTGGATGCACACATCTCGATGGGATTTGGATGGATAGCGATGGATTGGATGGACGGTTGATTTTTTTTGTTTCGCTTGGACGGGAACGTGTGGTTTTGTGGTGGTTTTTGTTTTCGCGAAAGAAGACCATTTTAGAATGACTTACATTGCTCGTGCATATCGAGTAACGAGTTGCTGAGCGCGCTACGTTTCAGCTGGGCGTCACTGTGCGCGAGACCACACTCGTTCGGTGACACACCGCCAACACCGCCCGGCACTAGACCACCGACACCGGCCGGATATGAACCGGCGCACACTTCCACATCCGCAACGCCACTGTCGCGATTTTCACTGTTGTTGGTCCGGGTACCGCGGGCCGACTTCTGGCGCTCCAGTTCCGCCTCGATACGAAGCGTTTCCATCTCGTCCATCTCGCTTATAGATTCGCGCAGATCCTCGGCAAACTTGCAACGATCGTGCTCGTTGCGTGCGTTGAACGTTACCAGCACCTTTCCGTCCACCTTCTGCGAGAGCCGAATGCAGAATTGATAGTCTACAAAGAAGAAGAAATGGTATGAATCATCTGTCCTCACACTCATCGAAGTTCCTCGCGGAATCGTATGGAGCCGTTCGAAACTGTGAGAAACTCGGCTAAAAGCACAAAAGCGAAAATACTTACTTGGAACATCTAGCAGCGTAACGACCATTCCGCACAGTGTGTAACTGTTTCGGAACGTGTATGTGACCGAAGACTTCTTCTTGCTGAAGATCTTCGTAATGACGAGCAAATCGTTAAACAGAAACACCTCGCGCTGGTGCACACCCGGTCGCTCCTTCTTGTTTATGTCCGGAATCTCGTACAGCCGGCAATAGCATACCAGCCGCCGGTGCGGTAACGCCAGATTCGGCTTCTTGCCCACGATCGTCGCCTGCACCTTCATCACCTGCGTAACATGATCCGAACCGGGTTTGAACTCGTTCGCCTTCACCCGCTCATAGATACCGTTCAGCATATCCCGATCGATATCGTGACAATCGTCAATGCCGCGCAGGTTCTTCACGAAATCATCACACCGCATGCGACGCTCCGGTTTCAGGTTCGGCGTGTGAAGATCCGTATTGAGCATGATGATAGCGAACGCCAGCACAAACACGGTATCGTGCGAACGGAGCCGCGCGACAATGTCACTGTTGCACTGACAGTACCGCGCCGAGAACACCTCCATCAACCGTTCGATCTTTTGCGCCTCACCCGGCATGCGGAAGTAGCCCTGGAACTTCCGCAACGCCACATCGACCTGCATGCCGGACAGATCCAGCTCGCCGGCAAAGCAGTCCAGCACGGCCATGTTGAACGGGTTTTGCAGGTTGCCCAGGTACTCGCCGATCATCTGCCGCGACAAACCCTTGCGAGAGATCAAAAACCGTGCCACACCTTGGGGTGTATTCTCAAGAAATCCCTTGCGGATTAGGTATGTAATGCCTCGCTCGGGTTTCTTGTTGAACAGATTCAACCCAACGCGGTACTGGCGCTTGCGGATCGTTTCCGACACCTTGTACGATGTCGGCGTGTGTACGATCTGATCATGCTGTTCCATCGAGTACTGTGCGGCACTCGTGTGCGAGCTCAAGCACTCACTTTCGATGCTGGCGATCGTGACGTTAGCACTGCCAGCACCACTAACAGCCGTCGCTGTTGCAGCAGTAGCAGTCGCCACCGTCGAGTGAATCGAACGTCCAGCCGCTCCACCGGCCGCATCACCAGCACTCGCGCTCATTAGCATGTGATCGGGCGACTGTGCGGGCAGCAGCGTAATACTGCCACTCTGGCTGCTTCCGGGACCCTTTCGTTTCCACTGCGGTGAACTGGATCGGTCGGATGATCCCATCAACTCGATACCGACACCTCCGAGACCGCGTTCAGCGGAGGCAGATGAATCACTACCGGATGATTGCACGGAACTGAGACTACCGTTCTCGGCCGTCTTGCAGAGACCGTTCGGACGCAGCGAACGGCTCGGCGTATGTTGGCCTCCAGGGCCCGTGATACTGCTGGTGCGTTTAGGCACTTCCGGCGGTACCTTGCGTCCGCTAGCGCTCGACGTACTTCCACTGCTGCCACCGGAGCTACCGATCCCGATACCACGCGGGCGCATATAGATCTGTGCTGCAGTGTAGTGTGGCGTGTACGGGCTTTGGTGTGTGCTGGCCGTCTGCGAGTTCCAGGACAGATTCATGGAAGATACGGTTGAATCGAGCTGCGAGCTACTGCTAGCTCCACTCACATTCAAATCCTGCGAACCATACTGGCTTTGGTACTGCTGCTGTTGTTGCTGGTGCTGGTGATGATGCATCACCGCATGCGACGGGGCAGATACGGCCGGTGTGTAACCGTACCCAGCTAGCTGCGCTTGTTGCTGGTGCAGAATATTTACATGTGGATGGGAGTACTGCTGTTGCTGCTGCTGCTGTTGCTGCTGTTGCGTAGAGGCACCCGTTACTAGTTGGGTAGGGCTTTGGCTCCAAGAGGTGATCGGGACGGGAGCGGGTGATGCGGTACCGGACTGACTGCGTGGGATAGGGCTCGAATCAAGTCGACGTTCTCGCAGCGACATCGAGCGGACCGGTGTCACACGATGGTGTAGCGTTCCTGGCGGTGTTGCTGAGATACTGCAAGAGTAAAGGACAGTGAGTTAGGGGATCGAATCGTTTCTCTTTGGGTTGCTTCAGGAGCTAGAAATACTCACGTTGCACAGACTCGCTGCTGACCGACCATGGTACCATCCTCGGTGGCGTAAATCTGACCATCCTCCAGGGCCGGCTGAAGGTGGTGTGGATGCGGATGGTGATGCATCATGTCTAGCTCGCTCTGCTGCTGTTGTTGCTGTTGCTGAACCCTACGGCTCATGCGTTTCTCCGCCTTAGCCATAGCAGTGATCGAGGCGAACTTCTTCACCATCGTGTAGTGGCGGAAGGCGCGCTGAATTGTAAGGGCTGCGGTGCGTGCCTTCACTCCACCGTACTTGCGCTCCAACAGTTCGATCTGCTTGTCCAGCAGATCCTGCGACAGTTCATACCTTTGTAAACGAAGAAAAAAAACACAAACACCGTTAGTACAAAGCGTACACAACGCGGGAAGAGAATGTTTAACAAGTAAGAACGACAACAACTCGGACACGACGTGCCATACGTTTCGTGACACGAAGCGTAGTAATTAAGCTCTCTCTCAGTTGCGTTCTCGCCTGTCTTCATAACGCAGAAAGAAATATTACCCCTTTTTCCAAGCGAATAGGGCAGATGCATAGTGCGACAAACCCCAGCGTAAAAGGGTGTCTAAATTTAGCTCTTAAATCCCATTTTCCCGTCCTTTTACAAAGCGACGCACGACTCTTGGAAGGCGACAGGCGTCGACGACATGATCTTCGCGCTTAACGACCACGAGATCACCTGTCACACACACGTTGCGTGCAATATTAGGAAAGTAAAGGCCACTAAGTGTGACAATCCAAGAACGGCGACCACGGTAAGCGGATGGAAAACGGGATCACGTTGCGAGAGAGAGAGAGACAGAGAACATCATTTCCTGGATACGGTTCGAGACGCGTCGTCCATCATTGCCATTTATTTCGCTGCCAAATGTTTCCATTTTCCTACTTTGCTACGCATACGTCATTGACATTCGAAAAATTTAATTAACACACTCTTCCTTCCACTATTCGCCACACCCTCACGCGAAGGGATTGAAACGGAGGTGGACGAAGTGGATGTGGAAAGTTCAGTGGCATAGCGGTGAAAGATTGGAAATGGTTCAATAAACCACAAACCAAACTGAATTTAAAGACGATCATTCGTTGGAAGAAGGTGGCAGGGAGTTTAAGTTGTTTGGATTAATTTTTGTTTTTCACACTACCGGACATATCATATGTTTTGCGTGTGGGTAACGAACTGTGAATACGCCTATAAATAACGGATTGAAGCAGGATGCTATTAAGCTTTATGAATTTCGGTTCCAATTACACTACACTATTCCAGAAAGTTGGCCTTCCCATCCTCTTCTTGTGATGAGAAGCGAAAAAATAGCGGACGACGAAGCAAGTGCGCCAAATTTTTCACTTTTATTTTGATTTTAGCATTTCACCCCACTATACATATAGCATTCCAAGGGTATGCTTCTCTACCATCAATCATGTGGGAGTGATCATAAATAATTTGGCACTCCCGATTACTAAGGGGAACTTAGTAGGAAAAACGCAACAAATAGCGACCGCTTGGAGTAAGGTGAGCGTTTGGCTGATGGATGTTTTGTATTAATTTTACAACGAATTACTTTTGGAAAGCAGAGCATAATAGTGTTTCGTACGATAGTAATGTTTCAACGAAACAGAACTGGGCCAGATGTAGAAAGAGAACAAATGATATTAGTAATTCTAAACTCTGCTAGTATATGGCGTTCAGTGAAGAATTCTGAGAAGGATTTAGACCAGTACAGGTGACCTTAAAAGCCGGAAAATTCTCTTGTGCTAGTGCCAAATTATTACGACGAAAAGTCGTTGAAAGGCTGACTACCGAAAATGGTGGGACGATGATTTGAACAGTAATGAGTTTTCGCTGAAATATTGAAGTGAAATATTGCATGAAGTATTGCATGATTCTGAGAGAAAATATCTGGTACGAACGGTGTAATTGTATGAAAAGGGAATAAAGCAAAAACCTACAGATATAGAGAGAGCACATGAGAGTACCACTAAGAAGACACACTGGAGGAGTTAGTTCCTGATTCCAGAAACTCTATCTACATGCTTCCGTTAACACAAACATGGATTAAGATATAATCCGAATCGGTACAGCCCAGTTTTGGAAACCTCCAAAGTTCCCCCTATTAACGAAGGAACCTCTCTTGTGCTTAGATAACGACCCCATGGCCCTTGTGCTGCAAGGTGATGGAAGTGGTAGAAGAAGGTGCTGCAAGGTGATGGAAGTGGTAGAAGAAGGTGCTGCAATCATTTAGCCCGAAGGTACCACAGAAAGAACAACAACTAAAACTGGAACTGGAGCCGAAAAAGGTAGTGTGGGCGATACAGAGACACAACACTTATCGCAGCTATCATGTTCCCATATCTAATGGATCCCTCGGGAAGGTGAACCGCCCCAAGGGTGGGAAGATCCAGAAGTTGGTCGGTCGTGTATATTCATAAACATATGACACACACGTCGTCATTGCCGACGGGTGCCGGTTCTATGCCGACCCCCGCGTCCGTAAGTAATTTAATAGCACACCGGAGCAATATGCCTCGCAGGCGTGCACCAACGTCTTCGCCGTATGTGTCATCCTTGTAAGGGGGAGGAACGGAGAATAGCGCGCCTTCAAAATTCGTTGACCCTTCAATTTGAACCGTGTTATGATGGCGTTTCGAAACAACTGCACATGGCACACATACACATTCTGGTAATAATAAACGAGATCGGTCTTGAGAGATCGTTGCGTGCCATATTCAAACACCGTTGAGGACGGCTTCTATCTTCACGATCTAAATCGCTCCCTTTTGCTTGGGAGAAACCGAGCGAAGCAGACGCGGAATATGTTGCGCGATATGGATAATTTACGTGACACAGAAACACGAGACTAGAATACCGAGAATATTGGGGAGCATAGTCTACACAAACACGGTGGGGTGTGTTTTTTGTTGTTGTGTGGCTACATCCAATAGTTTAATTACCATACGAATTTAATCTCCAACGTGCGCACACCGTGTATCGGTGTCGGCGGCATCAAGGTGGCGTTCGAGGTGACACTACTAGAAGAATCGGGGCTGATGGTAACGGCGGCGGCTTTGTCGCTAGTAGCACGATCGAGATTGTGCTGCTGGGATGATGATGCTGCTTCGGGGATGGCAAGCGGTATGGATTGATATTCACCAGATTTGGCACGCAATTTTAATCGACGCCGTCGTCGTACAATGGCCGCCATCGTGTTGTCATCGTGACGTTTGACGGCGGCCACTACCACATCTTCCAAACGCGATCTTGGAGCACTGTTCGTTGGGAGGCTGCTGATCTTCTCTATTGGAGGTGTCGGTGGTTGCAGCGAAGGTAAACGAGTGTACTGTTGGGAAAGGAACGTGATCACTGGTGATGGGATTGAGGATATGCCAACCACATCCCGACACTTGCAACAGCAAGAACACACACAATCGCACGAAAAGCTATCCTCATCTTCCTCCTCGTTGTCGCTACCACCCGGTGTACCTTCGACCGAGCGTCCTCTAACGTCCAGTTCCACACCGATACCGCTATCGGCACCGTCCGGCGACAGGGACACGATCGTTCCATCATCACCTTCTTCGCCCATCACTGTCGCTGGTGTTGTCGATGGCAACAGCAACCGTTGCCCTTCGCCGTCGTACATCATCGTCCAATGGTACCAAGCGCCACCGGTAGTTGATGACGGTGGTAGCGAAACAATAGTGGTCTAGTTGACAGTCGAGTGGAACCACCGCAACACCAACACGGTGGTGTTGTTTCCTATTAGCGGCACTAAATTGTTTCCTCTTTTCGCTGGGCTTTCGATTTCGCCGTTGACGCATTGTTTGAACAATTGTTTGGCTCTCTCGCGTTCGTGTGCCGTCGTTTCCGGGCGTTATTTGTCGTTGGCCGAGAGTTGCCTTCCGAATTTCCGCTGGCCCCCACACGCGCACTGGTTTTAGTTTCGCTTCTTTTTTTCTACTATCTTTTCAATTAAACGTTACACTTTGACGCGTTTTTATTTTCGCACAACACACAGTGATTCTGCACATTTTCCGAGTTTGAGTTTCACCCGCGCGTTGTAGAGGAGTCGACACAAGTCCGCGTCCACACACCCGTGCGACACTGTGGAAAGACACACAATTAATGACGGCTCGCGGGCAACGCCAGCTCGACCGAACCCCTACTACAATCGTGGACGGTAGTGTCAAGCAAATTCATACCACGATAAAAAAGCACCAACACTACCAAAAAACAAAACGAAACTTGTAAGCTGATCTTTCTTCGGATCTAGATTTCTAGGTAGAGATCCTTCCACGATCGACGTGCACCTTTAGCGATATTGTAAGGACACAGTATTCCAACAAAAACACAAAACACACACACGCCCCGATCGAATGTCAAACGAATCAACTGGGGTGCTGGGAGTTCGGTTCATGCTTGTTCCTTAAACGAAATCCATGTCACTTCCGCATCGGCACGTTACACGCGTTTGTTTCAGGTTTCACTATGATGCCGTTCGTCGTCTAGAGTCGTTGGTCACATTCGCATATGGAACGCTCGCTGGGCTCGATATCCCCAATTAGGGCAGATCTCTTTTCATTATGCTGTTGCGAACGAACAGGTTGCAACAGCCGTCTACGCACCGCAACTGACTACTGCTTGTCCCGCAATGTTTTATTGTGGCTTGCTGAACACAAAACTGCAAAACGCACAAAGGAAGAAGCTTCGTGTTCAATGAAGGGAAGCCTGCACACCCTTGCCGTTATCTCTCGTTTTTTTTTGGGGTGTGAGCAAATGTGATAAACCACCCGAAAAGCGTTGTTCCATGTAGCAAAAAGCTGCCTTAATGTTGGAGACTATGGGCGCGCTAGACGGGGCTAGTGTCCCGCATATATCTAGAGCAGAGCCATGGACCGATGAGTCATATCAGCAATGTTTTATTTATCGAAGTACGCACATAGCTGTGTGCGTTCGAGAACAGAAAGCGTGTAAATTCAATGTCAACACAAGCGGCGAGGGAATAGGGTGGAATTTCCGCCACTAGAAGTGAACGAAGATCAATCGATTTTGTTTGTGCCGGAGCACCTTTATCGATGGAAATGATAAGCTATCGGAAAGTTTGCGTTTCAAGTGGATTTGACAAGTGGAATTCGGACGCGATAAGGTTCTGTTGCATATGGCACGATGTTTAGATAGGAAGTAGATGAACCACCGCCCCTATCTAAGGGCGTTCCTCAACTGTAAACTCTGGTGTTGCTCAATGCGTGCTCCAGAAAACGGGGTTGGATGCTGTTTGCACTGTGTTTTTTTGTCTCTTTTTGATTTTACACTTCTACATACTGCGTGTGTGACTCGCATCTTGCAATCTCATCGCATATGCTCTATATGACCGGAGAGTTGTGCATTTATATAAGCTCCATTTACAGTACTACACCTGCAGACATTATCTAACAGGGTGGCCAAGTTCTCACACTAATCTCGACAGTGTGTTTCATCATATTGCTTTGGTTCGAATTTGCAACAACAGCCAAGGCAAAAAAAGAACCATGTAAAGTAATGAACAACAGAACACAATTTCCCAGGCCTCTCTGTCGTTGTTGCTGCTGTTGCCTCACACGATCCAACGCGCTGAAATGCAATACTTCGCGTTTGGTGCAATAAATAGATGCACACGCGGTGGTTTATGGAGCAGCATCAGCAGTAGGATCGCACTAAAATCAGCGAAGAACGCGTAAATCAAATCAAATCAGCGTCATTTTAATTGCACTCTTAATTATGCACTCGTCCGGCTCGGTCGCTCGGTTTCGGGCGGGGACGCAAGATGCTATCCGAACGAAAGCTGTTGATGAATTTTGCGCATACAAACAAGCGCCGAGCGTAAGTGGCTTCACTGGTGGCAACACTGGACATTCTATTTAGGTTACAGCATCTCGCAGGAGGTGGTTGTGGGATTTTTATTTGAACAAATCCAATTAAAAATGCAACGAACCAACCGGTGGGAAATGCAGGCTTTCAGAACCACGTACACCGAGTGTACGAACAGTACCACAAATTGTTCTTAATGGGTCTGATGAAAAGAGGGACCTGATCATCTCACTTTTGGGACAGAGGCCACATCTTGCACAAGAAAACACAAACTGCCTATGTTTATAACACCCAAATTAAGAACTTTCCCTGCATCTCCTCCCCACTATTAGTGCACTTCCGAGATGTGGAGATTTCACAAGCACAAAACAAATTGTTTGTTTATCTTCGAAACGTTACGGACGCTGCACGGGTGAGTAATTTTTCAATTCCGAACAAGATCACGATGGAAGAGGCAGGAAGAAAAACCGTTCCGACAATACACTTGTTCCGTAGAGGTTCTTTTCCGGCACATCACACCACACCAACTGTTCTCCTTCTGCCGTAGGATACGTTGCAGGAGAGCAGATTACATCCTCTGCGGAAGATTTCCACTTCCTGTACAGCATACAGCGGAAAGTCCTTTTTTTCAAATCTCACTTCCGTTTTCGTCCTTTTTATTAGAGCATCCTTTTATTCTCTTGTTTCCCACGGATCACACGAACTCTTGCTCGTTTACGACGCACTGGACCGGATGTTGTAGAACAAGAAAAGTGAAGTTTGCGGTAAACAAAGAAAAGTTCTTTATGCACGAGATGCAGACACATTCAACGATTTATTGGCGAGAAAACCTCCATACCAGGGCACAATGGTATGTTGTAGCACTGTTGAAGCACGTAGTGTGAAGCGTACCGGAAGAAGGACCTCGTCTAAAGGAACATCCTTCTCTGAACTTTTTCAAATCACACTTTACACAGCACAAAATCCGTTTTGTACATGGCACGTTTTGCTGGGACGATTAGAGGCGGCTGTTTTTCTCTCTGTTTCTCTCTCTCTCTCGATGCAAATACGTCCGAAGGAGGTCGAACAACTATTGACCGCATCGATGGATGCACCCGAACTGGACCGTAACGGTTTACAATGCAACGAACCCCACCGGAAGGTATCGTCGCGTACGTCGATTGCAACATCGCGGACGCTTCTTCCGTTGCGTTCAAACAAACCAACAGAAAAAAACATCCGTCTACCGATGCGCGAAAATGCTTTTTACTTGCGTGTTGGAAGACGCGCGCGCGCGCACACGCACGCTATTTGATGATCAATTCCACCCGGCCCGATGATCAACAAGAACTGTGAGCCGCGATCGCACTGGTATGTGGTGCATCCGCTACGCTCGGCAGTGCGTTTTGGAAGGGAGGTAGATTTTCCGTGGTGTGGGTTAATTTACACGCGCGCGTATACCGGTGGTGTACGGTACCGTGTATCGGCTATCTATCCACCTTCAACCAGCGTAAACGTATACTAAAGGAGATTTCAGTTCGAACTAATTGTAGCACAATGTTGGCGGGTTTTGTTGTGATGCGCCCTTGCAAACCCTTAACATACATACCCACTCATAACAATTTCTCTCTCTCTCTCTCTCTCTCTCTCTCTCTCGTTCTCTTAGTTTTAGTAGTGCGTGAGAGTGAAGTAGAGAGTCAAAAACAGTGTTTCAGATGTGTCAAACTCCATCGTGAGCTTCCAATGTTGAACCAAAAAACCTGTTTTATTGTACAATAAGTCGAAGTCGCTAGGAATGATTTGCAATTGAATTAAACTATACATACTAGTATGAGGTTTGCCATTTTTTAAATTCCTTGTCCTTATTTACTCGTAGCAGGATAGCCAGACCTGTGTATGAGGGTATGGCCGAAACAGCATTTGCTACTATAACTTCTATTCCTAAAGTCTCTAAAAAAAACAAGTTTTTTGAACTCTTTAATAGCGTCGTCCAATTTCCTTGAGAGATGTGTTTGACATCTCTGTCTAAAGCAAGTAACTACAGCTGAGGGTGATTCTTCTCTAGGTCGCCCAATAAATTGCTTTCACCTAAACATTTTTTCTCTCCTTTTTATTTATTGGGCCATAATTTCAGAGAGTGTATTCTATTTTCCCGCCGTCAGTAGCATGTGAAGAATCGTCCTCTGAAGGATCGCGAACGATCTTTTGTAAACAACGTCTGTGGACGTTAACGTGTGATTTTCTGTTCTTCCTACGCCCGGTGATGCAGGCCAAGAGATCACTTAATAAAAATTAGTACGCTTCACCGGAGATCGAATCGATAGGTAGATGATATGCAAGCTGAAAGAGCAAGAGAAGATGTAGGACGCACCAGACTGCATTTGAAAGAAAAGGTTTATGAGTGGGAGACTTCGAGGTTCGACGAGGTGAAGGTTTTCTAGTACGAGTTTGAAGGTACTAGTCGGTATTAAGCGTTAAAACGGCGTTTGTTTATAAATATCTCTCCACTCAACGGAATGCACAGAGGAATGCCAAGCCGATTCAAAGGCAACGAAAGCGTCCTTTGTTAGAACGTTGTTTTCCCGGGCAAATGAAATTAGTTTTCCCTGCGCTCGAGGGTTCGGAATCCAGATGCATTCTATCTAGATATGCGTACAGCTTGATTGAAAGCTAAACGATTGATGCACTGCAAAGAGAGAGCATGAATCGAAGACAATTATGCCACCATAAAGATGCACCAGACCAGAGGTTAATAGAATGTATTGGATGTGACTTCGAAACAATCGATTGCTTTCACTAATAAAATTGAGCCCCTATAGCATACCTCCCTACCTATAATAATTAACACCAACCATTTGATTAATGGTGTAGTATTACGTTTTTTTTTGTTCTTGCTCGTCCCTCACTATATTTACATTTCCGAAGTGCGGGTGTTAAAGCGATTGCAAACAAAGAAAGAAAGCAATCATGCATACACTTCACGGTATGCCGGCTTATAGAGAGGCCCATGGACACACTTGTGAAAGGGGTTGTTTGAAGGAAGTTAATAAAATGTGCACACATATTAACGCACCTCCAGGGTAGGGATGGTGGTGACATTCACTTCCTTTTTCGCTCCACCAAGAAATGAAATGCGAGTTAGCTTCCTCGCACCTTCACCTAATGAATGTTAATTTTTTTCAATAAAGTGTTCCGTCTGGGTATGAGAAAAAAACGCATCGAGACAAGAATGTCTTGCAAACATTACCGGAGATGTTCTTCCGCGGCACATGGGGGATGGATATTGCAGGATAAAGCACCGACAGCATGACTAAATTTGTCGCATTTTATGACCTCCAAAAATGAAGATCATTCGTCGCATTTCACGACTCTCCACCAACCGTAACGGCACGTAAAGGTGAAGAACAACAGCTGGTTGGTGCACGGCAGTTCGCTCAAACATTATACGAACCGTCGTGTCGTTGGTGCCGCGACATGAATTTCGACCTTCAAGCAAACGGTTCGTCGGCGGTTTTCGTTGGTGAGGGTGTAGCGCATTTCACGCTCCAAGGCGCCCCCTTATTTTAGGGCGTACGAGAGCTGTAAAAATGCGCTTAATTTTTCACAACTGACGTCGCGTCACGTACGGAAGCTGGATGAAAAGTCTGCGCGTGTTTGTACGATTTTTCTCCTCTCTAATGAAACCTGGTGCTGCTTTCGTGACACTCCGGGCTAACCAGGAGGAGCATTTTCTATCTTCATTCTATCCATGTTTTGCAGCCTGTCAGGACCCGGGGAGATGTTGGTTCCGTTTTTCCCACGATTTATGTTTCGAAATACATTGGACAGCTGGGTTTCGTAGCGGCAATTGGGAGTTTTGCCGATGTCGACCAGTGACCATTTATCTACGTCAGAATTGGCACATCTCGAATATCTCGACTGCTCTGGCTATTGGTGATTTTGTTCGCATCACCAGACTGACCTCCTGTTATCGTGCGTCAACCGGCGAATGGAAGCAACCGTCCATCGTCCAAGAGAACACATTGCAAGACCTTGATGACGCTTCAGCGTTAATTGGACCAATGGTTTACCCACGCGTATGTGCACTTTCACACACACACACACACACACACAAACACACTGAGAAAATCTCTACACGTAGCAAACACTTCTAAACTTGGCAGCTTAGAACCAAAGCACGGGCACCATTTAATTACCTTTAATCGGGAACGGGGCGAACTGTTGGTTGTTGCGTTGTACAATTTTAATGCCTTTGGTGCACTCGAGTCTTAATTGGAGCAAACGAAGCAGCCAGGCAGGCAAACCGTGTGATCCATGTGACTTCTGTTGGCTCGGAGCGAGTTTTGTTTGCACAGTACTTTTCCTAGTTAAGCTTCACGTTCAACTGCACGTTAGACCAGATACCACGTACAGGTGGCCACGTACACAGTACATATCAGAAGAAAACAAAACATACCAGGCAACCTTCATTGACTGATCTTCACTGTTGAAATGGAACGTTTGCAACTTTGAGCACACAATTTGCGGACCTCCGTGAAGGACAAGTGATAGCAGACGGCGTAACAAATATGTGCCGAAATCTTACACAGGTTCAGTACAGCAGCCTCCTCGAGCGTACACACACAACCGCGAATGCCTTGCTTGATCGACGAGCACAGAAACGACTAACAGGTTAGCACCTTTTGGCATCACACATATTTCCTGAGCCGGAGGACACGCATGCATTGTAACTGATGGTGGTGTAGTGAGATGTGGTCGGTACACAGGAGATTGTTTTTGCTCGCCGTCTGGCAAACAACTACATCCAGTATCTGTCATCCGTCTGGCCAGGGACGGGCATCGCGTCACCAACACACAAGCGACCGGAGCAAGATTTGGTCCCAACAGCAACAGCAATCAGAGTGGTCTGTTATCACACACTCGGGAGGGCGTGCATCTCGCGGCTATGTGAAGCGCCGTGCCGGGTTCTTGGTCGTTCGAATATTCGGAACGAAAATTGAACGGACCCATTCGAAACACAACCCCATCCCTACCTAGCTGTGCCCTTCCTTATGTGCGTTCTGTTTGTTGTCAATTTGGGCAACAGCAACTTCAGTGGAAAGAGTTGTTTGAGAATTCGCCGCGTGTCCAAAAACAAAGAGCGTTGAGGCGCGCGATGTAGTGATGATACGAAAACAACATAAAAAAACATCATACATTTCATTATCAACATCACCACGAGCGCACTTGTGTTTACATGTGTGGCCAACCAGAGCAGGGCAACGAAAAAACGCACAGGGGGGAAAAGAGTTGTGCCAACCAAATTTTGCTGGAATTCACTAGAATTTCGGGCGATGTTGAGGTTTGCTGGAAAAGCGTTTAGACCGCTATGTTTGAAAACTTCAAGCACGGTTCAAAAGGTACATTCGGTGATGTGGGTTAGAAGGCTTAAAATGGATTAGTACCGAGATCTAATAAAAGATCCCATATTTTAAACGAAAGTGACCATGACAAGCCATTCTCTGCATTGTTTTCTTCTTGCTTCAGAACATGGTGCTCTCTGTTAGTTAAAGAACAATTGATCATGTTATAAGTTGGGCGACAGTTTTTCGCAATGGCACCCTCCCATGCGCTGTAACACCACAGCCTTGGACATTGTGTGGTGATAAATTACTTTACGTGCAACGCCTCGTGGAACGCTGAGAACCGGCTATAGTTACCTGTAAATCAACCCTCAGGGATTTTATTGCGCGCCCGAGTGGTGTGTGTGTTTTTGGCATGATGTCTAGTAATTAATATCCATTGTTGTGTGATGTACATCGAAGCGAAAAACAACACAAGCACTCCAAGGGGTAAGGCAAAGCGAAAGTACCATACCATAACAAGGGGAAAAGGTACACGGACCGAAATGGGAGAGTGGCATTTCCTTGCTTTTGTCCTTTGTTGGAAGAGCAAATTCATGTCGTTGTACAACGTGTGCCCATGCGATACTCATCAAATTTGTTGACTAAATCGAGCAAATCAGGGCGTTGTTGGGTGACCGGAAACTGGGTTTTTTTATCAAGCGCGAAATCGCAAAACAAAAAACCAACTTTTTGATAGTTTCGAAACGCTCGTTCAATTTACCGACGATGGCAAATTGCATAACCGCAGCGTTCCGTAACGTACGTATGTACGTACAGGGAAGTTCTATTGGATTAGGACCTCATTATGACCTAATCCTCGATTGGAGCCTTTTAGTGTGTGCTCCAATTTCGACAGCTCACCGTGTGCACCTGAAGGTGTGGTGTAATTTAATAAAGTCGTTTCGTGAAACTAATCAAAACCCGGTCGAGATCTTAATTCGTTAAATGTACTTCCAGGCACGCATCACGTATGAGCGGATGAGCTTGCCGCTGGCTATGAACCGACCTGACAGCAGGGCCATTACGGCGGGGTGTTTGTGTGGACATAATTGTAAATAAGATGTCGTTGCGGTCAAATCCCTTTGCATTGTTTCACTTATCAACTAATATCACACGGGGTGTACTTACGCATTTTGCACACGTGTTCGCTTGAGCACATCGCCATTGCTGCGGATGGAGCCCTTCTTGTGCAGGGTGGGCGTAGCGATGTTCTGGTGCGATCCATGGTGATGGTATCCGTTGCCGGTGGTGTTGCCACCACCAGCCGCCGAATGCAGATGGTAGGTAAGCTGCTGCGGGGACACATAGTGCTGCGTTGATTGTTGGTGGTTCGGTTGGGGCTGCTGCTGGTGCACGTAGACGTACGATCCTCCACCGGGTCCGACTCCACACAGGCTGCTGCTACCGAGGCTACTGCTGCCACCGCTAGCGAGCAAACCATTGTTGCTGGCAACACTGCCACCACTGCTCGGATGATGGTGATGTGTGGAGTAGATCTGCGCCGGGCGATCGATTTTTTGTGGAAAACTACGCTCGCACAAACACACATGGACGGATGCGGATTTCGGAAGGAAGGCGAAAGACGAGCAGAGGATCACATGTGAAAGAAAATGTATAGAAAGAGAGAAAAAAACAAAAAAACAAAAACGAGAGAAAAAGAGAGAAAGGTGATTAAAAATGGTGGCGAATCCACAAAAATGGAAAGGTAAAAATGGTAAGCATTCCTGCTGATGGTGAAAACAAAAGCAACAAAGGTGGACACAAAAAGCCCGCAAAAGAGCAGATGGTTCATTTTCGCACACACTTTATACGCACATGAACGATATGGTAGGGAATGGGAACGGGGCTCAAGGGACTGTGGAAAGCTTTTGGGCAAATTTTCCCATGGTCTTTTACCGTTCTGTACCGCGTTTGCGAATAAAGTACGGGCATGGAATAAATGGAGGGATGTTGAAGACAGAAAACAGGTATTACGGAGCATCTATATCTGCAGCAAACTGCGTGAAAATGCGCAAGACGCAGCAGACAGAAATGCGCTGCAAATGCAGCCGGTAATTAAATCAGACCCCGTGTGTGTCTGATGGAGGGAAAAAGGATATCTGGACCATCCAGAAGCTACTCCTGATTGGCCAAGGAGATACAGAATCTAGGATGGAAAGACGGTCACAAGATGTGTGTTACTGAATCGTGGAAATAGGGATGTGGTTTTCAGAGCTATGAATAGGACATGGTACTGTAATACACTGAGGTGTGGTGAATAACACAATAGATAGAGACATAAAGACGGGATATTGCGATTTGGAAATAACTTAAACGCAACACCACGAACGAAGTGTCTTGATGTTGGGATATGAAAGAAAAACATGGAACTAGAAAAGTTATAGCTGCATTCTGTTCTACAAGAAAACATTCAGCAATACTAGATTATTCTGGAACGCGTTGGGAAATAGCGTCTGAAAAGCGAACGTTAAGAAAAAACATGAAATCAATATCAGAATCCGGTCAGTGGTATAAACTTTGTAGAAAATTACATTCTCTAGTGACATTTAGTATCGCACAAAACACATAGAAAACTTCAACTATTTGTTAAATTTCTATCTCCCAAATATCCTGGAGACGATACATAAGTTATCGGTTCATTTTTATTGGGATCATGTGTGAAAGATAGCATCTTCACACCTTGCTTACCAGGCGTGTCGGAAACACTAGAAGGACAAAGTTTTGTTTTGTGAAACTTTTTGTTTTCCTTGCCTTTGCAGTGCAGAAGTTTTCAAACCGAAATCCTTATTGCGTCTAACTGTTCTAAAGGAGCTGTTGAAAGACAAGCGAGCAAAAGTGTACCATCGATATCGCCTTCCGTTTTTGTGCAAAGCAGGCGAAAACTTTGCACCCCGGACGGAGGATAAATCTTTTCTCCTCGAAGTTTTCCCTTTGGGTGTAGGGAATTTCAACATTTCTTTGCAGGAACTCTTGACTGCAGAGCAACCAGAGCACTTTTCCGGCCTTCTGCCCTTTTTTGTGCGTCTCTAGAGAGGAAGCAAAAAAGTTGATCTGAAAATGAAATTTCGTCTCACACTTCCGAATAGTTGGTACGCGCAGTGATGACGTACACGAGTCACATTTGCTCTGGCGATCGATAAATAGTGGACGCGAGTGTCTTCCCACACACGGTGGAAGAAATCTTGATCAGATGAGATGAAGCCACGCGCCATAAGTGCGTCTAACATATCCAGATTTGCTTTTTTTTGTTTTGGAGAATGTGTCGTTCATTAGCAGTCCTTCTCAGAACGAAAAACTATCTATACCACAAGTAACAAACAAAGAAAACAAAGAATGTGGCCAAAAACGAAACGGCTAAAAGATGAATCTCAGCTGCTTCGGTTGATGGACTACCTGCTGCGACGCTCTGGCAGCCACGGTTATTGTTTGGGTTTCTAGAGCTTGCGTATCTTTCGTTGACCATATGTCTGGAGGCCGGGAAGGATGCCTCCGTAGAACAGACTAGATTGCAACAAAGCGAAACAGCTGCTACTGCACTTCTTCGCCGGGGTTTCTCGTTCTCCACAGCGCAATCTGATCCTCATCATAATACACGACCAGCCAACCAACCATTGCCTCTAGACAACGTCGAAGACAGACATCTTTGAAAGGGCCTGAGCGTCGCGTCAAAATTAAGTGGAAAGAAAGAAGCTATTCCATTTTCCATAGGAACGCCAAATGTTTACACCACCACTTTTGTACCGATGGCTGGTGAGATGAAAATGAATTCAGTACGTTTAAAAAAACACACTATTGGATGCGTCTGGCAGAAACCAGTGTCTGGGAGGTGGTAAAATAGAGTACAAAACAACAACACATACCGCGGCATGGCACTCGATAAGGAAAAGCATACCAGCGGTGAGCGGAAAACACGAAACACATGTTCTGTGATGTGTGTTATAAAATTCCCCAGTAGCAGCGTGGATGCAATTAGGGCGCAGTCTAACTGCATCAGGAGCTTAAAAATAGGCTCACCAGATTACGGATGCATCCGAGAACCGAGAGTTTCGATGATGATGATGCAAACATTAATGTCTAGCTGAACGTGAAGAATATATGGCCTTTCCTTATGTACATCGTATCTCTTCACAAACGGTACGTCAATACTTGTGGATAAAATGAGTTCAAAGAAAACCACCAAACATGGGTACAGTTTGCTCACTGTTCAGGAGTCAGAACCCTTACAGAGAACGTATAAACGAAATATTTCCAGTTGATCAACCAAGCTTGAATTAATAAATAATTTTCCCTTTCGCTAGCATTCCACTTTATTAAGCCACGTAAGGCATTGCCGCACCAGCGCATAAGACGTACATGCCCGGTCTGTATACGGTTTATCCATAGGTGTACACCCCGACAGTCTGGTACACGAGTCAAGAAGCGTTAGTGGTGTGTGAAATTTCTTCTTGCGGTCGGTATTCTTGGGTCACGGAGTGAAGGTTGATGGACTCTTTTAGCCGCAGAAGCTACAGTGCCACCTGGTTACATGCGGTGTCCGTCTGAACCCGTTCAAACCGAGTTGAGTTGATCTGTTCTTTAAGCATTTTTAATCATTTACCCGAAAAGACAGCTTCACACAGGCACCACAGGGAAAAGCCATGAACCGCATCCAATTACACCGAGTGGTAATTCTGCAGTACATCCAAAAAATAGCTACCAGTTCTATAAGGTTTCTTAATTTTGCACCAAAATGCAGTCGTTCCGAAATTGAAACAACATTTGCAGAAACTTTCTTTCCACTTTCAGTAAAAAAGCACTTCTGTACTACGAGCAAAATCATATATCTTTTCGAGTGGAAAACAGTTGAACTTTTTTTTTGTATATGTGCAGCGACAACATAGACGCTTTTATGACTAGAATATGGTCAGTGGTCACGGGTGGATTTTATTTATGAGATTTTTTGCCATGTTTCGAACTCGGTTGGCCCGAGACAGTGCCCGATCATATTTATACGTGTTCTGTGACGCCCCATTTGGCGTCAGCATGAGTGATTTCGCATTTTACTGGGGAATTTCCTGCTGCTGAGTGTGTTACATCCACAACCAGGAAGCTTTCTCTACCCCAGGCAGCGTTGGGGGCGTATTTTATGAGCATCCAACTTCGACACGCGCACGGTAGACGGCGTCGGTTCTCAGTAAAAGGAAGGGCACAATGACGACACCGTACGATAAGTGCGTCACAACATGACGGTGGCCATATTGGGGAAGTTTGTGTTTGAAAAATGTTTTTTAATGTTTGATTTAATGCGTTCTCTAATTTATTATTGCAAAGTCTTCAATTATTTGCCAACCTAAAACTCACAAAATAAGCGATGTCACCTTAATTCGTGGAAGAATTTTTTGTACAGAGTATGCTTGTTTTTTAGTAGAGCACATTTTTGTGCAAAATACCTTCCAAAGTGATCCCCATCCCTATCGCAAGAACACGCGATTGCATAACAGAATATTGTTGGAATGTGTCCATATGCTATAAAAGTTATTTTCTTCCCCTGCTTTTCACAACAAATAGAACGGAATTAATGATGGGAGAATGTGGTTTGTAGATTATGCTAGCGAAGCACAAGGGCTCGAAAAAAATCGTTTCCGGTGTCCGTGCCTGGTAAAATGATGGGTTCGTTTTGGGATGGGAAGTACATCCGAAAAAGGGGAACATCATCATCATCCGGTTACCGGAGGCACGAATTATACGGCTGCCGTGACGCGACATATTTGCTTAAAGTCGGACACAGACTAAAACCTTCCAGGTACTAAAGCATAAAAAAAAAACTTAGGTGTCTCGTGGCCGGGAAAATTATGAAAATTGAGTTTCGTTCTTTCTGTTGGTGTATTTTTTCCCCTGCTGCCGTAGGTGATATTCAATAGCTTGCCAAAGGTTTTCCATTCGACTGAGGATGTCTCGAAATCGCACACCGCAACTTTAAACTCGTCCTACAGAGAGCAGAATAAAGAACTTTATGTATTTGGCCCGAAGCGAAAAACCTTATTTGTATTTTTCATTTCCTACAGGATCGTTAAAAATACGATGGGAAATACCAACGAGAATGCTCCTCGTCCTATGAGGCGATGTGTGTGTGTGTGTTAATTTCTGAACATAAAACAACACACCGAGGCGCACCGGTGTGTCCCTTATTCATTAAAAAATTACACCCCAATGTTTATTATCCGCATTCTAGTTGCCTATTTTCACGATCGGATGGGCTCCGCCGCATAAGGGCAAACTCGCACTAATTATATGGTTCAGAACTTCTGCAGCGCACCGAACACCATCAGGCGTGGTACACAGCCAGCAGCAGACAGGGAACGGCGTTGTATCTGTTTAGGAGCTTAGGGATTATTACAACCGAAGGGCACTATGTGCAGTGTAAGTTGCCCGAGCGAAAAGGTGAAAATTTGACGGAAAACTCAAAGCACGGGGACGGGTAATGTTATGCAAGTGGAAGGGCATGGCGGTTCGAAGAGGGTTTCGTGCGGCAAAAATGAACATGAAGAGTGCATTTTGACACAAACTATATTAATAATTAAATTTTCAAAACTCTATGGCAATAACGTAATAAAGGGTGATGTATAAAACATAGGAAACATATAAAACAAAGCATAAGAAAAATTAACTACCTTCCACCGATAATGAATCCTGAGATACAAATGATCATTCTGGACGATTGAAACTTAAGCAACACACTCAAAAAAACACAAAACACAACGAACAAACAAAAACACACACACTTGTGGAATGTCTTTTTTTTGTTGAAACTTTTTTTTATGGTACTACATACAGCAAGCACGGATTTTCAAGAAAGTATAGTTCTGCTGTAACTATACTACTGTAATTAAACATAAAACATACAAAATCAATACAAACAAATAATAATTAAAAAAAAAACACACACACATAAATGAAAGTCCTTATGAAATGAAAAGTTCATTCAAAAAAAGAAGCATTTAAACAAACTAAACACACACAAGCACGCACGAACGACAAAAAAGCCGGCACACAATTACAAATGAAGATGCAACCTAATAGATCTAAGATACAAACGCACACAACCACACGCGATAACAATGTTTAAAATTCACACAGCAAAGCTTTTCATCGTCCCACACATCCTTAAACGAATCATGCCCGCCCGCGTATCCTTTTTTGATGATAAAGCGAGATCATGGGCAGATACTAAACATTACGCAAACAAACACACACGCACACGCACACTGATGGCCATACATTTACAGTTTCCCTTTCAGTAGTATGTAGGTGATGAGTTGGGAAATGGTAAAAAAAAGGATATTCTAGGTTCCTTCCTTCAATAAAGCCTTTTCGCAAACGCAGAGTTTTGGCTTCGTAGTACGGCGTCGTGCGCACTACACATTTTTGCGTGTTTGTTTGTGTGCGTAATTGTTTATATGGGCGTAAAATAAGGGTGGGTAGCATTTCGGGTGGTTGCAGCGCAAATGTATTGGTGGAGATGAAAATCAATACTTTAGTATCTGAAATAGTAACATCTCCTCGCTGGTGGTGTTGGCGGCCGCTGCCCGTTGCTGGCGAGTGTCTCGTGGGTACGCGATGATGCTGGCTTGGGTCGGTGGATGGGGGACGCACAGACGCCTCCCACACACGCTTTATGTTTGTCTGAGGACGGTGTGGGTATGTGTGTATGTGTGCTTGCTAAATTGAAGCCGTTTCTTATCAGTACGCTTTCGCTTTCCGCGTCACTGATTCATCTTTCTTCACTCATCTGTTAGAGCTTATCCGGTGTGTCCTTTTGAGTCGATGCGTGCCGATAGGTAAAGAACACTTTTTTCCTCTACAAGAATGGATGTGCACAAATATCCAAACTCAAATACCGTCAATCGATTTCGGTACAGTTTTGCACAGCTAATTTATCACAGGACGAATTGGTCGCGATAATTCTTATGCCAACGTTACACAACACTGCGTTTGCTCTCTTGACGTTGTTGAACCATCGCTTTCACTTTGCGCTTTGTAGTATGCTTTAGTTGCAAGCTATTACAAAGCTCGCACGACAATTCATTGCTATTTTATGCAAATTAAATACGCCAATACCTCTATTCACGGAAAGTTAACTAATCAGTTGGCAGCGGTACACACACACACACACACTCTTTTTCTCATTTCATTCTCTTTTACTATATGCTAGCACACACTCTCGTTTGCTCTTTCTATTTTTTGTGATCGATATAACTTCTTCTATCAGGATACTAGAGCCCATACACACCACTGCCGGTACCATACACGACGTCAGCATACGTCACAAAACACAACAGAAAAAATCGACCATAACAGGACACAAACACGACGGGTTACGACGCCTTATCGTAGAATTTAATCGTTACAATTTTCTCTCCACTCGTTTCCACGCAACAACGGTCCTTTTTCACGCAAGATTTCCACTCGCGAACGAGGTTAACCACTATCACCACGTAACACAGGCGCAGGGAGTCGACAACGCAGAGACGAATGTCGAAAATTTCCTACCAAGAATGAAATAAAACGCTTGGTTCATACTTTATTATCCTTCGCAAAAGCAAAAAACACGCACAAGAGCTCGCGCACCGGGTTTTCTGTGTGCTGTAGCGTCACAAAGGGGATCGAACGAAGCAAAACCCTCCCGGAGAGAAGACTCGTGGACGCGCGTCTTCACAGACGGACGGCTATTTTCTGACTTGAGGTTCGCATTCAAGAAGTCTCGCGTGTGCAGGCCGTAGCGCAGAGAACGCGTTTGCTGTGCCGCTGTGTACGTTGGTGTGCGTACGATACGCTGTGCTCGCTAAGGATTTGTGCGTGAGTATGAGCGAGAAACAGAGAGAGAGCGATAGAACAGGTACGGAAGCCACCCGACAGACAAAGAGACCTCAAATTTGAGAGAATGACGGTAAAATTCTCTCAAATTTGAGAAAATTACGGTAAAAGATCAAGAAGAACATGGAAAACGACGGCGAAACCCGAAAAAAAGCATGAAACCCTTGATTGTGTGTGTGAGCCGACAGAGTTTGTTGAAGCTAGAATTGTTTCCATCTCGTTCTGACCTACATTGTTATCCTGCGTCCTTACTCTAGCGTTCATCCCACACTGTGACGAGCTCAGTTTGCTGTGCGCTAAGTCCAGGGTGGACGTGTTGTGGGACTTAGCAAATTTTATATTTGTTTGTGCGTGAATGATGCGCGGAAGTTTGCAAGTATGCGCGATTGCTTTGTGCAGTGCAATATGCTGACCAGTATTGTGATTTATGTAGAGTTGATGTGCCTTTTTATGCCATTAACGTGTGGTGTTAGTTTTTTCCCTACACTCCGTGCTTGCTTCGGCAAGCGCATTGAAATGTAGTGAGGGAAAAAACTTTCGGTGCATGTTGTGGAAACTTCTTCCCCTTTTTTCACGACTATGAATTCTGTTGGTGCTGTGTTTGGTGTGTGAATGTTTATGCGTGTATTTTGGTGACAAATAGTGTCAAACATATTGTACGCGTTGGTACAGGATAGTGTTTTCGTCTTCCTTTTGTGCTTCTTTTGTGCTGCGTCATTCGCCGTGCGCACACTGTAATCCTGTGTGCAGTGAAGGATCGTTTTTTCTTCTTGCGCTGTTTGCCGCATCGTACGCGCACCCTAATCCAGTGTGCAGTGAAGGATCGTGTTTTTGTCGTCCTCTTCGGTGTTGTTCGTGTGTCGTCGTGTTTGCCATGCAGCGAAGCATGCGACATGACACACACTGTTACACGTCTTACACTATAATTGTAGAGCGGTGCTACAGCCCCGCCTACTTAAAAATCATGTAAAAGCTCAAAAAATCAAAAACAGAACGAGAGGTCGCGATACGTTTTTGAATACGGGCGCGCGAGAGGCACATAGGGTTTTCCGATTCGAGCAGTGGCTTCGCGTCAAGTAGTTTAAATGCCCATATTTTGCTATACGGGCATCGTGGATAGACGATGAAAACATCGCGTAAACTACGCAAGGACGAACGCTACTCTCTCGCATACCAATGCGAAATGCAACGTCATAAGAACGAATCAGGATAACCGTATTCGTGTGCGTGTGTTTGCTGTGTTTTAGAGAGTGAGTAGATAGTGTGTGCGTCAAAGGCACCAAATCACCCCGAAAAAAGTTTTTTCCCCTTTTTTCACATTTTTTGCAAAGAAATCTGACAACAAAAGGAGACAGGATTGAAATGCGTAATAAAGGCAACAAGGCGAGCGCGAGTGATCAAAAATAGGATGGAAAACAAAAACAGAGAGGAAAGAGACAGTACAGTAGAGTCTCTTGATTTGGTTTTTTTATCGTATTGCTTTCCAGCGGTCGCAGCCAATGGTTTTTAAACAAACTACAAATAACGCTTGTAAAATAACATTTTACACTGTAGTTTGCGTATAGATATTGATGCTATAAGAGTGTTTTTTTAAGTTTTATGAAGTAAATATTTAAATATTTCTCTAATACGTTAGTATAGAACTAAACATAGTTTACTAGTACGTTTCCAACAGTAAAACAACGTTTTCTGAACTATCTTTAGTAGCATTGGAGACTGCTTGAGACTTTACTGTAACAAAAACCTTTAGTAATCTGGATGAGAGCAATAGCGAAACCGCGAGAGTGATAAATGGAAGAGAGTGCACGCGTAAATCAACAGGAACGGCAGCAGCAGTAGCATCTAGCAACGCTGGATGTTCCACAAGACGAACAAAAAAAGGAACGAACACCAGACAAAGAATAAACTCTTGTCTGTTTTTTTGGAGGAAAAAGACGTTTAAAAGATGCGGGAAGTGCAAGGAAAAGTTGGAAAATTAAAGTGTAATGCCTCAGGGTTCTTGGAAGTTGTAAGGTTCCCAACACCTCCACAGCAGAAGCGACAACAATTCCAGCAGTTTATGAATGAATGGTTGAATTTACTAAATCTGTTGTTAACTCAATGTTAATACCATTTAATAATGAATAATTTTCTGCCTGTGGAGAATTGCGAATAATACGTAATGAAACATGAAAGCAAAGAATGTTTAAACAAATCCTTTTCCTTAACAACAATAAAAAAGACAAAAGACTGCTCCAAAGGGAATTGTCCTGTAATTGTCTTAACACTTTATTCGAGAAAAAAACACTTCTTTAACAGGAAATAAGACAGCCATCAACCACCAACGTCCGACGGGAACTCGTCGGAACGTTCCACTAGAATGCACACATTACGCCTCGCCATTCCGCATGTTGCGTAACAACAGTAGAAGCACAATAGTAGTAGTAATGGTATATAGCTGTGAAGAAAATGTGTACCATGCTGCACACGAAACACTTGTTATTATGCATTAGGAGACATTTAGCGAGGCAAAGTGTGCTAGGCTTAATGGTAGCTTGGCACCAGCCATTCCACCGCACATACGTTCTGCTAGCGAATGGCAAAATGGCAGCATTTCTTTTGCGTGCCTCTGCACTTTTCCAATAAGCTTTAAGCGGAGTACCAAGAGCCTGGATTGTTTCTGCCTCTTAGTTGGATTAGTGCCGATCGTGTTATGACCCTTACGGACGGATCATTACACTTGCAAATGAGTCTGTGATGGTGGCGTGGGGATAGGGCAGGGCTTAGTACTGTAGGGCTATCACGTTGTAATGGGTGCAAGTTACACATTTCTGCAAAACTGCTCGTCTACCATCCTTGGGAAAAGGAGTGGTTAAATGCACATTGCACATAGCTGCAATACTTGGCAGGAATGTCCTGACACGCTTCAGATATTGCAGATTGTCACCAGATTTTTAAATTAACCATTCATCAGTTCCTTGTTAGAAGGGGAAAGATATGTTTCGCGATGTATCTTTTATCCATGCATAAAACATGCCAGATTCATGATACGTTTCTAAAGTCATCACACAAGACTTTAACGATTGTCAACGATACGTGCCGAGATAGAGCAGAAAATGCCCGACAAAGCTGTACGAATGGGGACACAAAAGGAGACATTACTGTTTCACTGTGATTCTTGAAGTTTCTTCAACTGCTGTCCTTATCGCAAAACGTTCTCTTGGCAAAAATACCTTTGCATCAACGTTGTGGTGAAAGATAACGAAAATATAGTTCTTGGTTAAAATGTAAAATTGTACGACCACTTATAGGAGGCAAGAACGTTGGACGAAGAGCTGCACACGTGACAGTCCCAGACATAATAGTATGTCTTCCACTATGCCAAACCACACGTAGTGGACCATTTACTGTGGCGCAGGTAGCAGAAAACCGGTGAACAATAAATAGCATGGGGTTAAAGGATGGTTTTACCGTTTACGTTCCACAATTGGGAGCATATATTTCGCCTTCTGTACGTTAAGAAACAGGGAGTATGAATTTCCCTGCAAATTTTCTTCACCACGTATCGGCTTCTCGTTGTGGATAGTCAACCTTCCTGAGTAAAGATGAAGGAAAAATAAGGGTGATGCAGTGAATCGCCTTGGAAGCGTAGCCTCTCTTTCGACACCCGAAAATGAAGTTTCCCTAATAGAATTCGTACGGCTCAGTACCACCAAATCATACTTCCCCCGGCAAGCTGAATATTGAGCCTCCCTTTTACGAATATTATACCACCTAACCAAAAAAAAAGACTTACACTTAAAGCCATTACCGAACCGGGCATGCGTTGCAGGACGCATTTAGAAATTCTCCTCCACATCCCACAGCGAACGGTTTGCTCCTTCGACTGGTTCTCCATCATAAGCACATTCATGGAAATGTGCCGAAAAACATAAAGACATTCTGACTAAAATGACGATTATTGTTCGGCCTAATAAATGGCGCATTAGAAGAGTGCGGCGTCGGGCAAGTCGAAAGGTGGAGCAAATTATGCGAAAATATATAAAAGGGAGTCTCTCCATTTCCGTCTAAGGGATGCTGTGAATGTACTGAGGTTATTCACCCTGGAACAACCATACCAGCCGAGTCGGATTTTTCTTTTGTAACGTATAGTAACTGTGCACATTGCAGACTTCTCTATTCAGGAGTGTAACATTTCTAATGAACATTTTCGACATGATTCACGGCAACAACAAAAAATACAAAACATGTACTGTTGTGCAATCTTCTGTTTGGAATCGCGTATTGTATTGCAAATGTGTTGTTTTATTTATTTTTTTGAACGAAGGATACTCCGTAGTCTTAATAGAAGCGGCTTTTCTAGCCATCACAAAGCTTCCATCAAACAAATGGAGCATGCTACTGCAGAAAAAGGGCACCATTTATAGGTTAAATGTGTAACTTCCTTTGTGTTAAATCATAACTTTTTTTTTCTTTGGACGAATGAAAAGGTTTGCCATAACTTGTCTCGAAATATTCAAGCCTGCGGCAAACGATAATGATCCTCCATCTTGGTTTGCGCGATTAGCACAAATCATTTATCCCGCACAAAACACAACAACCTTCTATTTATCTTGGTTGTTTTTGTGTTTTCCGTGATTCGTTATCACCGGCTACCAGAAAAAAAGATATATTTTAAGAAGCAAAAGTCACGAATCAACAAGATCTGGGAAGGAATAACAGTCTTCATGCCGCTTGATCCTCAAATATAAAAAGGGAAGTCTTAGCAGATGTAAACAAGAACTAGAAGCAAAGCGTAAAATCAATAGCTAAATCATATCCTCCTGATTCTTTGGCAAACGCCCTGCCGTTCTCCAACGCAAACAGCAAATGTTCTTTGCAAAGGCGGTAGAAAAGTCGCCCGTAGTACAACGTAGAACCTACGTGAGCCTGTCCGCGCGTATTATTGATTCGATGGAGTGAAAATACATCAAGCGCTTCGTCCTTTAAGGGAAAATGTCAAAGACCTTTCCTTATTCCCCACTGTTGTTCGATTTTCTTTCGCAGGAGGGTGGAAGAATGTGGCCTTCTTACGGCTTATAGGCTCTGTGCTATCGACAGGCATGCTTCACGACGTCGTCAATACAAGCGCTTTAATTTGTCGTTTTTCGATATGAAAAGTAATAAATAAGGGTGCCATTTCCGTTTGCCTGTTCACAAGACCCGGCAGGATTTTTATTATCCACCCTGGAGGGATGAGGTTGGCCAAAAAGGAAGACCGCAGACTGCTGACTTTCTTTGAGATGGTAGAAATCAGAACGAATCGATATGCGCTTCCTTGCAAACATGTTACGTTAAGAAGTACTTTTCCAATCCATCTTTAGCTGGGGGAAAATATTTTAGGCGACCATTTGTTTACTGAGTCCAAGAGAAACTTTACTTAGTTTTTGGAAGTAAACACAAAATTCGTGCCCATATTTCTACGCCTAACGTTCAAATTCTTCTAGACGAAACCTCAGAGCTGCAGCATTCGCCGTAAACACAGATACAGGGGTATTTGTCGTCTTTTTGCGCATTGGGGGGAAGAATATAACGCCCCTTTTCCGAAAATGGTATAGATCCCTTTTTCCCATCACCATTAAACGTACATCCCCAGTGGAACGATATGCGTACGACCGAAGCATACGTCCTGACCTTCCCGGCCCAGCAGCACAAGAATTGTTTTTATGGTTTAAAGTTATTTTTATGCAGCACCCGGTTCTGAAGGGATTTGATCCGCGACCAGTACGCGTTGGAGAATGAGTAACAGGAAAAGTTTTCACCCCACTTTTTATCACGGTTGTGGGAGTCGGTTCGATAGAATATGAAGCTGCCCACTTTTGCTTGCGTCACGGTAAAGCGAGAAAAAAGGGGAGCCTACAGTAAAGTGCACAAGCGTAGCATTGGATGGTCTTATCATTAGCTGGCAGCATTCAAAAGGACACGCTGTTGCTACGTGGGAAGCTATGAATTTGGCAGGCTTAAAAGTAAAATTCAATTCCACAACCCATCGTTACAGATGGATGGTTGGAGCATGACGTGAAATGTTATTTCGCGCTCTCTCTCTCTATCTCGGGTATGGCTTTGCTGATAACTATGCCTATAGTAGATGAAACTATTTTTGCTGTAAGCAAAAAACAGCTGTCCATTTTTTTACTACACTGTTTGTATTAGCTGACCACAATGACGTAAGGGACCGTAAGGGAATGCGAACGTTACGGAAAATTAATGAGAATTCTTGCTTCGGGAAGGGCAAAGTCCGTTTTCTTAACTTTTAATTGCGACAGTCATTAAGAGATAAATTTCAACTGGATCCTTCAGTTCTTAAAGATAATTTCATGCTGTGTTTCAGGAGGATGATTCTAACATGAAGTATAGCAACTCAGAGCAGGAGCAAAGTTGTTTTTGATCCTTTTAAAAAGGTTGTAAATTCAACATAATTGAGATTTGATATGTTTTCTTTCTTTAACTCTATCTTTACTTATGATGGTGGTAACGCCATTTCAGCCACTTTATGGATGCATACCTGAAAAGAAACAAACAAAAATAATGTGTTACTATTCTTGTTAAAACCAGCGTACATATATCTACTACTATCAAGAATACTTTTAATACACGTTATGTTGTGCACACAGAATCCAAAATTACCAATTTGTACAGTTCTATTAATTTTCAACTCGATTTAACCTCACATCTTATTACGTTTCGATAAGTTCATTTGTGCATCAAAAGTTCCACTTCTTCCGCACATCTCACTAGGGCAAGATAATACTGGCACTAATTGCCATCCCAGGTTCAAAGGACACGGGGACTGAATTTCCTACCTTCTGAAGGTTTCTCTGTGTTAAGCGGAAGTACGCATTTGTATGCATTTGTGCACTGTTGCGGGTTCGAAATTGGAAATACAAACGAAATGGTTTGTGCATAAGCAATTCTAATATGCTGGAAATTCCCAGTTTTCCAATGCCGACGAAGGACGACGTCCAGCGGAGATCTTGTGTCGAGGCTAATTGCTCTCAGGCGTCATGCTCTGTCGTACATTCCCTTTTCAGACATTTTGAAGATGTCCGACCGATTTGACGATAGGGGTAGGGAACTCACAGGACGTCTTTTGCATGCATAATTTGTCGTCCAGAAGATCCAAATATTTGTAGTTTTGCCGCCAGAAGAAGGTTGGCGGGCCAAGATGAAACACTTGACATTTTCATAACGCAATCGTCGCCGGCAAAGACAACATGTGATATTTGCATTTTCATTCCGATCTTAACTAGTGAAAACACTTGTGCCACTGCTTGTTTTTTGGACAATCGTTTTGGGATCAAACCAGACATCGGGATGCTGCACTGTTTGTGAGCGATGTTAAGATTTATGTACAACTACAAACTTCAGAATCATTGATTCTTGTCTGGTTTACATAACCAAATGCGGGACATTCTGGAAAAAAATCGACGACCTCGAAACAGAGAGCCAAGGGCTAATGTTTTGAGTCTCTCTCCATGTACACAAACTATCCGGGAAGCATAGCTTTGAGAATGGTAGACGGTCGAATGCACAGCGGGATCGAAAGCGCTGTACGCGATCTGGGTGGTCTTGCTGGAAGCATCCGATTAGCCCGAAAATCGATGTAGCAGCGCGATGTTAATGATGATGAAGATGATGATGATGCAGACGAAGATTACGGAGGGATCTTTGCGTGTGTATCCCGTCGTCGTCACATCTCCGATTATGTTCCCGGGTTCTAATAGCGGAGGACAACCTTCCACATGCATCAGTAGAGATTCGATGGGAATGCGTGCGATTGGAACTATGACGGTTGTAGCTTGAAACAAGATAATTACCTTCCATCAGGGTGAACTTTTCCGAAGGACGGTTCTTGCTAATTCTACGATTGAATGCGTGCTCCCGAAATTATCTGACAACGGTGTTTCGGTATCGGACATCAATATATCAAATTTCCTTCCAATTTATCTGGTGAGAATGGTACCTTCCGTTACGTTCCTGCTCAGTGGGCACAAGAACGAGCGTCTAGACCATTGCTTACAAAACAAGCAGCAAGGCAAATAGGACATATCATAACAATGGTTTATCTCGTCCAGTTGTTTGAAAAGATAATGGATTTTAATGATTCAGTGTATTGATGGATGCTTTGAGGTTGAAAGTGGTAGCACGAGTTTGGAGCAATATTTCACTTACATCTACGTTTTCATATGATTTATTACTAGAAGGATGGATAATCTTTCCTCATAAAAAATCAACAGACCTAATATATGCAAGTACTGCGAATTGCTTAGCTAAACATTCAATATTCAAATTTATGATGCACGTGATAAAGCAGAATTTCTGCACTTAGCTATGAGATAAACTGTATTGAAAAACCACTCTCGCCATTTTCGTTCCTTCAAGAGTCTTTTTACAGAAAAACACATCGTAAAATTTCTGCAAGCAAGTGCCCCATCGATGGACCAGACACGACGATCAATTTTTCAGACGTCACATCGTCGCAATATTTTATGTGTGCCGTACTTTATGTTGTTTACGTTCTTTTTTTATTGGTTCTTCCAAATGCATGTCGGCTGCAGCAGCAAACAACAATTAATCATGCCCTTTGGCTATGGTTTGGAGTCATCACTGGAAACGGGCAGTATAACCCGATGCAACCCATACTTTAAAAACAATCCTCGAATGTGCTAGGATGAACAGGATGGAAGAATGATCTAAAACGGTAAATAGCTTGGACCAAAACCTACCATTTAAATTGTTCACTTTTTTTGGCAGAGATTTTCTTTCCTCCTTTTACTTCCATACAAATCACGAATGATGGTAAATGGGAAGGAATTTGCTTCGATCTTTGCATACGAAATTCCTTCTTTTCTTATCGTATCCAGAAGGGTGAACTTACTGTTCACTTGATTCAGGGGGAAAATATGCGATTTATATAAGCTTTGATGGCTTAGAATTACATAAAGGAACGTACCATCCGGAAGGAATCAGCTTCAGGTTCCTACTCTATTTTGCCCTTCGTACCAGAAAGAATTGTCAGTAAGAATGCAAAGCAAAAGAGCAATTCGATCCGCCCTGCCCCCTGCCATTAAAATGTCACCGCATGTCCGGTAAGGACGGAAGCATTGCATCCTCCCAGTGCATACAGAGTCTTCCAATGGACAGAAGGGAAATGAGAAACCTGCAGTGCAAAGGATATTGATAGAATGTGCACAAAGTGATGCAAGGCTAGTCATGGAGTAAAGTGTAAGAGAAAACATGTGTCCAGCGGATGGGAATATGTTTCATCGATGAAAAATAAATGCAGGATAAAACCTTTCCTAGCTTTGACAGCCCTTGGGAAGTCTCCTGGGAGTGAAAACGTAGTACAGGATAAAGGAAAAACAATAAAATTTTCTAATTAATTGTATCTGCTTGATTGGGCTGTGGGAATAGATCCTTCGCTTGGAGCCTGTGTGGCCTTTCGGTCGGAACAACATCAGAAACTGACGACAGTTTAGACATTGAAGCGGAACTCGATGTATCCTTTTCGTGTATCCTTTTGGAACATGATTTTGAAGATAAGAAAATAAAAACTCCTCCTCTTGTTTTAGACGATTCGATCGGGTTTGCAACGAAATGGGACGGAATGTCCTATGAAAATCCAAAGGATACACTTTAAGGATGGAAGGGAAATATCCAGCACAGTAGCTGGCCGGTCCAGTACTTACTACCGGATGAGCAAAGATTGTTCCTCTGGGAACATATCTCCGTAGTATCATTTTTCGCCGGCAAACGACCTTCATAACAGACCCATCCGGATCATGGATGAACTCAGAATCACGTACGCGTACGAGCACATTAAATAGCTGCTTATGCTCCTTTTCCGACCGGTAAGATAAGAAAGCAGAAAAAAAGGATCACGCATCCAAAATCAAAGGATCCGACAGTAAAATCTTATAAATTATTACGATCGCAATTTATGTGTGTTAGAAAATCTCGTACCCGTACACGGTCCTGTTTATCCTTTACGAAACGATCTTAAAAGGACGATTTTGATATTTTTGTACCAACCGGAAAAGAAGACCACTTGGCTTGGTAAATAAAGCGGAACATGAAAATAGTGCCAGAAAAATATGAAGATGTTACTCCTTTTAGTTGAATGAATTTGAAGAAGGTTGAAATGGGAAAGGATTATTCGAAAATGTCGATCTAATATCGTTCAAAGGACGTACTTTATAGTAGAGAATACAATTCGTGAAACGATAATACATGGACCATTATAAAACCAATGTCTTCTGAACTTTGTTGCAATGTTGAAATCAAGTAAAATGACAAATAATAAAATGTGTAAAAATAAATAAAATTGCAATGTTTGCATAACACATCCTCAATTTCTGCCGCACATCAAAAGTTACTCGGAAATGGTTGGACGCCATCGGTTTCATCGTGAGTCAATATTTGCATTCCAATAGACGTCACAGTGCCACGTATCACATCGCTTTCGCGCATTGGCATGTGAATCAGATCAAAAGGACAACGACATGCTGGTGCAAAAACTATAGGGAAGCAATTTTTGTTATTCGATTTATTGGTTTCGACACATCAGGAAAGCTTTGCTTTTCTGGGTTATGTTTTATGTTCCTGGCTGACATTTTCACGTTCACTGCAGGTTCATGGAAACGAACAAACTTGTACCAGATTTTACACTATTGACAGACATCCATAGCGACAAGTAAAGCGCAATGGAGCAAGACAGAAAACATTTTCCATCGATAGCTATTTATAACGGAAAACTATCTGCATTCACTGTGTCGAACCAAAAAAAACCCTCGCAAGAGGAAAAAATCATGAAAAAATGTATAAAGCTCCTTCAGCTATAAAAAAAATTATTAGAAATACTCAATAATTGTGCTGTTTTTTTAGCTAATACCCGATCGATGAAGAGACTAAGCAGTGGATGGAAAAATTCGATTAGATCAAATATTTGACGAATCTCTAGAAGAAGAAGAAAAACAAAAAAGGCACCAAACAAATCCGGACGATGTCCTTTTCCGTCACTCTAGTCTACCTCCTTCATGCTTGTTTAAGAAGAGGCTTTCCTCCAGCAGCACCTCTTGGTGAAACGGAATGCAAAGAAATGAAGCAAAATTTCTTTCACCTTCATCCTATCTGCAACGAAAGATGCCTAGCAGATCAAATCGGGCGTAAAACTGCATTCTCCAGTGGGTCTTTTTTCTCGATCCTTTTGCGGACATTATTCTTTAACAAAAAATACCAATAATAGGCCCTCTGCATCCTTTTTTCGTGTCGTAGAAGGTTGGATGTATCGGGAGTAGTCCCGAAAAATTGACGATTTTTCTTTGCGTTGATCCTTTTTTTGTGTTAAACATACTTCTATCTACGACCATTACCTGTAGCAGGCGGAATAGAGAAATTTTATGCTTCTATGTGCAAAAGGTTTCCATTGAAAATTGATTCAATTATGGGACATGAGACTTGGCAACTCATCAACCATTCGATTTTTTGTATTTTGTTAAAAAAAGCTTGAAGCTTCAAGATTAGCTTAAAGTTGTGAATTTTTCCTTTTTTATGCTTGTTTAAGAAAGAGTAGGGAAAGGACCGAAATATCATGACGAAGAAAATGAATCAGTGAAATAAACCAGAACTATCGTTTCATCTTTAGAGTAGTTCGAAAGTATCCTTTATGAAACAAAAGTCGTAAAATGAGAATATAATGTATATTTACTCGTGAAATTTAAGTAAAACGCTTCACCAGTTCCCATGAAAACTAAATTAAAACCATGCTAATTGATTTTCTTATTAAGCGCAGCTTAACCAATCGTCCTGCCGGATAAACAGGTAGCTTCCATCCTCCGACATTAGTTATACTTCCATATCAAAAAGTATTACGCTTAAATGAGCGGTTAGAATTTCGTTCAGGGAAAATATCCACAGAAGGAAAAAAACTAATTGGAGCTCTAACGCTCCCTTGTTACACGCACAGGACAAGCTTATTAGATAGTGTCCCAAGACACATGATTCGTTCCTTTCTGCTAGCTATATTCGGCTGCTGGTAGTGACTTGCAGGAGGTGTATAGTTTACACGATTTTCTTCGATTTGGAGATTCTCGAATATCAAACGCGTTTGCCGCCGCCATCAAAATGCTGTTGGTACTGGTTTCTCACCAGTGAAGATTTGTTTGATCGTGGCTCGTGCGTTTCGATGGATCAATATTTAAACAGGACAAGAGCGAAGAAGCAACACGTGGCAGAAGCGCCCTGGTGCAGAGCATTTCCAGAGAACGACGCCTCAAATCGCATACAAACATTGACATTTTAAAATCGTGCAAAGTACTGCACGCACTGCTCTTCACAAGATACTTGCGTTGAGTGCCTGCTGTCACCAGAAGGAGAAGTACTTTGTGAATCTCCAGTTCAAAGGAATCAAAACAAGCATTAATCCGAATGTTGGAGGACATCGTAAAAACCGTATTCTCGTTGCAGATCGATGCCTTCGGCGACAGAGGATACGGACGAATGATCTCGAAGACGAAGGAAAGCCTTCCGAAAGCAGAACTCGAAACAGAAAAGGAAGAATCGGTAGCAGCTGCCGCTGGGATCATCTGTTGCTTTGAGCGTTTCATTACTTTACATTTACCCGTAGGCGAACCTTCGCAACAAGGCGGTTTGCTATGGGCATTTGAGTGCGTGTGGGTATGTTTTTTTGCTCTGCCCTTATGTAGAGTTTTTTAAGCGAAACTCAAAGAGCAGCTAATCCAGACCCATCGGAAGAGTTGTTAAAATATGGTTTCTTTGGCAAGATTAGAGAAAAAAAAATCCAAAATAATAGTAAAGCATCATAATTCAATAAGTACCATATGTTCCGAACTTGGTACTTCTAAAGCTAGGACAGAACAACGAATCATTTTCATTCAGTTACAGGAATATTTTATAACTTTATAAAAATTATAACTTAAAAATTGTTAGGTGCTTCTTTAGAGAAAATTTTCTAAAGAGAATTTTTTTTTTAAACTAAACCTGATTGAAAGGTTTTGTAAAATTTGTAAAAAAGAATATCCATAATCACGATTTTGAACCGACAACGATGTGCAAAATATATAAAAATATATAATATTTCTATACATTTGCTCTGATTGCAGGTAGTTTTTTGCAAAAGATTTACCAAAACGGAATTCTGAAAAATCCAAATGGTAAAAAGCAACAGTATAAGCCGTGGAATAAAAGATACACAAACAACTTCATCCGAGCATATCCGTAAAGCTACTGTCGATGACGCCCGATTTTCTTACATTCCGTTTAAATTTCCTTTCTATAGGAAAAAGGAACGCAACACGGAGAAAACTACAAGCAAACAAACGTAGAGCTTATGCAAAAAGTGGCTTTTGTCGCTGTGTTCGACGAGCAAGACGAGAGGGTTCATCCTTCCGGATTATTATTCACCGTTCGGCTGAACACGTGTGAAGGGAGGAAAAATCTGTTTCGAGTTTTTGATGCATACAGTTACTCAACAGGATGCAACATCATCTTCATCACAATCCGATTCCGATGATGGTTTGTATTATCAAGGATTTTGAAGCTTTTAGCTTGCATTGGGTTAAAATGTTTTACACAATGATTGTAACGAATACAAACCCAGTGATGTCGGCGAGGAAAAAACAACATAAAACACTGCAGAATACTGAAAATATACAACACGAATTCATGCCAGTTTCAGCTCTATTAAAACGTAAAGCAATATTTACAACTACCACTTCAAAGCCAATGCTCATCTGATTACAGTTGATGCACGCGTTTGTGGTCCTTTCCTGAAGAAAAAATGCACCTGCTCCGTGGATTGGAGACGTTACTTGAAATCTCCGCAATCAAAAGTCCAACCGAAACCTGAACCTGGCTTTTGATGCTGGAGCACCTGCTGTTGTTGCCGCTTGAAAGCTCAATTCAAAATGCAATCTTGCATGCCGTGTACAGTGCAAAAAGGGCACGCGAAAAAGGGAATACAAAAGTAAAACCTGGCTTCAAAAGCGAACTTTGGTTCGTATTTGGATGGCGGCTGCTACTCAGTGGATCTCGTTTCAATCCCTGCAAGCACATAAACGGTGCATATCGAGTGCATTGTGTCGAAGGTAACAACGATAAGAAAGTTCCATCAAAGTTGTATTTTTAACTTGCCGAACTGGTGCAAAACAAGCGTGAACAGTTTTCACCGTTCGATTTCGTTGATTATTCTGCTTATAATAACCTCCCACAGGAGAAGCGAAGGAAATGCATCGCCAGAGTGCAATTTGTTGTTCATATTTCATGCATTTAAAAACAACGACGTTCGTGCAACACCTGGCCAGAGATTCCGTGTACGCAACGGGAAAGAAATCAAAAGTAAAGTTGCCTTGCAGCGAAGGGTAGCAACCAGTAGGTAGGAGTGCATTAAAAAGCTTCTCCCCAACACGGCTGCACCGAAAAATGATAATTATGTAAGCGATCGTCGTGTCGCTCTTGGGCAACCATCGATCGATAGCAGTGAAAAAAAACAGGACTCGCCCCAGACAGGCAGATGGTTCGGCGACTTGTTTTGGGCATGTTTGGCTTTCCCCATTTCTCGCGATGCGTCACCTGAAGCGTTTGACCAACGAAATCCTTTTTTTCATGTTAGCAGTGAACAGTGAAAACCCCCTTAATTTGTACCACTTTGCTTTTGGGGCCGGGCTGCTCAAGGTGTACCATGTTTTACAAACGCTAAAGACAAACATCTTTGCTGGCAACATAATCCGATTCCAGTCACGATTATCTCGAAAGGATTTTTGGGGACCAACAGATAGCAAAACCAAAAAGGAGACCGGTGCGGGTTATTACACATTTTTAAAGCTACGCCAGGTGACGAACGGTGTTGTTGGATTCAAGTTTATGGCTTCGTTTCTTAACCAAAACTCCTTTGAAACGGTGTTCATGCTTCACAGAACCTTTAGGAAGGATTCTTTAGCAGACTGGTTCCAAAATTTGATACGCATATCTTGTTGTGAACCTTTCCACATTGAAGGATGTCCTGGCGAGTTCGGCGATCCATCGTATTTTGAAATCGTTATGCAAATTACCTCACATCACACAAACGGTTACTTCAAATCGACCATCTGGTGTGACATCAGTTCAAAATTGTTCAAAATTTTAGTTATTGATGAAGCAAGAAATAAAGTAGAGGAATATCCCCCCGTTAGGCAATTCTCGAGTGGCATTGACCTGAAAACTGTAACGGAGTAAAGTGTTAATTGATGTATTAAGTATTTTTTCACACTTTTGTATGTGCAAATTAAATGTCCGCGATCGCCGTTTGGATGCGAAAACCACAAACATTGGCAGAGCTATTAAATAAAACTGGAATGTTATTGTTTCAAATATTAGTAAGCCCACATCTAACATGATAAATCAGGCGCACAAACATGACAGTTGCCTTAATTTCTGTTCCATTATCTTCACAGCCAAAAAAGGGTGACATTTTAAAAGCTTCCCGCCATTTTCAGCTTCATTTGCATATAACCTACCAACCGGTGACCGACATAAATAATTCGTAGACTCCCGCCAACTTCATCACACAGCACTGCTGACAATTTGCGCTGTGACTAATTGATCACAAACTATTAACACACGATGCGGCACCGGTCCAGACGAAATAAAACTAACTCTAGCCGGATTTCCGGTGGACTACTGATGTTTAAATCACCACCAACAGCTTCTGTATCGATGCGGCAGTGGTGTGGCTCTTAAACTGCGGCGCGGTGTATCAAATGTGTCCCCCTATTGTAGTGATTCCGGTGGTGATGCTGTGCAGTGAAATTAATTCTATCCTAACTAACGATTCCAAACGTGAAGCTAAACAACGTGATGACGGAGCGATATTTCGATGATTTTTCCAGAGTGTCTTTAAAACGTTGGTTTTATTAAAAACAGCTGCCATCTGGTGTTTGGGAACCGCGCCTAAGGATGGCGTCAAAAACGATTCAGTTTTTTATTTTAATTGCATCTCACACGCATCAAGCTGAGCAATCAACGGTTCGGTTGGGGTGGGATGGACAAAAAATGCCAAATATACGAGATATAATCGATCAACCGTACACAGACAAAAAAGTAATTCGAACGAGTGTGGGTGCCGTTTTGTTGAATAAGAATATTTGGATGAAGCGAAGGATGGAAAAGTGCAGCTGCTAAGCTCGTCCAAGGGCAGGCCAAAAAGACCCGAAAAAGAACCTCTCTAGCTGTAACTCGCGATGTTCGGATGGACAGAAGACGAATAAGAAGAGTGTGAAGAATATTACTTACTTATTCAGGATGAACCTGTCAAGTAATGCGGGCGAGAAAACCCAATAGCCTGGACGACCTTTTGCTTGGTCCGTCCTGGTTGTGTCCTTTGCAAGATGCACTTTGGTCTGGTGCAAGTCAGAGGAAGAACAACAATAAAACAGCATCTAAAGAGACCTACGATACTGTAGGAGTGTAAGGAAATGCGGAAACGAAAAAGATTCTAAACGAAAAAGCGAACTCCATCCCTCGGTAGAAGAATTCCTCTACATGCGGTCTAGAAATCGAAACACCGAGCTGTTAGGCACACTTTTTTGGAAGATGAAAAGCAAAGCAAAATAAGAAAAAAAATGCCAGGTGCCAGGATGGATAGTTTAAGGGCCCTTTTTAACAACTTTTCCACTACATGCTGGCTACACTTTGCGGCTTACTGAGATGAGATTTGTATTTAAAGGTATCAAAAATTGCATTGTTTTTAACGGAATTAAAATAAATGGATTTTTTTATACAAACCTGAAAAAGCATTAAAAAAACAAAATTACGATTACAATATTTTACAAAGTTCTAAATAATCGAATTTCCTAAAGCTAACGCCATCAATTGACACCGAACATAGCACGCCTCTTTGCCTTAACACGCACAGGGCAATAGCAAACCTTCGCGATCAATTATGCAAATGATGTATTAGGAAGTTGACGAAACGGCAAAATTGACAGTTCGCGACCGATTTACCATGTGTCACACGTCTTCAAACTGTACGCTTTCGTGCGGAAAACGTTCGTACATTCAGTGCCATTCTCATGCCAATGCATTGAAATGATGCGAAAATGCACTGGACAAAACAACCATGCCGGCCAAAGAGAGCCAAATATTGCAAATTATGTTTAATGACGTCCAATCACCAGTGATGATGGGGATGATGCTTATCGGCCCCTTTTTCCAGGGACGATTCCATTTTGAAGGAACGGATGTTGAGCAGCAGGTGAGTGCAACACTTTTCTAACGATCACCTTACGCTGAGTGTGGAAACGCATTAACCGATGCATCGGATCGTTTTCGTTACCGGGCACGGGACAGGTGTGTACAGTCCAAATTTATTAATGAGGAACGTAGCCTCTGTTGATCGACTGTGTTGCGATCACTCACAAACCGGAGACATGAAATTTGTTGAATGAATTTCAAAAATTCCAAAGAAAACCCTTGCAATATCGCCATTGTAATATGAAATTGATTTTAAAAAAAGGAATGTAATTAATTGTCATCTGCAAAAAAAATCCATCGAAGACTTCATAACAACAATTTACAAAGCACTGCAATAGCACAAACATTGTTTTTCTCTTAAAAGCTACTAGCGCCATCTATAGAGAAATGATGCGAAGCAAATCATACCGCTGGAGCTTTCACGGCACGAAAGCTTTCATAATTGACAGAACAGAACCGGTTGGAAGCTTTCCTTCGCTGTACTTGTTATTTAGCAATTGTGACTTTCCGTTTGTTACAATGTTTTTTCTCCTTTCTTTTTGGTAGAAAATTTGTTGCATTTTTGTTAATCTTTTGGATGTTTTTTGTTCATTTTCATTCATTTTCTGTGTGTCAGAAGTTTGCGTTTTTTAAATGTTATAGTTATTAAAGTTGTATTTACAAAACGCCAGTCTTTTAATTAATTGTTAGATCAGCACGTTTAACTTTTCATCTAGAGGTGTGTCAAATTATAGATAGCAAACAATAAGCCTAGTCAGGTCAAGAGTGACAACGTAGAGTACGAAAATATGAAGAAATGTTGTATTTCACTTCAATTGTCACCCAGCGGCCGCCTATCTTTTACGCTTGAAGGTAAACCGGAACGGGCTTTATGGCAAAAAAGCATTCGATTAAGAAAAAGGAGTTTAAATCGCGGATTCGAAGAAAAAACTGAGAAGAAATCACAAAACCGCGAAGACACTATTCGGTGTCAGTAGTGAGCTTTACTGCTGCCCAAGGAGAGGGTTGTTTCGTAACCGAGAGCGTAACACACATACAACAACCCGACAATGGAATACCGCACGCTGCAGCGGTGCATCAGACGTCATGCAAATGAGAGGCGGCGATGATGTCCGGCGTCAATAAGAGAAGAAAACAAGGCCAGATAAAAGCAGAGACCGATGGAAGCAGCACACGGGCAAAAGGCTTGAATTTTTCCTTTCCACCTCCGTTCCGATGATATCATAAATGGCACACTTATGCTTGTTGCCTTCCTCGTTTTGGTGCAACGCTTTCCTGTCCATTTAACCATTCCGCCAAAACGAGCACGAACAGACTGAACTGGAGGGTGGAAGAGCAGCGAGGCCAGATAAAATTGGTTTTTCTGTGATGCTACAGGGATGGTCAGACGATGGAAAATTGCCGATGAAGAAAGATGCAGAAATATGCAGAAGTGTAGGCCGACTGGTCGCAAACATACGCTTAATGTGCTATCATTTGCATATCGTTGTGGGTGAGGAAAACTAACGGAAAACACCGGAGAAGCAGGCTCTATTCCAGTGAATCGGAAAATTACTCTCACTTGGAAAATGCTTCCTTCAGGTGGGTCGGTTGACCGAAGCGTTTAGTTGCGTAAGCTAAGTTTGAACAATCAATGTTTCTCACTCGGTGTGGTGCGTTGCATCATTTGCAGAGAAAGAAGGTAGGAAAACAAAACATAATGGTAAGTATTTGGGGCACTTTTTTTTGCAACACAATGCTATCTGGTGCGATAAAGTGGTGGCGCTTAGATGTTAGATAAGGCTAGTTACGGTTGGGAAAAGTGTACATGAACTTTCAATGTGATTCAGCAGGAAGTAATTGTGACAAAAATTGTTGAAAAAATACTTCTCATTAATTAAAGTCGTTTGGACGATATTTTATAAATAACTTTGTTTATAGAATTCTAATTTTTCGATTACATCAAAACATATTATTATCAGAATCAAAACAAATCTCTCATTAAAATCATTTCGTTTAGCATACGGACACATCGTTTCCAGATAATCTTCTTCCAATACTTCCGCCGGTAATGTTCGTAGCATGAGTTTTCTCGTTTATGCTACTTCCTTGATGAGAAAATCGAATATCATCGTGTTAAAATCGATCGATAAATGTTTGATTGCCATTAAACCACCACCGAAAGTGAGTGGTTCGTCCGGCTCCTTTGAGACTGCCTACGTTCGATTACCATCTCCAACACTTGCTTTGAATGTGGCTGCACAATTTGGGCATCATCGATTGGATGGAAAAAAATAAACATTCGAATGGATCATTAAAACTAAGCGCAGGCTTTGACTTCCGCACGTAAAGATATAGCTTGCTCCACTGCAAATCCGCTAATCAACGATCGAGCACCTGAGTGGTATGAGGAACCTTCAGATTTTCTGACGGGAAACAAAACGAATGTACCACGGGTGCTTCTCGCCAAAATTCATCAAACATGGGGAGGGCAGGCATCTATCGTTTCGGTAAGTAAAATCAATCATGGCTAATTGGTCTTCCTTCGTTGCGTTCGCCCTCCGCAATCCGTGTAACCGTGAGCACATCATTTTTGACCTTAATTTTGGCACATTGCGTGCGCTTCTTCTGCACTTGCTACTATCTTTGTTTTTTATTCAAAGGTTCAAGCTCAACGGTGAACGATCGAATATAACCTTCCGGAACGACCTCTGTCTGTATTAAAAAAAATATTTCGGCTTTTCGTGAAATAGAAAAACACCCTACCAAAAACCAGTGCAAGTGAAAAAAACTGAACGCTTTTCATGGGGGAAAGATTCGTGACGTGCGTGACTGTGTGTTTCAGTCGGGCAGTAGGTTTATTTCCCCCACGGGCCAACCGAAGATCCTCATTCATTTTTAAAGGTTCCTCGCTTAGCGACCGTTGAAGTCACGAAGTCTGAAATTTTGGCGCAACCGGTTCGACGTAAACAAGTTTATAGGGTTTTGTTTTCTATGGTTAAATTTTTCGTGTTTGGTTCACTTTCTTTCACTACACGGGGGGATCGTTATTTTTTACCCGGTGATGGGCGGTCTGTTTGAGCTTCCACGCCATCGGTGGTTCCATCCGTCCATAGACCACAAGCAAACGGGATGTAGCCGTAAGTAAAGAAAAAATCAATTTGTACATGAAGAGCAAGCAGGGTATACGAAAATGAGCAAAAGCTTAAACTGAATCCATTAGAAACATAGCAAAAACATGATTAAAGAGGAAAAAGAAAACACAACACAACCGTGGGGAGGGCCTGCTGTTGATCCGCTTGTCGGCTTCGGCTCATCGAGCACAAACATATACACACACGTGCCAAAAAGGGGGGAGAGTTTTCGTTTTCAACATAATTCTGTTCAAATGCTCATCCACTTGGGAGCTTTTTTTCTGTTATTTTGCTTCCACCTGCAGTTTGAATTTTGGTTTCGCTTTCGACATTACTTACAGTTGCCGGTCAATTCATTTAAAAAAAAACGGATGGAGAAAAAATAGAAAACAAACGACGAACCTTCTTTTCCGCTACCTATATATTCTCCACAGCGGATGAAGGTAGGAAAATTGTTGCGATTTTCTACTTTTTTCAATACGTTTACATTTTTTTGGGTGAGTTTCCTCTATTTAATCTTGCACCAGAGAGGAAGATGATCAGAGGCGTGGATCTTCAGCTTTCAGACCAAATGAAAGAGAAAAAACGATACCACACCTTCCGTTTCGGGATTTTATTAGTATGCACCTTGTTTTTTCTTTCTCCGACTCAATCACTTTCGGTTAAAGCGCATTCCATATCTCGGTGGGAGCCCCCGAAGGGGTAACTATCCCATTTTCATTGCTGATCGAAAGTGAAATTTTAGCAAAACATGTCTCGGGACAGTTGGTCCGAGCTTACAAACTCCTCCCATAGGAAAAAGTGGCAAAACGATGAACCGTTTATGCGGGTTTATTTGGAAATGATAACGGTTTTTAATCTCACCTTTCTAGTAGGGCAAAATTTGAATGTCAAATTCAGCATAAAGTAAATTTTGGCGGTTAAACATTTCTGCTTAAAATTAACATTTATCATTGGTTAATGGAAATATCATGACTGTTAACTGCGGACTATTTGAGATTATTCGACTGTCCCTAGAAAAGGGAAAGTCTCTACCTTTTACGTTTATCTTCAGGTTTTTCTCACATTGCGTACATACCTGCAACGATAAATAGAGAAAGGGACAAGAATTTAGTCAACCATTCTGTTCAACTCAGCAGCGTGTATATCTATTTCCCTTCATGTGGGGTGATGATTTTTGCTACAGCAATTATCACCTGCAGACACGCTTTTAAGAAACACTAATTTTTCGCACCACTAGCATAACCTTCGAATCACTACAATTACTTACTGCGCCAAAAGCCGGAATAAGTGGCAAAAGCGCGGGCAAAAGAAAGAGCGATTTAGGCCAAGCATACAATTAGCACTACTGGAATGGATGGGTGGTGGAACGCGCTTCATTATCATACACATCCACAGATCCACTGACAGATCACTTCACGCTGTTGATCTTCATCATTTCAGCTGTGTGAATTATCGCTACCGGTTCCGTCTTGGTGGATGGTATGGGACTGAAGAAAAAAAAACCCAACACCCGAAGCCGTACCATCAAAGCAACAGAATTTCATCGTCACGATTGTGATATCGTTCGCGGTTGGGCCTGTCGAACAGGCACCCGGAGGTATGCAAATGAAGGCATCACCATCATTCGGCGGCCGCATTTCCGAAGAATGCCATTTGCAAATCGACACCAAATTAGTGGTTAAGCGGCGAACCTGCATGAGCTTCTCGGGAGTACCGTAATCACGTTACGTTTCCTTCTAATATCCGCTACGTTCATCATCAGTTTCATCCTTTTGAATGGTTTGTAATAAATATCTAACACTACCGTCCCGTACCGGGTATGTTGGTCAAGCAGATGAAGAAAAGATGGATTGTGTAGATGCACCTACACCGATTAGACGGTAGACGATGGTGAAATGTCGACGTCATCGTAGTTACGTTTCGCGTAGTTAATAAAGCAGCGGTAAACCTTCACACGTGTCTTGCAGGATAGCAAATTTCTGTCCAATTAAATGTAAACGTTGCTGCACGATGGAATGCACTCTGCATTCACAGAAACGATGCAGAAGGCTATGTCGTTAAGATCATCAAGATTTCAACGCCGTGCAGTAGCAATTACGTTCTAAATATTCTTCTTAAGAAGGAGGTACTAAAAGCAACTGCTCTAGTGCATAAGTATATGTATTACCATTAAACTTGTTTGTAAGTTAAAGCTTCGAAAATTTACAGTCTAGGAGCTCGTTGTCCTAACGTCCTATAAGCCAGAAAATTTCCTACATCATGATCAGAGTTGATTGCCAAAATCAGATACACAGGCTTTTTCTTCAACTCACATCGTCATCTTTCAATATTCTTTTTGGTTCTTCAAACCGTGGCTAAAAAATTTGGAATATAGCCTTTTGAACGGAAGACGCTCGAACATGGAAAAGCTGACGTGGAAAAACCCGCAGTACATGAACTCATTACCATGCTTGCGGTTAGTCTCAATGAAGCTGGCTTTGTTGTGGTTGTCTCAAACGCCTGTCCGTTTTAAGACCGTCTCGTATCGAGTGTCTCGACATGGTAAGTTACATTCGCCGCAATTCCCATTGCTGCGGTTGGAACGTGTATACGCTTGACTTATGTCGACACGTTCTCATTGTGAATCTTCATCATCTTGCGCACCAGCAGGGGGTTCGCTTTTTTTCTTCTTCAAGGTAAATAATCAAGCAAGCAAAACCCTACCTCGATAATGTACAAACACACGACCGATGAGTCACGCAAACGGTCAATATGTGAACGGTTGCGTCTCGTGTGCAGCTGGTCAGACTAGCGAAGCGCACTTTGTAGTGTCCGAGGAAGTGACTATCGTTTCTTAATGGATTGTGACGACGTCGAAACACTATCGTTCCATTTTGGAAACTGTCGCTGCTAGCTCAGGACGCCCTTGTCCTTTTAAAGGCGTCGATTTAATTGAATTCGCTACAGCACTCATCTGCTGTGCCGATCTGTCTTAGCTAATTTGCTGGCTGTCGTTCATATTTTGGTACGGACGATGGTACAAAGTGAACAGCCGCAACTTTTGCGTAATTTAAAAGCTCTAGTTGAGGGATTTTTTTCTTAAATGACGTTAAACTTGACCTCTGCGTGGTACACCTGTTGGTGTAAAGCTACGACATTAACAAACAGTAATGAAAGTGAAACAAAAACAACTACATATGCTTAACGACTACAGATTAATTAAGCCTACCAAAATAAATCCTTTTATTAGCACAGATAAAAAATAAAAGCAAAAAATGCTCACAAGAATTTTTGCTTCACATGAAAAGTGAATGGCTTATGAAGCTCTTTTATTTTACTCTGGCTAAATGTTAATGCATTTTTCTTATATTCTTGACAGAGTCTTGTTTTCTGCAGGATCAGTTTGTACTTTTATTCTTGGCGTATACATTCTCGAACAGTGTTTACTTTACCGATTCAAACGTAAATAATTATAAAGGTGGAGTTTATACAGGGTCGAAAGGGATCGTTTGCAACTGGACGTCCTTCCAATGCCAGTTTAAAATTGCAGACTGTAGAATGCTTTATCACCATGCCCTTCGTGCCAGTAGTTAATTCCAGCCATAGTTACCAAGGTTATCGCTGGGTAATCGCGCAATAATCAGGACACACACGCCATGAACTTCGTACACTGTTCATTTGTGTCGTCAAGCTCTTTCACACCTTTCACAACCAGAACCCAATCAGACGCTTCAGGATGCTCACGATTTTACCTACTTCTTTCTCTACAAGCAACGTATAACATCGCTGAACGGAAAGGTGGCCCTACTGTTGATAAAAGGCGTGAATGTCAATGTCACGTTTGCGTTCATTACGGCAAGACATGACCGAGAGAGTCTACTTGTCGATTGGTTTGACGTGATAATTTTCACGTTTCTTAAACAAATTGTATCGAACAGCGAGAGGTATGTCTCTGAGGGGCAAAACGAGTTAACATACACGAAATTGTGGACTAATATATCTTATAAACATAGACTGTTAAAGCCACAACTTCATTCCCAGCGGTTAATCGAACAAACGATGCTTGGTTATGGTCGCCAAGCAGTGCAATTTATAGTTCAATCAATAAAGCGAAAGTGAAACGAGTTTATTTGCAGCCATCGTAGCTTGATCTACAGTATACGCCTTTGAGAAACAACTCATAACTGCTCTGTCGATCTTGATGCATGGCAAAAGGAATGAACCATTGTGTTGTGAGCTTCGAACTATGTTTGACAACGATTCTGATGGATGGCTTGCCTTTTTCGACCAATCATCTCCAGTTGCTTGCAGTTATCCGTCCTCAGTTGGAGCTCAAATCTGTGTAAACAAACCATTTTACACCACCCCCAAACTGTCATGCTCTGACACTGACACTTGAAAGATCGCGTTGGAAACATGGTACCTACCGAGATCTACCGATTGACGCTTGAAGTATACGCACGGTACGATAGATCCCACACTTACTGGTTAAAACTACCCGACATGTTACATGAACCCACTCATAATACATCACCTCCGCGTAGAAGGTGTCTTGTTGTTCTCCCCTTCGATCGAATAAAAGTTTCTAGCAGTATTTAGTTCTGTAGTGGTTGGTACGGGCTCTTGCCTAGATATTTCTAGGGCGGTAACGTGTCCTTCGTTAGGTGAGGGAATCTACCGAGGGGAACAATAATTAATTCTCGATCGTGCGCGTGTACTGCCAGACTAACTCAATCACCGTTTCCCCGATTCCGGTTAGGAGACGTTTGCCTCTACGTGTGACCTTTACGGTTACCTCCAAGTTCGTGAGTGTCTGCGCATTGAAGTCTATTCGTGAGTGGAACTAGCACCAAAAGGAAGCTGATCCAGACAATAAGCGATACAGTGCAGTGATAAATAGCCAGAGAATGATGTATGAATGGGATGGAATTAGAGTCGCCTTAGGAGTAGCCTTAGGGAGTTTCCGACGATTGTGATGGTAATAGACGTAGGAAGTTAAAGCTAATAAGCCTTCCAGATTGCATACGATCCAGATGAATCCAGTTGGTCAATCAAAGTTGCTTCACATGTCCAGCAACTAAATATTTATATGCGAAATGCTCGAACATTAAAAGCAGATAAAAAAGCGACGAGTTAAATCAGTACATCTAAATTCATCATTCATACTCGAACTACCGGTTGAGAGGTGCATTTATTGCAATGGATGGCTTTTGTTCCCGTGTAACAACTTTGTACACTCATCATATCGCTTTTACAGCCACGTTTATCCCCACCCAAAAATCAAGGTGATCACGAGGTAGATCGTGAGAAATGTAAGATTTTATGACTGGTTATTTTTAGTGTCCGGGAGCTATACCACCGGTTTCACCACGTTGCCGATAACGGGGGCTTTGAGAAGGGCTGGTTACATTACACGCAAATGCAACACAGCGGCACGGGGCCCGGGTAGAACTTCGTGTGCAATTCGAGGAGAGCGTGCAGCTATCCGAGTTCTCGATGTAGCAGCCGCTTTTTTTTGAAAGGTAGCGACTCTACTACCACTAATGTCCGTAGGGGGCCAAGTTTTTATTACAAAACACACGTACCTACCGCTGCCAACTGCAGTTGCTGGCAGCTCACTCGATCAACCCGCTGCGAACGTTGGAAATAATAGCCACAGGTTTTAGGACAAGACTTCCTTTGGCCTTTTAGAGTTCTTGTCGCCGGCAGGTTGTCTGTGGCAAGTTGCGAAACACATTCTTTCTCCAATATGTGTTTTACCCCATAACAGTCTTTCATAACCGTTGAGATCCCTTTAACCCAAAATGTAATCTATCAGCATCACTGAGAAATTCAAGCTCGAGCTTCGAAACTAAGCAATTAACTACAATCTGGAAATCAAAGATCATGTACAATGACAACAAACATTAAGAGTCCCTCAATGGGGTGGGAATTAGGTTACATTAAACACTCCAGTATTCTAAAGCAAAACAAACACAAACCACACGTATGTTAATGTCTCCTGCACAACAGGTTCAGCTCGATCGCAAAGGTTCAGCTCGTGAATGTTGTTGGAACGAAAACGTGTAATTTTCCCTGTGATTCGATAGTCATGCCATACGCCTTCCGGACAAGGATCGATTTATTTTTCACCAACCACAACCTTTCGCTTCTTAGAAATACGTCTAGGCCGTCTCTCACGAATAAAAAACCCTCTACGTCTGGAGTTTTTTGTTGTATGGCTGTGCTGTTCTAATTGTTCATATGTTTGGTTTGTTCATCGTTTCTCAAGGATATGACTGTGGCTGTTTGTTTTACTATGTTGTCGAGCAAAAAAAGGGGTAAGTTTTGAGCAATAGGTCTAAGATTTACTAGCCTTGTTTGGCTGTGGGTCAATGCACGGTTCAAAGAAGCTATTGTTAGTCTTTCCCGAACTGGTAAGGTCATCATTACATCGATCTCCACAATCTAATGAAGATGTTGGTAGAATTCCCTTCAACACCTTCAGCTACGATTGTGCGTTGATGACTTCGATCGGCAAGCATTCGATTTCTCACGCTGATGACAAACCTCCCTTCCTTCAACACCTGCCAGCTCGCTAGCAAAGATGGCCCAACACAAACCAATAGTGTTAATAGTGTTAATAGTGTCTAATGGTGAAACTAATCTTCGTCAGATCTCATCACTAGCCAGCTAGCTCCTACAACACATCTCAAAACGCTTGTGTTCCGACTCGCATGGTTTGCACTTTACACTGTGCCTTGTAAAACGAGAAAAGAGGTTACCAGGAGGCTTCCAATTTGCTTCGGCTTTAGTCCAATCGTTTGTAAATCTGTCCAACTCGCCTGTGCACAAGCACCGGTAGGTTGGGCGATTTACATAATCGACACAAATGCGCCAATCTAAAAAAATGGAAGCTGGTCAAATGGGAACTACTACTCACATTTATCATCGATCTGTGTATCCCGACGTTCCTTTATTCAACCCTTTACCTTTTAACCCTATTTTTCTCCCACATTAGTAGCGCTAATGAAAAAGTGAAAAAACACAGACGCATCATGGGGCTCTCTTGCACTTTCTGTTACGCGATAGGCTTTACATTAATTTTCCCACGAATTTAATGATATTTTTTTACTATATCTTGTTGCACTCCCCTCCCGCTCTCCCTTCCTGAAGCATGAAGGTTTGTTTTATGTTTCACAAATTAAAAGCAAACAAAACTTGTCAACCCGCTGATGAGATACGAGCGGGAAGCTGTGAAGCTTGAGAAAAATGCTAATTGTGCTCATACTTTAACAACGATGCAACTCTCAACTTGAAACCAGCGATGATGTAAAGCCATTTGTTGTGCCAATGGGGATTAGATTTATTTTGCGATAAAGCAAAACGCATAAAACGTGTCTACTTTCGCTGTTTCAATTAATGCAAGAGTAAATTATGATCTTTATTATGATCATCGTTGCACAAAGTATGCTTATAACCTTTTTGGGTGGCTTTTGTTCATTTTCAGAAGCAAATTACGTAAATAAATAAAAATGCTTTGTACTTATCCGAATCTCTTATCAAGAACATCAAGAGTTGTGCCGAGAATGAAAATTACCTGAAAATATAATAATAACCAAAAATGTTAATTAAACAGTTAACATTTTAATTCTTAGATTATATTGTTCCATCACTTGGTCTAATATATCAATATTTTATATTTTTCCAAAAAGCTTCATTAGCATTTATGTGTTTCTAACGTAACCTAATAAATGGGTAGTATTTTTCAAAATTCTGCACAAATGTTTAGAATCTCACCTGACAATAGTCGCGTGATGGCTGGTGTGCGTTTCCGTTTCCTTTTTCCTTCCCGAGTAGCTCACCACAGTGATCTGTCGCGTTTGTGTCCTTACAACTCGCCTCACTCGGCTTCTTCCGTCACCCACGAGTACTATCGTGCGCTTCTTACTGCTTCCTCCACTCGCATTGCTACCACTTCCAGCCGCTGTTGTATCGCTTAGGATACTGGCCGAACCGGACGTGTGATGTTGATGATTATTGTTACTATCGCCTCCACCACTAAGCGCACTGCTTCCACTACCGCTAATGAGACTGCTCTTTTCCGAACCACGGCTTCCGCCTAAATTCAGACTGTCCAGTTTGTCACTCAGATCGAAGTAGCCACCACTGCCGCCGGTACCGCTACCACCCGACAGTAAATGGTGCGGGAAGTATTTGTGATATTTCTCCGACGACGATGAGCCACCAATATTTCCCACCGAACCGCCGAACGCGTTCTGGTACTTCAGTTTCTCGCCATCGCTCTGCTGAAGGTGGTGATGACGGGGTGACGATCTTGACTTTCGTTCCCGCTCCACCCCTTGATGGTGGTGGTGCGGTGAGGGCGAGTGGTAATGTCGGTGGTGTGGTGACTTGTAATGATGGTGATGATGGTGATGATGATGATGATGTCCGTGCTGATGAGTGTCCCCGCCGCGTGGGTACAGCTCGGAGTCGAGCATGATTTTTGGTGATGTAGCTTCTCCAGGTCTGCAGGGATTGGAGCGGATGTCCCGCACTAGGGCGGTCCCTGTAGAGTCGCCAATGCGCGGTTTTTGTATGTATCGTCAGGGGTGCCCACAAACACGCCGGAAGTTCGTCAAACTTTGCCCTGAGCTAATGAACGTGCTGAGTGAGCGCACAGGCGTACTTGACCCCGGGGAGTTAATGTAGGGATCTGCAGTCTTTCTGCCGACTTGAACACTCTAAAGAGCACGTGCAGGACCACCGAAGAGGGCAATTGTACCAGCTTGATACCATCGGTTTCACTTTCACCAAAAGATTTGGAAAACAATCAACAAGACCACAGTGCTATTTCGTCGTTGGATTTCGTTGATTAGCTCAAAAGCTTTGAAGATACGACACAAGAACAGATTCACCCAGGTAATTAGGGAAGTTCACTATTATTCGATTGATTGGTAAGCGTTTAGTTCGTTTATTATATTCGAAAAACTTAGTTCGGTCGTATCTGTACGTTTTCTTCCTCACTTCACCTTAATATGCACTTCTTCGTTGTGGAAAAACACTGTAAATTTAAAATGAACATCTTAATTATACTACTAAATTCACTGATCACTAGTCTCTTCCCTTCACAAGAAAAGTTCTGCAAACTGTGTGATGATGTGTGAGCACGTTCGTCATCTTTGCTTTCTCACCGACGCGTTTGAAAAGCTATCAAGTTGTAACTCCTGCTGCTGACTCAATCAACTCAAAACTCGACACATTTGAAAAACACCGAAAGTACCGTCCTAAATCCTCAAAACTGCGTAGGCATCCACGGATTTCGTGTGTGCATTAACCGTAGTGTCTACGACCAAAAAAATACACGTTGTTCTACGACCGCCTACCCGGGTAGGCCATACAATTTGTATGGGAGTTTTCGTTTTTTCGGATTCTGAAGCGTATATCTTTTGATATGCTCGTCGTATTTGCATGAAACTTTCAAGAAAGATGCGTTTTTTAGTTGTCCAACTAATATCATTTAGCTGATAATTTTAAAAATTCTGGTTTTGTGTATTTTGCATTTTTTACAAAATTTTCTCCGTATATATACGGCCGCCTACCCGGGTAGACCATACGATTTGCATGGGATTTTTCAGTTTTCAGATTCTAAATCATGTATAAAGCATATATATCAAGTTTTTCGGGGTTAATTGTAGCCAATTAATAATTTTTAATCATATTTCTTTTTGGGTATTATTTTCGCAACTTTGCGTTATTAAAAAAACAATAAATCCTTTTTTATAATTAAGAGCTTTCCACGTAAGCTACTATAAACCTCAAATGTTATCATATTATTAACACTAAGTGCTAATATTTCAAATTATTTACATTTGTAGCAATATGTGTTAAATTCAGAACGCGAAGAACAAGCAAGTTTTTTGACATAAATAGCAATTTCCTTTATGTTTGGTTCTTCCTGAGGTATCTCGGCTGAAGGTTGTCCCAGAAAATTTCCGAGAAAATAAAAACTCCCATATAAATCCCATGCCCTACCCGGTCAGGCGGTCATAGATATACGGAGAAAAATTTGTAAAAATGCAAAAAAAACTGGAAACCAGAATTTTTAAAATTATCAGCTAAATGATATTAGTTGGACAACTAAACAACCAATCTATATTGAAAGTTTCATGCAAATACGACGAGCAGATCAAAAGATATACGCTTCAGAATCCGAAAAAAATAAAAACCCCATACAAATCGTATGGCCTACCCGGGTAGGCGGTCGTAGATATAAGGGGTATCAATCGAATTTTTTTTTTAAAATGGTAAAAATAATTTTAAAATTTTTCTTTTTATACGAAATGGAGAAAAACATGTTTTTCTAGGCATTTTAAAAATTTCAAGTCTGTACGACTTTCCAATAAAAAGATATTAAGAAATAAAAGTGCAAAACTTACCCAGGTAGGCGGTCATTGACAATAGGGTTAACGTAAACGACCTGAGCACAAGCAAACAAGCGCGGGTGGACAAGAGACTTTGTTTTTTTTTTTGTAACGATTCCGTTCCATTTCCACTGTGAAAGACGCGAATTCTTAACCTCTTGGAATAATTATTAAACCCCAGACCAGTGCCTCTCAATGAGTTCTGTAATATTCATCATTCTGCAGCATTCTGGTGGGTAGTTTGAAGAATTTATTCGCAGAAATCAACTGCCCAATTTTTGCACAAGACGTCAGCTTCCCGGTTTCTTCGACGGTGGGTGGTACTAAAAATATTTCCTGACGAAACGTGGAATGTGACTTTTCCCTTAGGCTTCCTTGTGTAGGAAGCAGCCATCACCCGTCGGTTGACAATGGTGAATATTCACAACTTTAAACGTTCTCTGTTACAAAGTTGAGCGAAGTTATCATTACTTTCCGCATTATCCATCTGATGTCTAGTGACTCGTACATTTGCGTAGAAAGGCATCATAGTGCAGAGCTACCGAACAACGTGCCGAGAAGGCGTTCTAGTCCAATTAGAATAAGCGCGTGGCGGCGAACGTGCGGGGGTAGGCTAATTTCACAATCAACACATCGTCATAACGGAGCACTAGTGGTGCTACTGCAACACGGCGATAATCAGGGCATGAAATACTTATGCAGAAAGCAAGCAAGTGGTATGTGCCTTTTTTGTGTAGCTCCCACCGAGAGCTAGAAGTTTATTGTTCTCCAGCGGAATAACTGCATCTGCTGGCGCTTGCGTGCCATTGATATTGTGCAAAAGAAAACTGTTTTTAAATGTTTTTCTGCTTCTGGTCTACGTTCGTTGAAAGATTATAGGGTAGCTTCCTACACCTAATTTCCTTATTTTACGTTGTGTTCTCGATTGCATTACTGCAGGTAGGGAGCGATACGACTTGTTACGGGATGCAATTACAGTAAAATAAATGCTCCGAGTTTGTCGGTTGGATTAAAGCTGCAGTTAGGTTGTGCGCTTTGGAATATTGAATTCAAACTACTATCCACACAGTCAATGGACGACAACACAAGCAACAAGGCCAGTGTAAAGCAACAGTAAATTCAAATAAGCATTTAAAGCTTCAATTCAATCTGATCAATTCAGCTGATTGTTTAATCGTGATGCTGACGATGTCTCCGGTGATGGGAAATTATTTACTATCGAAGGACACCCACGGATAGCTTTAATAATCCAAAAGTATTATGCAACGCGATTCCATTCGTCCAGCAGTCGCCATCCATTAGAGAAAAGCCATCACCCCCACTCACATTCAATAAGGCAAGATGCACCAACTCGTGTCATGAACACGGCACACAACAACAAGACGCGAAACGAATTTTAACGCTGAGCTTTAGAGTTCAAGGGAACTATTACGGTGGCCGGTTTGCAACCGCAAAGATCTCATCGAGACGGTGTAGCTTGTATAATGAAGTATCGACAGATATAGATAGAAATACTTATTAATAATAATCAATTCAGTTTAGCAGTAGAAGAGTTATGTTGAATAGTTTTAAAATACTGTTTTAATATTCAAATAATTATTAATTTTGTCTGCTCCAAAACATCAGTTTAAAAAAGTTAAAGTTTAGTTTTTCATTTTTGGACCATTTTTTTCCTTCTTTAAATTATATAAAGAAAATGATTGCTTTGTCACGGTCACCAAATTGATCCAAATTAAGTCTCGTTCCATTCAGCTGGGAGCTCAAATGTTTGAAATATTTCTATTACCGCTACGTAGCCGTGTTTTGCTTCCTTGTAGTAAATTTGGATCAGTTTCGGTAAATGGAACCGGTCGCATTAGCTGTAGTGTCAAAGCCTACATCCTACAAATAACTCCTACACCTTCTTCTACACCGCACACTGGCCATGACAATCATCTAGAATTAATCAAACGACCTGTGTTTCGTTACCATTCCACAGCACTAGAGTTGATTCAAACTAATCCCGGTTACGAAACGTCAGACTAACGAGCGACGAGTGAATGAGCATAGGAAGGAAATCGAAAGTGATTTCTTTTCGTTTCGATACAGCCGATGCACGTTTCCAATAATTACCAATCGTAGCTAAAATCACGGGAGACGGCGGTTGAGGTTTTATGATAACACTACATGCATGTTTAGAGGGTTTCATCGTAAAGTTTTTACATGAAAAGGACGCCACTGTGTAGCGCCATTGAAGCACCTCTGCCATTCCGTCAAATGCACGTCTCGTGATGATGATTGATTGGCGATTGATGCCGCACATACGGCACTTTTGATCTCATGGGCTTTTATTTTTTTCATCCCAGTCCGAATTGTAGCGATAAAGTTTTGTATTTTTTTCTCATTCCCTGTGTATTTCTTTTGTCGATGTTTGGATGAGTTTGTTAATTAAATGACAAATCGCTGATGAGCTATTAAAAGGTCATCGTTCGGCACGATATGTACTGCACGATGCTACCAGCAAGCATAAGCAGGAGAAAGTGTGACCAAAACTCTGAGGTTTTGCTCAGCTACATGCGTTGAACACGCTGTCACTTTTTTTCCTGGAGAAGTGTGTGAACATAAGGAGGAAGAAACACTTGAAGCTGTACACACTGGCTGTAAATACACAGACCGACATTTACGCGTCACAGGGGAATGATATTATGGAATGCATTGCAATGCGCAAATCGTCACCGGTTTGTTGGTCGGGGTAGTACAATTTTCACCCAACGAGCCCTTCAGGGTAAGTAAACATTCCTCCTTGGTTCCCAAAACGCCAAGCGTTTAGCAGGAAACGTGGTTAAGCGTGCCACTTCCACCGAGAGCTATGGTTTGCAGTCGTTGTACTCTGCACCATTGGACGGCATGCAGACACTATACTTTTTAATTGCCTCTTCACCAACAGTTGACACTTTGAGGGCGCGCGCGCTTGTGATGGGTTAGGAGAATGGTTTATTTAAAAGAAAAAATCCAAACTTAACCACACGTTGCTGAAGGAAATGCTTTGAAAGTTTCTAAGCAAAAGGTTATTGTTTCCTATGCGGACAAAATGGAAAGTGAAAAAAAGAGGATATTACCACCTGCCGAAAACGGGAGTGCGTGATCTTCAAAAAGGGCTGATCGGCCCTACACGCATCGCACGCACAGTGAAAGCGACTCGCGTATGCTTACAATCTCCCCAAAATGAGCAATTGTGCATCGATACAGATGCCGTTCCATACCCTTCAATTCGGCAAACGTGCTATACTTTGATGGGTTGAAAATCGTTTAACATGGTACAAATAGCCGTTTCAAGGTTTTGTGAGCAATTCTTTTTTTTGGGTTAAATTATTACTGAATAGGTATGATCGTGTGTAGCATTACCTCGTCAGAAAAGCATAATTTTGTACAAGAAGCAGTGTAATTCAAGGTATTTGAGATGAAAATGCGTCATTGAGGAATCTTCCAACAAACGAACGCTGTTGGATGTTCGTCTGCAACGAGCAAGATGAATACATTGACCCTACAAAATCAGTGTGTGATTGTTGGAAGTTTTTTCGGGTGGGTAGCATGAGCTTCCCAGAACCATGTAATCGACAATCCCATTCCCGGATGTGCGCTAACCGAGAAATTAGTCGCGTAGGATGGCCGTTTATTAGAGGTAATTTTATTTTTCCATCATACGAACGGCATCGCATCGATCAAACGATTGTGATAAAACAAAAACCTAAGGCGTGTTTTAATGCGTTGAAATATTGTTTCACATGATGTCTCTCAAGTGGATAGGTAGTATGAAAGGGTTTCTACGAAAATTAGTCCACTCCCAATCGAACGCCCACAACAGCCACAGTACTTTTGGGTGCTGTTTCTTCGTTCTTTTCCCAATCAAACGTTTTATTGCTTTCCTGGCCAGATGAATGTGCGTGGGATTGCTGTGGTTTGTTTGGCTCTTCACCAGTTTCTTCAAACCTTCCAATTAAAGCTCATCAGCCGAGCAGCTGGGAATCGTTCTATGACTAACTTTCTTCGCAATTAGCAACGTAAAGCTTCCGAACGATCGATGAAGCATGGTGTGGGACAAGTGATATTAATTCTTCAAAAAGCACCCCCATGTGTGTGGTTACTCCCTACATGGCGCAAAGCTCCCGATATTATTTTTTGGGGGGTGCAATACAAAAAGTTTCAAAATCCAACTCATCCTACAAAACAGCTTGTTGTTACCGGTGCTAGTTGGAAGTTGATCGTCCATACATGGATCCACAGCTAAAGTAACGGGGATTTGTAAGCATCATCCATATGTGGGTTTTCGGCACGAAACGGAATCAAAGTTCCAATAATCGGTCGTACTCTGCCGAAGGTGCGACGAAAAGAATTGTCCGTGTACGCCCGCGCAGGATATTCGTATGGGAGATCGTGACCATGATAGAACAGGTTTCAGTATATGTTTTTTTATTTTATTTGTATATTTAATTTGCAACTCGTTCTGCACGGCTGGCTCGAGCGAGCGTTCGCACAGCGATCCATGAAATAATAATTTTTGTATGCTAATTGTTGAACTAACACACTGTTGTGAAATTTGCGCTGAGTTATGAGATTTTCAAATAATTATGCACGGTTCTATAAAAGTAGGGTAACACTTTATACTACCTCGAAAAGTTAAATTAGGTCAGTCAATAATTGTGATATGAAATAATATAAAAAATTTTGCTTAATTTTGCTGAAAAACGAATGCCTGCTTCAAAATAAGACGAAACACCAAAAAAAACGCATTCCTACTTCTCTTCCTGCGTAACAGACAACCACATAACGCCACTTTGCATGCACTCAAAACCCAATGGTGCGTGAAGCGGGCCCCCGTGCAGTCAACCTTCACTTCTGGTCAGTCGAAAACTGGTCGGGAACATCATTTACCACGTCAAAAAGAGGCGACTTTGCTTCCCCGTGTCCCAAAACAGGGTGCGGTTGCCAGTCGGTAGTAGTTTGCAGTAAATTTTGAGGTTATGTCTGTCACTGGGTCTCTGCCCAGTACACCACCAGTGTACAATGGAAGAAATCGTGACGGTAATTGAACTACTTCGGTACCTATTGCTTCAACGTCGCGTGCACGAACGAAATTCGAACAAACGATTGCGCATTGTGGGACAGGAATGATAAAAATGCCTACCGATGGTTTATTTTGTGTAGCAAGTAAGCACGCATACACTTTCTGGGTTACAAACTGTTCGATGTAACCATCAGCATTCCATCGCTGAGGAATGAGACCGATATTTAGGACGATTCGGGGAGAGAATTGAATGTGAACAATAACAGCAAACAAACAGCATACTTTGCTAAAATAAAAAAAAATCGATTTATTTTTTGTGCGCATTTAAAAATATCATGATGGAAATACAAAAGGAATTCTGTAAATGTAAGCTTCTATCAAAAATTACTTAATTATTCCTGCATTCAATTATCTTCCTTTCAAAGAGGCTTCGCACAAAAATGACACAAAATGGTATTAAATTTCTGCACACCACTTGATTGTACATGTAAACCATCTTTTTTAAAACGTTTACTTCCTTCAACACAGTAAGGAGCCCACAAAAGCACCAACTAACTAGTGGTCAATTTCCTTTTTCCTCTCGGGACAATGATTCGCTGTGGGAAAGCAAAAGTTTAAACTAACAAAATAACGAAAAAAAAAAATCAGCACCATTTTCTCAGCAAAAGCAAATTTCCGTTCGCATGACCGCAAAACGTCCGGTAAATCACAGAACCTTTCTCTCTCTCCCATGTGACCCATCATGGGGTCGTTGAAAGGGGATTTTTTGGCACCGTAACAACTGCAACTGCAACTCTGCTCTGAATATTGCAACGTTGCTTAGGGGCCACCAATCAGCGTTCCAGCATCGGTAGCAAACAACAGCAACGGGTGGGCATGCAGCACGAATCCTAGGGTTTACCTTTTCGACATGATATGGATGCGATCTTTTCTTCGCCTTATTTATTCCACGCCACACCGGCTCAATTACTTATAATTGACCAATTGTTCCCACACCGGCGAAAATGCTTCGTTAGCTGCGGTTGATTAATTTGCGCGAATGAATGTCTTGCCGCTTTAAAATTGAACGAAGAAGCGTAGGCCTAAAAGAGATGCAGAATAAGCGCAAAAGAAGCACCTCTTGCAGGGTGGTTTTTTTGCAAACTTCAACTATTTTTTGTTGCTTCCAGTATTGGTGGGGGTTGTAAAGTGTAGTGATGCAGTTTTTTGGTTTTGAAGTGAATAACACAAAAGAGATCACGAATTGGATCGAAACCTGCCAAAAATTGTCGGCAAATTGTCGATGAAAGGAAGCTAGTGACAGGAGCCACATTGTGACCGATCACCTAAACCGGAAGTTGACTACATAGGGGAGAGGGATTGAATTGATTTCTTATGCTTTTCCTTTGTGCGTTCGTGTGGTTTGTTGCATTCGATCGTCGTATTATTGTTTCGCCAGTTTTTTTGTTACAGGAATTTTAAAGCTCAGTACACGACACGATGAAAAGTTCAAATCGGTGAAGTTCACACGATCATGCGTGCCAAATTGCGCTTCTCTCTTTCACGACCGGCAAACATTGCGTCTTGAACGGTCGAGACTGAAAGGTTAGAGCCAGGTTCAAACATGGGTGGGTACGGAGTCATCATCGTGCCATACTTTAGCGGTCAAATCTATCCATCGTGATGGATTGGACTGGTCGTGAAAAAGGGAAAGTTCGCACAGGTACACTGTTATTATGCAAATTTCTACGAACAAGCGAGGAAGAGAGAGAGATAGCAAGTGCCGTGCAGGGCGATTTGTCGTGAGAAAATGGCATCTCCATTGACCATCGACATGAACTTTTTATTGTGCTTTTCTTCATGCAGGGAGTATTTCGATTGTTCAATACCATGACAAATCAGAATTTGCATTTTGACTTTTTTTTGTTTCTTGTAAGAAACGTCACAAGTTAGCGTATTTTTTAAGTAGTTGAATAAATGTACAAAAGAACAATAGATGTTGAATATATCTGAATGACGAGGAATGGCAAGAAAAGTATCTTTGTTTCTTCTAGTTTTAATTAATTCATACACAAATTGCGTACATTTGTATCATCCAACGCACGACCCTGCTTGACACCCTAAACATAATGCTCGGTGTGTCATCCATTAAGAAATAACGCTAGCCATATTTATAGGTGCATTAATAAATATGAGCTTTTGCATTCCTAATTGATTGCTCCCTAAACATCTTCTCGCCCGAACTTTGCCTGTAGGAGGACTTTAGCAAAAAGTGTTTACCTCCTTCATAGATCGTCACGAGAAAAGCACAAATGGACAGGAGTAAAGATAACCATAATGTAGCCATTCCGTTACGGCTTAAATCGGAATATTATTCTAATTTCGTAGCGGCTGACGCATTGCTCTGGCGTTTTGCCGCACAGCACTAATGTTTGATCGTGTCGGATGTTGCTCGCTTGTCTCCGGGGGAGTTTTGTACGCAACCTGTTTCAACGGTGAAGGTCAAGCAGTAAAAAACGACATAAAAAAATAAAAACGGATCGCGTTCCGTTCGATTCACTTGAGTGCAGCTGACGGCAGTGACAAGATTTGTATTACATTTTTTTTGCTTTACGTTTTGGTGTTGATATTTTTTCTTGTCTCAAATTTATTGAACGAAAATGGTTTGTTTGTTTTTCAAGGGTGAAGCGTTTGTCGCGATGGTTAGGTTTTTTTTGTGTGTGAGTTTTTGCAGTGCAATTTAAGAAACATAAACTAGATTTTTTCTCATGCGCTAAACATTTTCAAATTTGGCAACACTGGAAAGAAATGCCATTAACGCTAAATTAAGGTCAATTAAAAAATTCTTCAACTGTTGAGTCATTTCTGTTAAAACAATGGATAATTTCCATATTTTTTATTCTTTCGAAATGTTTTTCTATTCTTTTAAAATTAAAAAGTGAAAATTTTATAAAAATGTTACACACTACAACGTTATTACATTTTTGTTTCACAAGTACAACGCACAACCGATGCATGTTATGCCACATTTTCCCCTTGACATAACCAGTACTTGGCAACCCTGTTTATCTGTCAACAAAAGCGAAGAAGATACCCTTTCTCCCTAATATAACGATGCTTGGAGTGAAGCGGTGTGTTGTTGTATAAGAAAGTGAAAAGTTCCCTTCGGCACGTCAGGTAAAACAGTTCCATGGTCAATAGGAAAATCGCATTATTCGTTTTTGTTTACTTCGCCTGCCTTCACATGTGCACAAAGCCGTTTAAATCACATCACTTAAAGCGAACCGCAGCGAAAATATCGAAGCGAAAGGATTATCTGATCTACATACGCAATCACACAATTCGCATCAAATGAACTGCCTAAACATCTCAATTATTTTGTCATTACACGCCAGAAGAGAGTCTGCCGAAGGCTTTTACTTTTGTACTTTCTGCTAGCGAAAGCGATTCCGTAGCGTTATATCATTCGCCGTGAAAATGTGTGTCGGTTTGATAATAGTAATTATTGGCGGTGGAATCGAACAGAAATGGATGTAATTTTCGGTAAGAGCCAATAATTTGCTTGTTCACCTTTCGGTCAACAAATCGCTTTAAAGTGATACGATTTAGCACAACAAAAATGATTTGACTGGTTACCAATCGAACCAAAGACATTAGCCATTCTCTTAGCTCAACGATAGCTAATGCTGTTAAGATGAAATTAAATTAAACCACTTCTGGTTTGGCAACTAAATTGAAAACAAATTACCACCACGCTCTGAATGGTTTTCACCGGAAAGCGGCTGGATATCGAAACATGGCGACACCAGCTAACGTCTAATTGCAACCAGAGGAACCCAATTTGATGGATGACAATTTAACGATCGACCGAAGCGCAGATAATTACAATCCCGTAAACAACTGATTCGTTGTCATCGGTTAGCAGCAAACCGCATGCATAAACACGCACACTCACACAAAAATGTAGCTTCCGGAGTACAATATGGGCGCCACCGGAAGGTAGATTTGGGCAGAAAGAAAGCGTGTAATGAATGGGTGGGACGAAGGCTAGATTTCTTTCTGCCTTCGACAATGATTTGATACGCAGCATTAAATGCGAATCCCGGTATTGAAACAGGAAATGGATTCGGTTGCGGTGTTTCACGTGCTACCGAAGAAAGAAATTTAAAAAACACAAAAATAAGCACCGAACAGGTATAGAGAAATGTCCCAAACCGACAACTTTCTGCTCCAATTGCGGCAATTTTCCGCTAGCAAATGTTCTGATGGACTGTTTGGTGTCCATCCGGACATGGTTGATGATTGAATAAATGGATGTACAATTTCGTTAGGGTGAATTGCGTTAGGGAAATTTACAAATTAATTGATTCAAAAACATGCGATTGATTTGCTATTACCAAAGGTAAAACAAAATACTCTTGAACGCATGAATTCACCCACCATTAATGATCTTGCTACGTCAATCTTTAAGTATTTGAATCGTATTTAATTTTTAGTTTATGCTACATGTCTACCTAACTACGGAATAAGATATTTCTCCATTGTTACCAGCTAGCTTCATCCCTACTGAACAGCTACTTTCCTGAATATGAAAGCGTTTCACACCCTTTCGGATTGTTTTGGTAGGGTCAATTATGTTAACAATGTTAGCGGGACAACATTTCACTTAATACGAGACGGTCTCATAATTATGCTGAACAAATGGACGGTACCTGACATGGCGACTGAGGAGCTGTAACAGCGGTAGGATATTTCCATAAAAGTAACATCTCGCATAACAATTGGACAACACAACAACTGAACAATGACACAAAAATGGTGAATGGAAAAAGATAACATTTCCAAAACCCTTTGTTAATTTAGTTGATAAATCGAATACTAAAAAGGTTTTAAATTGTCAACATTTTGTGTTGTAACGTGATAAAATATACGTAATTTAAATGTAATTGTTGTGTTAAACTATTTAGCTAAGAATTTATAAATGTTTAATTCGAATACGGGTTCGTCGCTTAGAGTCTTTTGATTTATATTTTTTGTCTTCTCTCCTATTCTCTAAATTTTTAAGCAAAGTTGTAGCTCCACCGTGGCGCTTCGGATGCATCTAAGGTTTAAAACATTTTAATTATTGCCACAGAACAAGACTCTCATAATGACATCGTTTCCCTCCATAGCAGTGAGTAGCAATGTGCTGATCAAATCGATGGAATGCCACCTGCAATCCCGAACAGCGTATAGATGACTTTCGATTTAAAATAACATGTTTGTACATCTTATTCTCGTTGTTTCCTTTCAATCGAGGTCACTGCGCTAGTGATTTGAATTTTGTTTAGACATATCTTAAAGCTGTTTTTCTTCAGATAAATCTTTCTGCCTACGATCCTTATGTGTTTTCTGGTGATCAAACATTCCATTCATTAACGAAATGGAACAAACCATAGGTAGGATACATAAGGCTATCGGTTCCCTGTACACTAGCCTGCTGAGCTAATGTTTAGATAAGCAAAGAGTAGAAATGATGGGTTCGGAAGTGATGCTTATTTTGCATAATGCTCATAAAAGGGTGGCACCGTGATAATGGTGACATGATCACGATGATCAAACTGGTGCCGTTGCTAATGATGGTGAAAGAGAGGTGGTCGTTGTTGTAACATCCCATTCAATATCGACAGGATGATGATGAAACCTGTCCAACACCCTGTTTACTAATAGCTGCGTGAAGATATGTAATTTAATGCGCTAGAAATAGTGTATCATCAAAGGGTGGCAACTATTAACGCCTTGCGGAAGATCGTGCAGTGTGACTTTTTTCACCACTTTTAAAATTCCCACGAGAAGCATAAAAAAATAATTTCCGTTAGTATAAAATATTTAAATAAAAACACACACAATACAATCAACTTAAAAATTTGAATTTCCTACCTAAAAAATATGCTCATTGGAAAAAAAATAGAAAAGCTTATACAACCATGAAAACAACATTCTTCCTTACCTCGATGCATATTTCATTCAAATCTAGCCCCGAAAGCACAAACACGTACAGCAAAACCACACACGTGTGGGATTGATTAGTTTCACTTCCGTGGAACGTGTCCATATGCAAAAGAAGGAAACGTTGCTCGGCAGCAATGATGTTTTGCTTCTCTGAACCGCACGACAATGAAGTCGCACTCCTCCTACACAACAATCAGCACAGTACTTGGGGTGGTAAATGTTAGCTGAAGAAAGCAATTGCTTCACTTCATTCCTGCTATAACTTCCCTTAGGAAGGAAGGCAAACACACAGAGGTGTACTGCATAAAAACGTTCACATGTGAGTGTTTCGTGCCTTTCGACGTCTCTCGCTCAATCTTGGTTCGGTTGATGAGGAAAATATTATGTACCGTCACCTACGCGAATTTATGTTTCGAAGCTGTTGATGAATACAGCTAGAAGCACAAAAACCTGCGCATCCGTTCAGAAAAGAGTTTGTACATGCGGGTGATTACTGCTTACTTGTTGAGTTGAAAGTGTCTGTGTGGTGTTTTTGTTTGGAAAATTGTACTACTACTTTTAGCACAAGTTATGCTTCATTAGACATCATATTGGACGTATGTGTCTGTTCCTCCCACATGCACGTGCAAAGGAAACGTCACGGCGTTACAACTACGAAACAATCCATTTGTCATTATTCCATGTGTGTCGTACACATGGGTGCATTTATATGCATCATGCTTGACCTCCGAGCTTGCACCCTTTTTCCCTATTTCCAAGCTGCATTATGATTGTGTTGAACACTTCAATACGACAGCAGACTACTACCGATGCACCTCAGTTTTTAATTTTTGCCATCTAGCATTACCACCCTCAATTCTTCTCTTTCACTTTTCCTTTTTCTCTGTATCACTCACTCATTTTCGCTCACAGTAAAGAGTTTTGAACGTTTGATGTTTGTCCATCCGTTCAGCACACCCGCGCGCTTAATGTTGCTTTGTTTTCACTGCAGTTAGGACAGTCTCGAAGCTTGACGCAATCAGTCCCATTTTGGGGTGGCATACTGACCGACCGATGCGCATGTATTTATGTATGTGTGGCTGCTGTCCACCGGATCGTTATGTGGTGGACCATTGTTTGATAAAAGCACCGAATAAAAAAGCGGAAATCTCTCCATGAAAACCTTTGTCATGTTTGGCAGTTTTGTGTTGTTTCTGCTTTTTAAAGCTGGTCTACGACCGGTACGAAGAATGGTGCGATTATGTCGACCAGGTTCATCAATGCAATCCAGCACTTTGTTACACAAATAAAAGTTGGGTAAGAGTTACGCAAAATAGGCGCTTTTATAAAACTTTGCTTTGTGAAAACACTTGGAGAAAACATTTGTGCGATAGCGGATCGACATGCAAAACAGTTATAATTTAGTTGCAAAAATGTTATAATTTCATCATATTAGTACTTCGTGTGTTCGACATGAGAAAAGGAAGTTTTTGTTACAGCTAATACAATAAAATAACTTTAAATTCAACGTCTATCAACGTCTGCAATCAACTCTCAACATTCCGGAAGCATGCCAAATCTCACGGATATTTGTTTCCACACACTAACTCCAATGCATGCAACCTGGGATATGAAAACCGCAAAGTATTTTCATGTGTTCCCAACTCCTAAGATTCTTTCAATGTTGCCATGAGAACAAAAGTCATCAAACTTCACACACCAAGCGACATCGACCGCATAAATGTAAATTGAATTCGTGCCGTTTCATTAACGTTATTCGAAGGTGATCTGGTTCACCTCGCACGTACTTGTTACAAACATCGCGGATGCCGGGTGTGATCGTGAATATATTTGCTCGCAAATGCCATGGCAACGCGTGCGCATCATGGAAGGGCATTGACTGCGTTTGGTAAGTAAAAAAAATACTCCCTCAATCAACACCTACTTTTAAGGGCGCTTTACTCGTGTGATAATGCACCAAGTAATGTTTGATTTTCTCCTTCCCTTGACCGTAAAGCAAAATGTAGTTTAACAATCACCTAAAGCAACAAACTGAGACTATGAAAAATGCATCGCCGTTCACTTTAAAATATTATCAATCAAAGCACATCACCATTTTGCAAGTGCGCTCCCTTCCATGCTTTGATGTGCAGTATGTGCAGAGTGGTGATCGATTGGCCTACTGGCAATGGCCAACAAATGCTGGCCCACTTGATCATGTAACCATAGCGCAAACAAATCCAGAGCCAACCCGGCTGGGAAAAGATTGTCAGACAAAAAGAAAAGAAACACCTTTAATCTAATTTTTCCATTAGCTCACATCAACACCATTCTTCAGTGAGGGTTTTGCCGTTTGTTTTGCTCTGCTAGCAAACGAAATGGCTCATCATCTTTGCCGGCCGATCATCATTAACATCATTATCTTCTGCTCACCCCACGCCCGTCTGTGCTCCACTAGCGAAAACAAAAAAGCTCGTTGTCGAATTGACTTTGCATGCCGGAGCTTTCGAATTTGCACCGACGAACAATATTCGCATCATTCGATGGTAAATATTACGTGAAGACATCAGACCAAATAATACAAAAAATGCCGTCTGTGCAATGTGTCTGTATCGGTAGCATGAAAACGATCCATCTTTTGCACTGAGAAGATATCTGTGTGATGAAGGCGAGAAACACAATAATTCAATCAATCGCACGTCCGTTGCCTTAGCTGGTGGCCATTCAATTCGAAGCGTCTTGTGTGTGTTATGCAACTAATGCCGATCTCGAAGCCAAACAATACACCAGCGCAACCCTCAGCTGACCAACGGCTCATGTTTCCAAGATCGGATGATGTTTCGATCAGTTTGGCCCATTTAAGGCATTGCGACGGATCGCTCGCTCGGTCGGCCTAAAAAATATTGTCCAATTTTGGTCACTCTTTTTGGGGTGAAGATGAGAAGATTAAAGTTGGATGATAGAAAACCCGCCTAGCGCTACCAAAGTTGACTGTCACAACATACGGCTGCCGGACCCTAGCGGACAGGGAGGATACATAAACAAGCAGATTAAACTCCCATAACACTTAATTACCGTACTTGGTGCAGCGAACCGCAGTTCATAACCGTGATGATTGGAAGGGTACCGCACACCAACAGCTTACTCCTGGTCAAGGCACCAACGATTCCGAGCACCCCAAACACACGGACTGAACTCGCAATTAAGCAGTGTTAACGCCACACACAATAAGGCTATCTCCAGTGTGTGGAGAGACTTGGGCATAGAGCACAACACAACAAACGGAACTAGAAGCATGAGCTGCTGCTTTGACCCTTCCGGAATACAACATGGCACACACAGACAAAACCGAACATCGTAATCAACCAAGCGAACGGCCATACGGCTGGTCGGCTTACGACGCGTGTCTATCATCAGCACGGGAATAGTAAGCGAATGATCTTCCGGCATGGAGTAGCCGATGCTAAGCTGTTGCTACCGCAAAAAAGAAGTCCAACGGGATACGACGATCGACCAACCATGTCCGGAAAGTTAAATAAAACTCACCCATGAAGCGTCCAGTTTTGTTGGAGAGAATTTTTCTTGAGGAAACTCACAAGCACTCGTTGTGCTCGCCAAGTTCTTTCGCTTTTATTCAGCGAAGGGTCTGGCACCGGATGTGTAGCACGCTTCAGCAACGGTTTGGCATGACTCATCAAGACATTTCTCTCGTAAACATAAAGCGTACTTTGAAGGTAAGCACGTTGAATAAAAACGAGTATATGTTGTTAGACGAAACGAAGAACGATGCATTCAATGATAATAGGAGTGTAGGCGATCTTTAGAACGACTCCGCGTAAGTGAACAATTGTTGCTGACTTGGCCCTTTTAAGGAGAAGGTATCGTACTTCTAGAAAAGAAGTAAACTATTCCAGGCATGACTGGACGATAGTGATACATAAAAGGCTTAACCCAATCCATCATATAATGCCTCAATTTATGGCTTGTTGGATTAAGCTTTATTACGAAAAGGGTAATCAAATTTATCATTATGAGGGGTCTTTCTTCAAAATTGAAGACATAATTGTGCCTTGTGTACCATTGGTACTTATGGCATTTCAAACCATATAGAAAGCATAATTAGAACTGGACCCGGTAAAATAAAAAGGGTTCTGTATCACATCCAGAAATCCCTTGAAAGATGTTATCAATTCTCCTCTTTACTTAAGTAGGCTTTATGCAATTCTACTTTAGAATTTCTTCTTGGTGAACAGCAGACGAATTTTCATTAAAACAATAATTGTTATTCGAAATGTTCCGTTGAAAAGAAGGGATCGCGTCCATACTCGACCGCTACTTTATGACTCAATTTATCCAATTCAAGCCAACATGGATCTGCGGGTAGCCGATCGTAGTGTGAAATTTTATAGCGGCAAACACACCATCACATATGACGCAGCCGGTGAGAAAGCCGGTTACACTTACGTCAGCAACTGACACTAATAAAAGCGTTACAGATCCGGCGCTAAAACCGTACCCTTATTTTAAATCTCCGCTACATTCGTTCACAGTTGCTTGTCCGAATGCAACGTGCATCGTGCGGATATATTTTTATTCCGGTTCGAATTGCTTCCAGGTCGTAAATATCGCTACACTGCCAGAAAGCGCGAAAATTACAACCGTGACAGCCGAACGAGTTGCAAAAAAAAAGTAGAATGACATGCTCTCTAATGGAAATGTGTTGAGTATTTAAATTATCCACACGTCCAGCAAGCAGGAAATCGTTGCTAGTGGCTTTATACCTTAAGGGAATAATACGATTTCCATCCAGAAATACGATCATCCGTATGGCGATCCAGAGAATGGAAGGTTTAGTGAATTGCGTGTCGGGGACACTGTAGTGTCGGTTTCGTGTTCGAATTATACATTCACCGGGTGATCAAACGGGATGATGATGATGTTACTGACGATCCCGCCACGATGACATGAGGAGGGATGAGAAGGTGCCGTAGAAAAATGGTGGTTTCGATTAAGCTAATTGAAAACAATCATCCATCAACTCAAACCAATTGTGAGTCAGATTGTGTCAGGGCCACATGAAAGGGTAATGCGTGATGTGCGCTTAACTTGTTTCTATTTCTGTGTCCTCTCGCCGTAATGGGATTTTATTCTCTCTCCCTCTCTCTCCCTCTAACTCTATCTATCTATCTATCTTTCTCTCTCTCTCTATCCCTCTCACATTCACTCTTTTCAGACAATTTAGGAATACAACTGGCACCTCGAGATGTGGAGTTGCATCTTCCACAACTATGGCTCTCCCAGCCATGTCCATGACGACTTGGTCCCGAAAGTGGGACGTCCCACTACTTCGCGCAAATCTGGTTCTAGTTCGCTGCCCTGGTGAGTTGCACACCTGGACACTAGCGCTGGGAATGCATTAGCTAGAGCTGAAGATTCTGTTGGAACAAGGCCATACGCGTGTGCACATTCCCTTCAACATAGAACCGGAATTCGACGCCACTTTCGCCTGTTGGGGAGGTTGGCATTGGAATCGGGAACTATATCTGCTGGACTTCTGGGATCCCGAAGGCGAAGTGGATATATGGGTCACCTGGTTTGCGTGTTCGGTTTCATTTCTGATCCTGTTCCAGCTGCAAACCAATACTCGCATTGACCGAGAAGCGCTGACGTGCACACAAGGTCGCTTAATGAAAGTTCATTGAGATGTTGTTCGATCCATGCTGGTGACTTCAAGACATAGAAGGTGGGCGATTTTTAACGTTAAATGGTGTATTTTTATCAACATAAGAGGAGTAGTTGATATGAAATAATCATTAAAACGGTGTGAATTAAATCGGATTCCCTTAGGAGATACAACACAAAGGAAGTTATTCCTTTGGAAACGAACCTGATCTCACCGAAAATTTCCAATTGCATATTAATTACACATAATATTTCCATTCCACTGCCTTCCGCTTGTGCCGACACTATTTATCATCTCCCGTTCGTCCCAAAAACCCGTTGAAAGAGGATGGTCTCCGGGGTGGAATATTAATTGATGACGATTCGTTTTTCTACCCAAAACGACAATACAAAACACGTCTGAAAGCCCCGTGATTTAGTTCCAACGTAGTACCATTTCTCAGCAAAACAACACAACCGGGCGTTCGGTAAGATTAATCGGGTCTGCTATTTGTCGGTAGGAAAGTGAAACAAACTAACTGTACCAGCGAAAAATGTCGACTTTCGCCTTTCGGTTTTTTGGTATGGTAGCAATCCGGCACACACTACACGGTCGATGCCGTTTTTGTCAGGCGGTTAGATTTGACAGATTAATTGAAATTTCTGTTTTGGACCATCGAAACCCGAACAAAAGCGAGATGAGTGTTACGAATCTCGTGCGGAAGCTGTTTCGTGCAGTTCGAGAGCACCTTCGCAAGTGACGACCTGCGTTTGCTTGTGCAGTTGCCGGCTTGAGAATGATGAGAAATTATGCCACTTTTCTTCACCTTTCTTCCAAACACCAATGAACGATCGTTTGCGTTGTTGGTCGGGAACAGGGGACAAGAAAAGAGTAAAAGTGAGAAAAACGCCTTTAAAGAGGGAAGAAAGTAATGGCCCTCTTTTCGCCCTGCTTCATTCCACCGCTAAGCGCGAACAACGAGTAACAAAATCAGAGTTCCAAAAGTGTAATCAAAGGAAGGAAACACCACACTTGACAGAGGGGCTTTCCCATTGGGGTTCGTCGCTTGTATTGCTCTCCTGTCGAGCTCCTCAGGAGTCGTCTGATTTTTGGACGTTTAACGACCAACGCATTAGCGTAACATATATCACCCGGACCGGATGCAGTTAACTTGCACTTAGTGAGCGTCAAGATCACTTACTGGAGGATGGGAGAAAAAGGGATTGTAATAAAGAGAGAGTGTTGAGTGTGGTGTTTGCGCTACCGATCGTTCGAGTTGATCGAGATATGATCTTTACGAAACAGTGTCCGAAAAAAATCAAGTTCCGGTTAAAAGTACGAATTAATAAAGATCAACATTTGTACATAATGTTCTTGTACATTCAGATATAATCAATGATTTTTGTTAATGAAAGAGAAAGTCTTTCTGTTTTGCTACGCTTGATTTGGTTTGAATTGTGAAATGAACGTAAAAGACATAAACGTACAATCCAATTTCGATCTAGTCAATCTAGTCAATATAAAACATTAAACTGATAGTATTGCTTGAGTAAAAATTAATTACCAGATAGTTACTGTTAAAAATAAAACAGTTGAATAAAAATATAAAAATTACTGAGCATTACTGAGGAAGCATAAAATTTTGCTGCAGTTAAAAAAAAAGAAAAATCACTGAAATGGAACTAACAATCGAATGCGTCATTTCATTTGTGCGAGTGAGTACATCAAAACATTAATTGACTCTAACGAGCAAATAATTCTACCCGTTCGTCAAGTGTAATTTTGTAAATCTGATCAAAGTAAATTAAAACACTCTTCTTCTTCGACTTTTCTTTTCTACCAAGAAGAGCATAAACCCCGATTTAAATCGGTTTTTAAGACATTCTTCCAAGAAACATCAATTTATTCTTTTCAACAGTAATGTTTCCTACGGAAAAATACTGTTAACGTTCTCTAATTTACTGATACACATGTACCGGAAATACTGTCAAGTTGATGATGCATATAGGTAGTCACACTATTCGGGAGACAATCAACGATGGTACAAGACAGTTATAATTAAGTTTGCGTGCGAAATTAGTCGGCTGTACGCAAGAGTTGACTGTGTGCGTATGATTGTTTGTTTGAGATTTTATTGTAGATTCTTTGCTATGGATATACGTTCAGTACGCATGGAACGATCGTTGCTGATGGTTTCCCATTCTGATCACGTTGTGTTCCGTTGCGTGCTTTAGTCGGCAAGACATGTCAATGATGTCTATACATTGGCGGTGGGGATTTCCGAGGCCGGCAAACGATTGATCCCAATCGAGACTGTTATTCACGGAAGAGAAGACAATTTTTGTTTTTTGCAAAACACGTTACTCAAACAAATACATTTTATAGAGAAATATTTATTTACTCTAAACGCCAATGTCGTTATATAAAAATTTGAACAGAAAGTTTTAATTTTAAAATTAGTTTTCCTTCTCGATAGCATCACCTAACAAATATCTCTCACTATGTGTCGATCAGTAAACAAACGTTTACAAACCAAGCAGCTGAGCACAAACTTCATTAGTCATCGTAGCTAATAAGTTGCCCCACCGCTAGAAAGCAAGCGTAAACAGTTCACAAAGCGACAACACCGTGACTTCCATTGCGTTTACGTCACCCATACTGACTTCCTCGGCAGAAACAGCGGTAACAATAACAGCACAGCAACTGAGCAAAGACGATCAGGTTCCGGCGTCCCGATAAGGTCAGATGAGTCCCACAGCAATACACGTGACACACATTCGATCCGATTCAGGCAGGGAAATCCCGCACGAAACTTCTCGAGTATACGAATACCCTTTGGATTCCTTTGGGATATTATTGGTAAACAATGATCGTTTACTTTTTCGGTTCCATTCTGGCAGTGCGAGAATGATACAGCGCCAATGTTGTAGCCTCTCTCTTCTCAGAATAATTTTCATATCACGGATGTAGGGAACTGTACAAGGGAGAGTTCAAAGACCCATATGACGCTGTGTCCGATCACCTTCGAAGGTGAGCTAGCCCTCTTACTATGTCCCTTTTTTACCATTTGAAACGAAAAACAGCGATTAAGGTTACACGATCGTATGGACAACCGCACCAACGCAAAAATCATGCGATCGCGTACGATTTATTCGCTTGAGACTTGTTTTCGTTTCACTTTACGCCGTGCACTGGAAGAATGATGAGAATGAGAGATTGAACAAAAAAAATCGTTCCAAACCGGGACACTCGTCTGGATTCAGGGTCGCTACAAAATGAAAACATTGTAGGAAGGTGTTTTTTATGTTTTGTTTAGCGAAAAAAAAGCAAAACCACAACATCCTTTTACTACAACTGCCAGCTGGGTTTAGGATTTATGGCGTCATGTCACACTACAAAAAAAAAACCGGTCTGCGGTCCGGGACACGGTTTTTCTCTTGATGAAGGTGATTTCAGGTGTAGAAGTTCTGGAGGCGGCCATGAATCATCGCACCCGCACGTTTGCAGAACCGGAACAAACAAACCTAATACATACGAGTGCCAACATCCGTTGTTCTTCGCGATTTCCTTAACCCATTCATTTCACAACACCGGTGAATGGAAAGCGGAAAAACCACATTAATCGTGGAGCAACGCAGAAGAAATATTCACTTTCTTCCGGAAATGAACTGCTGATGGGAATTAGAAACATGTATATTAATAATAATATAAAATTTAACTACAATGCTTACACGCTTACAATCGATTGACGTAAATCAGAGGACAGAAGAAGAAAAAATCACCACCCGTATAAATTATGTGCTTTTTATGACGCATCCCAAACCTAAAAACAGTATTATTTTCCCATTAAGGCTTACTTAATGAGCCGTTTTAAGTTTACAGCCTAGCTGCTGCGGTACGTTTTCAAGGGCTTACTCTTTTATTGAATTGTTTGTTCTGATGACCGTGATTTCTACGTTTGAAACTATTGCCCTGTGCTTCATTGGAGAAAGGAGACATAGCCGCTTTAGCGTATGCATGGCACGCATACGAACTAGAATACATTATCGCATTGGAAAGCGGGTCAACATAACCTCATGCTCTGTTTGAGCTAGGAATGGCAAAAAAGGGGAGTAAAATCCCAGGATAATGGATGGAAAACGTTTGGAGCGTGACTTTGCCCGTAGGCAGCACTAATAATCAGGTGGCAAATAATTACATTGCCTATCGATGTGGACGCGTTACGATCGGGTATTTTATTTTGCTGTAAATTTGATAAACAAACGTTTCCAGCTATGGACAAACTGGAATCAAACTTAAATAAAACCATACGTTTTTTTATACAAATTTTATATCTTACAAAACGGGAAGAATAACCTCATTCAATGAAACATGCTCTCCTGTTATTTTTAACCAGCTGAAACATCGGGACACAATGTTAAATAGCTGATCTAATTAAGCGAATCCTCATGCGTGTTGGTTCGTTTTTTCCACATTCGAAGCAACATGTTTTTGCAACAAAGACCTCAAAACAGCCCAGGTCATCTCAAGCGCGGAAGCACCGGGAAAAAGGCATTTAAAAAACCTCCCAAAAACAGTACATTTCTCCCTTTTCAGTTCCTCGGTAAAGTCGAAGGCCAACCGACGTCGCCGAGAGAGGGCAACACGCAAAAATTTCCAACCTAAAACAACCGCACATAAAACAAACGGTACATTCCAAATAAATGTGCTAATGTGCGGTTTCAGGGCATGTCGTTTCTTCGACTTGACAGATATAACCTGGACAACACGCGGGAGGGCGCCATGAATTGTCTTTTTTTCTCACATACTCAACGAAATCGCCTAGGCGGTCGTTTGCGTACATTCGGCAACATTTGTACCTTTTGTCCTGTAAAGGTAGGAAAATAAAGCAAATCCGTCTGTTGCCCGTACACCGTGCGCTCAGTGCAGTTTTGCGGTAAAACTGCACACCCCACTCGGTTTGCTTTCTCCGTGCGCATCCGCGCTGGTAGTATCTGAGGGCGTTGCTGTTGTTGCTGACGATGACAAGTGAAGTTGTTTTGCTTTTCCGGATGCTTTTCAAAGTCACATTTTATCACAACCGAGTAAAGGGCGGGAGTGGAGACGCAGAGAGGACTGTTTTTCGCTACCAGAATTCATTACACGAGAAAATCTGTCAAACTCCTTCTATCTGATATGTGTGGCGTGAAAATGTGCCACACTTCTCGGTGGTAAATTTTCCATTCGCTTCCGTTTTTGCCCGCTGTACTTGTAATGGTAGAAATTTCCCAGCACACAAATAGTAGCTGCGTTTACTATTTATCTTTCCTTTCGGGCTGTGTTAGGTGTCATTATGAGGTTGATTTGTTTCCAGCTGATGACGTTCTGTGCCTCACACTATTACTCGTTTCTTTTCTCTCTTCTTCTACACCGACTACTTTTCCCTTCACTTGGCTCACACAACATCACACACACGCGGGCACACACAAACACGTTAATTTGATGCAAATACAGGCAAGAAAATAAACTAGCACACGCTCACTGCAACTGCGGTCGGCTCATCAGTGCAGCAGTACCAGGCAGCTGCAACAAGTTGCGTTTCATTGCGGATGCACATTGGCACACACATCTAACGCCACAAACACTGATTATTCAAATGCCATTGAGGCAAAGGTGGGCATTTAAGCGGATTGTAGGCGGGCTCGTGTAGGTTTTGAGGTCTTCAAAACGAGGGAACTTTTTTTTGCTTCCCCTGGTTCGTATTGCCGTAGCAGCGAACACCTTTTCGAAATGTATACAGACACACACACAGGCGAGTACACTTTTGGTTTAGATGCGGTTTAGTACATTGCTTTACACTGCTATCGTTGTTGGATGCAGCTTCTTTAATGTAAATATTGATGCTACATTAAAAAAAATCATTTGCTTCAGTACTAGTGTTTTAGCTTTCTATCATCGCACCTTCATCCTTCGCCTACCCTTGACTGTCAGGACATTTCATGGACACACAGAATATTAGATGTATTTCTTGACACCTTTGATTCGCTCATACCTTTATGCACTAACTTTCCACCGGCATTCGGTGCACACAAAAACTCGAAGTAAAACGAACACTCGCGCACGCGCACTAAAACCTGCCCCCAAAAAGGGCTACAGAGAGCTCAACAGCATCAGAGATCGAAACAAAACAAAAATCGCAAACTCGCACACCAATTAGCAACTTTCGATGATGCACCCTGCACACTCACTATTATTACACGTATACCTTTCTCTACGGTTGTAATTCAGCCTGTTTTATGTTTTCGTTCCGATTTCGATCCCGAATCAAACGCTCAGCACATTCTGCCTGCACCAAGGTGAAATCGGTGGAGGATCCACTATCCTCCGCTACTGTGAAATAGCTTGCACCCCGATAGACAAAAACTAAAAACGTGTCGTTTAAGTGAAACACGCGTTCGAATCACAAATTATACGCTGGGCTGCTGGTTTTCAATGTGGCACGCAATCGAAAATTTAAATTAGATACAATAGCAAACAACACCGACCGCACTACTGGCAAAACGGGAATTACTACTAGTGGTGAAGTGTGTATATGTTTCGGTTTGTTTCCCCCTTTTTATTTTGGGGGAAAAGTCGATGTATTTTGTTTTTTCGGTTAAAATTTTCCTCTCCAAACACAACAAAAACGGTAACACAAACGGGAATACGCCGTGCGTCCTGTACAGCAACAGTTCACAATTAATTAGTCGCAAACGTGCAACACAGCTAATCAGTGAGACCCGTGTCCTCGAAGTTGTTTTGTCCTCGAAAGATTTAAAAAAAATGTAAACCAAATAAAAAACCGCGAAACGAGCAAGCACGCGCGCGAACGATGGTGCTGTGCTCGGTATATACGGAGATTCGTGTTTTCGGTCTGTACGGTGGCGTACGTAAAGTCGAACTAAACGCCTAGCCGCGTTACCGAGCGAAATACGTTACGGGGAGGAAGTTTGAACGTAACGCTACCTCTCTAAACCACTTAAACCAACTCCCGAATCGATTCTCTCACGAACTGAACGCGTCCTCTCTCTCTCAATGCAACGCGTTAAGCGAAAGACTTACGTGCTTACAATTTCCGAAGAGCGAGAGAGAATAAATTTCAAAAGTTGTACTCTGTGTATTTCCCCCTTTACGAATTATGATCGCATCTCCGACTGCTCCGATGGCCGTTTCCCGGTTCAGCGATTTCGTCCCGGGTGTCGTGTTTCTTTACCCGCGGGATGTGATGAAAATTTATAAGGGCTTCCACTTCCCTTGTATTTTTTTTCTTTATAGTTAGTCATTCATCCAAAAGAACGGGAAATGACGAGAAAGAAGCGTTGACAAACGGAAGGCATGATGTTCCGATCATAAACAATATGGCATTAGGTACTTACACCGTATGTTTTGTTGTAAGTATTCTACCGTTGATACACATGAAACAGAGAGCTTAAAAATGCAATCCTGAAGTAGCGAAAGTACCGCCGGAGAGTAATGAGAAAGCAGTATATGTGTATGAAACGAAAGACTTCAACGCAAAGCGACGAACCTCAAAATTTAAAATAAAATTGCGAACCAAACTATTTCGCGCTTACGATAACTTTTTTATCGATATTATCTAATATGTTACATTACGTTTTTGTTACTTATCAATATTAAAACTATTGTTATCTTTCATTTGATCGCTTAAGTTTACCGTTTTTGCTCTTTCAATGCACAACTTTGTGGCGTACATACAGACAAGAGGGTCAACAAAAGCGTACTGAAAAAGGTGTGTAAACTAAATGAGCTAACGATAAGGAAGAAAAACGGGAGAACAGGCGAAACCGTTTCATCCTCGACCGCCCGGTGTTCGTTTTGCTGCGTCTATGTTTATTCTTTTCCTTCGGTCTGTGTTGACACGCCACACAATGCAATATTGCACTTGGAGCAGAAAAAGACGAATCGACACAATGCATTTATGCTGCTTGTGTGCCATAGGACGGTGGAACCATAACTGTCCGTTGTCGTTAATCATGTTATTTCTTTTTGCTTGCGAACTATTTTCCTACCGACACGGAAGCAGGAAACTTAATCGAACTCCATAATTAGCCATGAACGAAAAAAAAACAAACTTCACTGTTCAGCTTTGATCCAGCTAAAAACCCTTCCTTTCAACGAAGCAACGACCTTATAACAATTGATTGCGTGCAATGATGCTGCTGCACTCTCATGGGACGTTTTGTTGATGATGATTCTCTCTCGGGTTGTGCGGAAAAGCCACCCAACGGTAACACGACCGTTGCCTATGGGTGGATAAACAGCTGTATGGAGTGCAATTGCATCCGATCAATTATGCGAATGCACACAATGAGCTCACTACTGCCCATTATTGATATAAAGCATGGTAAAGGAAGAGCAAAAATCGTCAACGGGGTAAATGATATAAACGAGTTTTTTCTTCCGATAGTTGAACTAAGGGTCACGTTTTTAAGTACGTTTTTGTTCGCACAAAAGAAAAATAGTAAACACCACACAAAACTGTGTCTAGGAAGTTAATGTTTAGTGTGGTTTGCCGTTTCTGGCACGTTCAACATTAGAAAAAGACTCAAAAACAGGACAAGTTTCTCGTTCTTACTTCCCAAGTGGTGACTCATTAGCTTTTCTAGTATAGTATGAAAGACCAACAGAGAACAAACTTACATCATACAATGCTTTAAAAAACAATATTCTCAACACAATTCTTTGCTTTTGATTTGCCTTCTGGTTTTTTTTTGCCATTACTAACCGGTCCACGAACACTTGAACAACTCGAACATCGGATCGGGATTGTATTGCCCTCCGTCACAATAGCAGCGTCTTTGCAGCGTGCCAATGGTAAAGTAAACATATGACCGAGTACTTCAGCTAAACAAATCAGCAAACTTTGTATATATCCACGAGAAGCCTCTAAAGTTGACACAATCAGCAAGGAGAGTGATGCTCGTTTTTTTACTTTTCTTTCATCGTTTCTTAGCTTCGACAATAGCCGGTTTGAGTGTCATCCATTGAAATTTTTGAGTGACGTAAGCGACTATCGCCAAAAACAGTGAAAAGAATAATACGCGATTTCGAGTGAGCCTTTGGGCACATTTTACAAAAACCTTACTGTTTAATGTTAAATTTTTGATATTATTTCTTCTTTCAGTTTCAGCTTTTCTTTGCTAATGTTGGATTGTAGCAAATATTACAACCTTCGTTCATCCTTCGATAATACCGGTAGGATCGATTAATCCTTGACCCAATCGGGACCGATTGATTGTTGCTGCATTTCATCACCCTTTGTCACCCTTGTGTCCAGTGTCCGAAAAAGTGACGAACCAACAACGATTGCAAAACCTTCCGTCTTTGCACGGTGTTGACTGTCCTCAAATGGTCGATAAAACTCGTGACCAAATTGTTTGGAGCGTGAGGACGAATGGATTAGCTATTTGCTTTCGATAGCTAGCGATTAACGGGTTTTACAGACCACGATTTGCTTTGCGTTTGATCACCTGTTTAGTGCATGCTAATGCAGTATGTATCGTGGAGGGAACACAATATTTAATTTAAATCATATTGAGTTTTCAATTCGACAATTAAATTCTTCGCGAAAAAACAAGATTCAAATAGCAAATTATTTTTGGCATTATTTCATGGAGTAAAATTAAGTTTATACAAATCGAACATATTATTTGTACATTTGGCGAACAAACCAATTGCTGAAGCGATGTATAGCTTTGTTTGAGTCACACGCTGGTCACATGTGCACCTAAACTCCATAAAAGGGTTTGAACAACTCTTTTCGATCGGAATGGAATGAATGGGTTGCTTAAACCGAGCCACACGCATCGTACCGTGAGCAGCTTACAACGCGGATCATGTCAAGATCATCACGAAGTAGTTCTCCCGCGGTTCGTTGAGGCACTGATTGACCCCTTGTGGCTTTTGTTCGGATCTAACCGTAGCCTTTAGGACGCAAAGCAAACATACGTCAAACCGCATGAACCCTTCAGCGTGGTTTCGCGGGGGAAAGGCCTCCAACCCTTTACCCCACACCTCGAATGAATTGGGTGCACCTGCGATTTGATTATGTCACGAGAAATCTTCACCGCGCCACAACATTGTCCGCCGCGAACCGTCGTTGACCACCACTTTGAAGCACCCCGTTCTTCGCGATTTCGCGACGTTTCAGTGGTACTCTTCGCGGGTGCCATTGCACGTACGATTAGCGATGGTCTGGGCGGACTTTTCGGTAGCGCTGCTGGTGTGTTAACATTTGCGGCAAAATTCAAACACCGCTAGAAGGCATCGCGAACACTGTTACGTGTACGCAAAATGGGGCAAACGGGGCATCGTTCCGTTTCGTGATTATCACACGTACACCTCTATATGCACCCGTACAACGGTTTGGTGTGTCGGCCCTCAGTTTAAATTCTATCGCGTACGAATTCGTACATAACTGGCGATGAGCAAAAGGCGCAATTGGCGAAGGTTTGCATGTGCAGCAAGCTCCCGGAAAAAGGGTGCATTTCTTCCTTATCGTACCGGGCGCACTATGTTGCGCGGTATATTGGAAGGGAAACATAAACCATACTGACCAGTTTAGTGAGCAATTGTGAAAAACTGGTGCATACAGTGAAAGTAACTGCCAATTAATCGCCAAAACAAGCTTACGTTCTAGCACTACTCGAGGTTGCTAAATTATCTTGCTGTAATCGTACGTTATGATTGAATGATGATAGTGATCAATTATCGCTAGCACTTGCGTTGCAGTTAAGTTGATTAGACCAAGCGATTGAAACATTAAAAAGGGGATGATTTTTTACCTGCAAATAAATAAGAAAAAAGGGTAAAGATCAATATGATGAGCTTAAGAGCTTGCTTAATGACTAACATTTTCTCAACACTTTCTTCTTTACTATAATAAAAAGATTGACAAACTTTTTGCTGTATTAATTTTGTTCCCTTCGTTCTACTACACACTTCCCCTATACTATCTTAATCATATCATTTTATTTGCAATTCATTAATCAACCAGAAAACGTCATAATTACACCACAACGTATGAACCATCTGATTCCAACGTCCTTCTCCATCGCTATTCCGCTGCACGAACGAATGAACGACTTACGATCGTCTCATAACTGAACCCGTCTGTCACATAACGTTCATTTTATGTATATAACCTTCACGGAACAGGCCCACCGCAGGCTTCCAGGGTCCAATCGTCACATAAATATCAAACGCACACTTCTCCGACACGGCAAAGTTGATAAGTTGAAGACAACACACCCGACAACGCTGACCCGGAAAGTAAAAGTTGCCCTTCTCAGTTCTACGCACTTCCTTCACTCGCTCCAGACCCATTTCCAGCTGAGACAGGCGAGAGCACTTTCCATTGGTGGTCGCTTCCCTCACCACTGCAGACGACCGGTTCCGGTGCCCTTTTCTTGTGTGCGAAGAAATCCCCCAAAATGTTCGGATCCGATTCGCTACATAATAATTTCACGAAAACGTGTCGATTGATCGGATCGGTTGATTGCGCAACTGTCAGATGGTTGTGGTCGAATGACATCAAGGGTGGATGGGAGAAAGAGGGTTTGATCCTTCCCGAAAGTTTGCCAAGAAAGGAAACCTTTTTGACTACCATCGAGATCGATACCACCCCGGTTGCTTGTGTGGACAACTTTTTTTAATGGGAACTTTCTTATCAAATGCAAGTCGATGTGTGTGAGCGCTGTGCCAGCTCTCGAGTGTTTATGCCGCTTTTCACAACCAGGAAGTGTGCCGGTACGGTGGTGTGATATGCGTATACCGAACGAGGGATAAAAAAATGACCTGGCTGGTGCTACAAATATAAAACGCTAGCCATAACCTTTGTTGGGGATCGGTTACCATATCTTTATCTGGACTCGAACAGGGAAGCGATGTGTGTTGCATTTTAAAAAACCAAAACCTTCCACACAACTCACAATAAACGCTACCCTGTTTTGTCAACGACCGTTTCGCCTGACGATAAGCAGCACACGTGCGGAAAACACAATATATGTATAAATTTATCACGTTTTCTGCATTAAACTTTCATAATCGTTTTGTCGTCTCACTAACTTTGTTTCGAGTCAATGTGGGACGGTACAGTAGAAAAGAAAAAGACAAAATGAAATGAAAAGTAAACAGTGTTACCGTTTCGATGAGCAATCATTTCCAATCAACACCTCGAAACAACGATTTATGATTTGATTTTGATGAATTGAGCTTGAAATATATTTGTACACCCGCCCACAATAACTTGTCTGGTGTGATTCGATGCCGAAAAAAGCATTATTATTCTCGTCACATACTGCACACACAAACAAAAAATCAATTACGCATTGAATTGTATCGTGAGACCATGTTCAAAAAACATCACCCAACCGAAACGAAGATCGCCTGTTTCGATCGTACCGTTTCGATAAGTTTCGTATTATAAAGTTTAAATTGTTCGAAGGATTTATACGAACACATCGAAACCGCGAGGCGTGTGTTTATGTGCATCGAACCGATCATTCGATCAACATTTTTCCCACCGCATAATTAATAGTTATGTAGCATTGCTCCGTGCTTCTTCATTGCTTTTCACGCAAAGTGCATACAGCTGATAAATCGCTAGAGGACGAATAAATTGGAGCTCTTTGGGGGCGCAAGTGACCGTGGCCAGAAAAAGGGTAAAACCATTATCTTCGCAGTGTGGTTTCTAATGCCTTATTCATTTCACTCACAAACACCAAACATCATTTTCACTTGTAGGATGAAGATCTACACCCGAATGCATTCCCAAAACGAAATATTATGATGATGCTGCGGTGAGTAATGTGTACATGCTTTATTGGGCGTTGGTTGGATGAAAATGAAAACAATATAAATTACCTCGACGATACATGAAATTGAAAACACGCATATACTATCAAAACATAACATTTATTTGTCTTCCCTTACCTTCGCCCGATTTTCTTCGCTGGCAATTTTTCAACACAGACGAAAACATTTGCCGTCTCTAGTGAACTCTTATTCTAACAAACTTAGCACACATAACAACAAGATGTATAATTGAATTGAACTCTCCTTACAACTGCATTGCTTACTCCACGAAAGCAATCGAACCGATACCTTCACGCCGGGTGCATTAACCATGACACGACCCTTGAAGGAATGGTGGTTTCGATTTCAAGCGCAGTGGTGGCGATGTGCGGTTTTAGTTAATTGTAATCAAACGAACGCTCATATTCGTGGCCAAATTTGTGTCGCTAGTCGGTTCGAGGTTTTGCATGAACAAGGGAAAATAACCTTCAAACGATGAAACCTTCCCTTGACTTTGTTGTCGAAAATTGGTCAACCATGATATGGGGAAAGGGGGAAAGGGAACCGGTCAAGCGGGGGAATCGAAGTATCTTGAAGCGATGTAACATAAAGTTTCGCGTACGATCGACGTACCGACGACAGCCCTGTCCATCATCCGGCCATCGGATTGACGCGTTTAAAACGGAAATTGCATTAAAACGGTGTCAAGACAGCGCTCGCGCGTTAATAATCGCACACAAAGCGGGACGCGGTGGAGGAGGAGGTGGGAAGAACAACAAAGGGAACGAAACTGACACCGTTGGACGACTAACGGGGGACCAATTTCCAACGCCGCATAACCGAGCTTACATAGATGACGAATGTGAACGAAAGATTTAAATGAAGTGTACCTGGGCGGTAAGCAACGAACCCCGGACGTTTAGCATTAAAGTCGCTTGCTATGAGATGCACTTTGCAAAGTGAAGGTGCTGCAGCACTTAGAACGTTTGCAACAGCGAAAAAGACCATTTATGGTAAAATGAGCAATGATGGGAACATTTTTTTCTTCTTTTGAATGGATAAACTGAAGGAGGCCGGACGTAAATGACACTCGGATAATTAACGATCATTTCCTGTTTAGAGAAGTTTTGGTTAGTTTTCTTAATTACAATACCCTTGACATAACAAGAGAATTGATTGAAGTTAGCTGAATGACCCTCGCAATATATTTAACTGCTAGTCTCAACTCCATAAACGGAATTTACAGTCGGTCTAATATTTGTATTGACATTAAGGAAAAAAACTAGTGGTTAATTAATTTTGCTGGATTAAAGCGTGGATTAGTCTCATATTCAAACATAAATAACACCAATGGAATAAAAAGATCTGAGGAAGCATTAATCTTGCAAGTAAAGCATCACTTCAAAACAGCGATGCATCATGCGTTTTCTCTCCGCAACACATGCATGAAACATCAATTTGAGGCACTTTATTGGTTAGTTTTGGGAGCGCAAGTGTCGACGATATTTAACGAAATTAGCCCCAAGCACCAACCACAAACAGCATCCAAACGAACGACGAACAATTTACCGCACCGAAATAACATTTTCAACATTACCGAAACCGGCACCAAATTTAGCCGTGATCGAGCAAAATCGGATCAAGTGAAACATTCATAAAAAAGAGTAAAGAAATAAAAAAACATCACTCAAAAGACAAGGAAGGGCAAAAATCTAATTTACTGCCCGACTGACTGCGGTTCAGATCTTACTTTCTACATCGGAGGGACCTTACCTTGCAAGCCAATTCGCCATGACGAAAGTAAAAACCAAATCATGAAAATATCTCCACTCCAAAAAAAGCGACCGCCCTGCACAATAGTTCTATTTGCGTCTGCGTCATTTTTTGGATCACATTGTGTATGTGTATGTATTGCGCATTTTCACGGTTTGTTGAAATAGAGAGCGTCACCGAGAGGGACCCCGAAGGGAGCCACAACAACAGAATAGCCAGAAAAGTGTACTGCTGCAAAAATTTTGAAACAAAACTGACGCTTGTTACGGCTCAGTGTTGGGGCAATTCTATTGTTTCGGAGGCACTCTCTGTTTTACGGGAAACAGTTTCACCGGCAGCACGTGAAAAGTAAACGATGGCTTGGTTTAAATTCGTACTGAAAGTGGACTAGCTCCCTCGGCTCGTGGTTCGTATGCCAAAATGCTCCAACTTTACCAAGCGAGTAGGGAACGATTGAAACCGAAGCCCTTTTGTGTTCCGAGCAGGTAACACCCGCTTCTACACTAAAGTTGGTAAATTAATTTTCACTTTTAATTTTGCTGTGTTTTCTGTCTCACTATCTTGATTCCAACAGAGGGGTTTGAATAGACACAGGTACCGTAAGTAGGAAGCACGTACCGATGTTTGCTTCGAGTTGGTCGATTTATTTCGATAGAGCTGCGCTGAGGTTTGTCTCTTTCGCTTTCATTGAAATCTTTCTAAGCTGGAAACGATTGAAAGCTTAAAGTATTTCTAGTGGAAAGGGAATTTTTTTACAACGATGCACTTTCAATCGAAAGTAAATTTAAACCCTATTTAATCCATCTGTCATTTGCTGCGACAGGATAGAATTAAAACTTCACTGAAAGAAAAGAAACTACATGGTACATTTAAAGAAGTGATAGAGAAAGTCCTATCGCTTCTACAGAAAAGAAAAAGGAAAGAAAGGTTTTCTCTAATTTAATGAATATTGTTTGAAGAGGAAAATAAAACTAACGATTGTCTACAGTACAAACTCCAATGTTCTGTTGAAGAGAAAGCACACACCTTTGTAATCAAACTGTCAGATTTCCTGCAATTTGTAGATTTTTTTAAAATTTGTTTTGATGCATTCAAACTTATGTCTTGGAAGTAAAAATAATTATACCTCACTCAAGGCACAACATTTGCACTTCATTCGTATCGAAAAGTAAGGCAGATATTGATTTGTGGTAGAAAGTTCGCCAACACAACAATCGGCACATTCGGGTGGTAATGTTGGCGTCAATAAATTTGTCATGCCCTCGGCACTGCCGACCGAGTGAAATGCGATATTTCTTATGAGACATTATGAGGCATCGGCACGATCGTGCAATAAATCTACCTCCACGCGCGTTCTTCACTTGGCGGTGTAACTTTTACTTCCCCTGTGCGTCCATACCAAACCCTATTGCTTGTGGAAACATAAGCCTCGCCTGGGGAAGCCAGACATTAGCAAAAAAAGGGCTTCAGATTATTGGCTAACGTGAGTTTAACACTCTGCCACCGGATCGGATCCTCAAGGCGATTCGTTTCAGCTGAGCTATATTGTGCAAAAAAAACTCTCTTCCCCCGGTGTCTAAAAGGCCACCCGAAAGCGATTCGAGGGCACCACCATCGTGATGTTTCGAGACCACCTTTTCTGAACTGGTGGAAAATTTATCGATCACCATCAGCAAAAACAGTGCACACATAGCTCACGTGCGCACCAGAATGCAATTACTCACGATTAGATCACTTTCGCGGTCGTGATTTAAGCATATAGTGCTGCGTCCCTTAGAAGGTTTCCCATTGCCAGGGCGGGAGGTTAATCGCAAACGAGGAAAATCGTAAAACCACAAGCTGGTTGGTCTTGGCTAATTGACATGTCGGGGGAGTTTTTTTTTCCGCAGTAGCACTAACAATATTAGCCAAGAAATGGAAATCGCCTGCGCCTGGTAGCGAAGGGATCAATTGCAACATTTAACCACCCAAACCACATCTTCAACAAACGATATCCTATCAAATGGGTCATCTCGTCTAACAGTTCGTACAAATTTATGTAACAGCTTTTGCAAGTCTTTAAAACAACAATGATTGCAGTGGTAGACAATTTGAGGATGTGCGAATCTCAATCGGATGAAGTGGTTGATTCAAATTAACTAGTTTTTGGAACTTTTTAAATTCCTCTATATAAAGATGAAAGTCTGATGAAAATGTTGCTTAATCACAACATAACCCAAAACGACCGCACAGCATGAGCTACAGCATCATAATTTTTGCGATCAAAGTCAGACAAATTTGTCACAAAACCATAAACCAGAGGCAAATCGAAACGCTACCCGGAAACTCGTTCGGGCTCGTTAACAAATTCCCGCTACATTTCGATACGATTAGCATGATCAGCCGAGCAGGATAATTTTATCTTCATCGTCGTGAAGAAGACATCGGCCGCTTCGAATAAGATGGTCGGTGATTATGATGATGATGATTAGGATGATGAACCCCCCCCCCCGAAATTTAGTGCCACCGAAAGAAAGTGACATGCATGTATGAATGTGCGCCGAAATGAAAGAAAGCATCAACATACTCCAGTGTCAGGCAATAGTAATGGAGATCGCTCTCACTTGGAATATCTCAGACGACATCTACTTTCCTTCATTCCTGTTCCTGTTGTAACGTATAATTAACGCAGCGCGTTCCAGTTTGTACGATCGATTTCGATTTTCAACTGTGGCGTATTTTCTTTTCGACAAGCAAAAATCGAACAACGTGTAGTGCGGACACTGTCTAAAGGCAGTTTTCCGATTTGGTTCGATTGTTCGCTGATTAGTAGCTGGGGAGACAGTTTTCTCCATAAATGTGTCCCCTCGATAAACCATTTGCCGGGATGGGAAACATACATTTGTGAGCGAACCATGGCGTGTATGGTTTGTTTTCTACGTTATTTCGATTATCATTACCGAAAAGGTCGTTATGGTTATGAGCGAGTGGCAGAGTTATGCTTTCTCCTTTGAATATCAAACTCCCTCTTATTGATCGCTTCATTTAGTCGTGATGCTTTGCTTCGATGTCTCATCAAGTACGTATCTTCGCATGACGAGATTTCAAATCTACACGCGACTCTTTTCTATCACCGTTCGGGCCCGTTCGCAATTGTTTGCCGATCGGTTATTGTTATTGAAATGACAAAATGGAAAGCCTAGCTACGGGCATCAAAGAAAATATGATCGCTGAAACATGACAGTTCCTCCCGGAAATGAAGTTTCTGCTTTGGCTTTCATTTCATGCCTATGCCGAACGCAACAATCGTACCAATCACGTGGAGAAAAAGTGCATTGCTTATGCAGATTTGATGGCAGAGAATCGTTAGCTGCATTACGCGGATGAATGATTATTTGCTGTACAAAACTGTCATTAGCCTGCTGCACTGATGAAAGTGCGTCGTAATCGGTGAGTTGGAACGAACGGAAATGATCGGATTAGTGTTCCAAAAAGGATATTCATGGTTTTGAAGAATTGTGGATTATTTTACTGATTGAAGTCATTTCAAAGGTTGTAGAAATGATATTATTATTATATAAATGATATTATATTATTGATATTTGGCTTTCGAAAATAAAAGATAAAAATATCAATATCATCTAGCAATAAAATCGTTTCGATTTGACATAACAATTAACGCAAGAGAACCTAATTTAAAGATTTTGTTTGGCATCAATTAACTCTCCGAAATGCTTTCCTTCGCATTGGTTTAAGTTGAGTTTCTCAAAACATTCATCTCAAACATTGCACCACTGCACAGTGGGCAACGGCCATACAAATGCCGGGATGAAAATCAATTATATGAGCCATGGTGGTTATTTTCTTCAAACATATTTGATATAACTAAAAAATGTGTAATTACATTATTGTTCATTATTTTTCTCAAATAATAGTGTTTTCAATAATGAGTACAAATAGGAACTAGTATGTTTGACAGATGCTAGTGGAGTTTGACTCCAATTAAGGAGCACCAAATTGAACAAACAAGGAACAAATTATGACGAAAATGTACTAGGTTTTAAACTTGAAAAAAACCAATTAATTATTAAAAAGTAACTAAATAAGTAATATTTAGTCAATTTTACGTATAATAATGAATATTCAATCAAAATCTTTTCGTTTAGAGAGCGATGCCGCTATCATATCACGAATTACGGTCTTTCCAGAAAAAATTAAATATTTTTCACGGTCGCGCATGGTCGCAACCAATTAAATCAAAAATATATAGTAAAAATGGTGGCCTTTCATATGATATATGACACACGAGTCATCTCGAGTCCAAACATAATTTTTTTCATTGTCTAATACATCATTTCTGAGAACAGCAAGACCTTCTTTTGGTTTTTGGTAATTTTTTAAACGAAAAATATTATATTATCAAAACAATGAATACAAATGAAAAGTATATTAAAAAACCTATCCAAAAAAGTCAACGGTATTAAAATCGGTCAATTGGTTTTCTCAATACAACGGTTTTAATGTTGCTTCCAATATAACATATTTTTGAAACAAAACATACCACCTACTATTTTGATGTACTGTTACTCAAAAAGTTTCAAATTTGAAAATGAGATATTTTGGTTTTATCTTAGTTAAAGTATCTACTTTCCAAACATGTATTAAGTTTGCATGAATTACGATGTAAGTTTTTCGATTTTCATACAGGCGTTTGCCCACTGTGCACTGTTTACAGGTGACAGGTGAGTTAATTTATTTTTAACTTGCTCCCATTTGCCAAACTGCTCTTCGCGGTCAATGATCTAATTCAGTCCGGGCTGTGTAATAGAAAAACATACACCAACTGGACAGCTTGTTCAGTTCCAGATTGGGTGGGATGTTTTTTTTTTCAGATTGACTCACCGATCACAGGAAGAGAGAGGTGCGCTGGTGCTCACACTTTACCGAGCATAATCCAATTTGGAATATGTCATAATTTACGTAACGATCGAAAGCTGAGCTCTCGGTACGGAATGTCAGGTGCCCGAAATCAACGACGAAATAAAGCTGAATTCACTGAGCTTACAATACGCAACCGAATAAAGCAACTGGTAAGCCGCCAAAGCATGAATCTTCGTGTACAGGGAGAAAGAGAGGGAGTGAGAGGCGTAACTGATCGACAGCGAGTTTTTTTCGTGGGATGTTAATTTGTGTCACCAGACAAACCCGAAACGGTAAAAAACAGTAGGGAATAATAAAGCAATAATGAAGAGTTTGGCAATCACATTTTAATTGCTTGGCGAGGTAAAAAACCCAATGCAAACTAATGCGCGGTCATGGTATGAATGCAAGTTCAAAACAATTTTGGCAAAACCTTTCACGAAAAAACAACATAACTTTCACATAATTTTCTTCACAGAAAATGCAGCATAAACGATAAAAACCAATCGCTTGATAAGATCCTAAAACAATAACACTCAGCCATAACCAAATTAGGCTGTCCAGTGGCGCTGGCTGTTTTGTAATTGTGCTCCACAGCCACAGAAGCGTTTAAAACGCTTCATTCGCATACCGATTTGTGGTGAGGTGTTGGATTGTCGTAATGATCACCCAACATCACCAGCGACTGTTAAATGGTTTACCCGTTTGCAAGCTGTGCACGACCTCCTTTTTTGTCCAACGCGTAAAGTGATAAAGGTGCACTTTAGATTTGTACGCGTTCGGAAGCGACGAACCCCATATTGGTTTGAAACAAAATTCTCACATCATATCGTTGCAGCTGATAATGAAATAATGCAATACCCTTCTACCCGGTTCAAAAGCGAGCAAATGCTTGCAACAAGTGGCTCGGTTCAGTTTTAATCGACTTCAAACCTCCAATCTCGTGTACTAGTGCAGTTAATCACGTTATTCAACCACCTTTAGATCGGATACCTTTTCTTTTTAGCCACTTGCATCGATCTTGCATTAGCTTGCCTTAAGGGTTTTTTGTTGTGGAATCGATCTTACCAGCGATCTAGCAAGGGTCCACTCACCGATTTTATGTTTTTTTTCTCGTTTACATCGCTCCACGCACACGCTCCACTTTTTATCGAAATGACCTCTCGTATAGGGTTAACCCTGCGGGCCAACCGATATTTATATGGGCATGTGTGCGTGTGTGTGGGAGAGACAACGTGGTGCCCGCTTGTTCCGGCGGTTAATTAGCCAGCGCGGAATAAATCGTCACCTGCGTTGGTGTGTTGAGCAATTATGGAACGTGTACCGCAGCGATAGGCTCCATAAGACCCGGCATCGATTGATTGTGTAGCGTGTTTTTTGCTTTCTTACAGGCTTACGTTGCATACGAATGAAGGGTGATGGAGGGAAGTCATTTTGCACGTGGGACGATAACATTTATAACATCGAAACCAACCCGTTCGACTACTTGTCTTTGGTGGGTAACTTGTAGAGCTACATTATATCGGAATTCAATCATAATTTTATTAATAACAAAACGCACAAATATTAGGAACCATTTTTCTATATAGATATCACTATAACTTTTTTATTTCCAGATGTGATTGCAAAAAAAATCAATTTTTCTACTCGACTACACGAGCTAAAGGACAAGTCCATCTGATGAATCAATTTGTGATGCAACATCATGATGGTGGCAACCAAACCTGACGACACATTATATTCAGCACATCACACACATATCCACAAGAACCTTCTCTGTGCGGTAAGGTGGAAGAGAATGTCCATTAAATAGCCGTTTGGCTTTGAGCTTTTGATTAATTTCGGTTGATGGTGATCTCGCGATCTCGAAGTAAATTGAATCGACACAAGATGAAACCTTCAGTCTAGCTCGATTCGTCGGTTCATTCAAACAAATCCGAGAAAAGGTAAACAATTGTTAAAGGGCAGCAACACACACATTGGCCCGGTCAAAAACACTTGTCTATGTACGACATTCCGCTGGAACGCTTCTGCCAACAAGTGGTGAAGGTTTCCTGGCCCAACGAGATGCTAGTGACGAATGTTAGCACTGCATGAAGAAATACTCACGCGAATTATGTTGATCTTCTTACGCCGTGATGATGACGATTTGTGGAACCGAACCAATTGGGCATGCACGTAACCCTCATGCCTTGTGAGCGGTTTGTCCAGCCCGGGGGACAGGTTGCCATATACGCGAACGTAAAAGAGCTGATTGCGCGCTTTACCAGTGGCAAGCATGTTTGGGTTTGCGCGTTTCCTTTTGGTCAGGCAAGGTCGAAGCACACGGAGGAGCTGAGATTCGCATGTTGGCTGTGCTTGGTTTAGCTCAAGCCGGTCAAGAAGGTAGCGCGCCCCACTACCTCGTGGCCTAGATTCGGATGTTTTCATTCGGATATCACTATGTTGCTGTATGCAGCGAGCGTTCCCTTACACGACATCAACGCAACCTCGATGCTTCTTGTACCATCAATAAATTCTGCTTCGTTTTGGCTTCACAGGCTAAAGATCGTTTCGACCATTTTTGGGCAGTGTGCTTTACCAACCGTTTCGAATGTCCAAAATATTGAGATTACTCGAAGAGTTGTTTTTTGTGGGCTCATATTGAACCAACATAACGATCGACAAAATAATCTCACCGTAAAAGGATCTCGTCGTTATTTAAATATTACTTTAGTTCGGCATATGCGTGTTTTGCTTCAGAAAAGGTTTAAAAAAATGTTTGTCTAGCCTTTGGCACATGCTAATTATTTTCGTTCGTGAGACAAAACTGCATGAAACACCATTCAAGTTCTCGAACTCGACTAAGCGTTTCATTTATTCGAGACATTCACCATCATCAGTTTTCCCATCACTAGAGGGCGCGCAAGTTTGCATCGAAGCGTTTCTTTCAACCGTTTCGTGTAGAAGCTGCTCACCACAAGTCGAGCAGATGAAGTGCTCGAAAGCTTACTTCACATTTGAGATGGCAACACTGTAGTAAAGCTTTCAAATGATGCGAGAGCTTTGGTACAGTAAACCACACTAAAATACCTTTACCTCGCTTGGATTAGTCAACAATTATTACAATCAATTCATAAATTAATAATGTTTTCTTCGACAGTTTACCAGTAAATTCCATTATAATTAATTGAAGATTTTCCAAGGAAAATTAATACTTTAATAATCAAAATAATTGGGCCGGTGGTGCTTGTGATAATCGGCGCCGGTCCACACGGCAGGACCGGGTTCAAATCCCATCCGGACCGTCCCCCCGTAACAAGGACTGACTATCCGGCTACGTGGTAAAATAAGTCTAGTAAGCCAAAAATTGACAGCATGGCCTTAGAGGTCGTTAGAGCCAACATCCTCTCCGATCGTCATTAAAGTTTGAAAACGGTATTGTAAAATAATTTATTACTTTAATGTTTGGACAACCACATCACCATGGGAAAATTTCAAACAAAACGTATACAAATATTCAACAATTGTCTGCGCGATTAATCTACGCTCCAGATCAGTCATCACCATCACTTAAGACAATGGTTCCGCATTGAACGCTAAAGAACGGGTTAGAATAATCCAACACACAATCAATTCACGCAAAACACGCATTCCTGAATTGTCATCATTTCTGCATTTTTATAACACCATCATCCATAACAACTATGAATGAATTCATAAAATGAACAGCTTTTGTTCTTCCTTCGTTTGTGCTACCTCTTGATGCCTGCGTCTAGAACGTTATAACAACGACTGTTATGTTTCGTCCCAGTGGCAACAATGTTAAAACGATTCCGACCAGGGACAATTTTATTAGTCATATTTTTACGACCTAGAGTTCTCCTCCCTTCACGACTTTCGAGGGGTAGAGCAGTTAAGACCGCAGTCGAAGTAGGAAAAATACTAACCATCAACACTTTGTACTGGAAATAAAGTTGGTTGATCTTTGTACGTTCCTTAGCCAAGATGAAAGTTAGTAGTTAGTAAAATGTGCACCATTTCACTTTTGATGGCGGTTTGAAAGGTTAATTCGTCGCTTTGTGCATGATTGTTGAAGTGATAAAATTTCTTGTGTGAACTAATATTCTCGTTGACAGTAGGAAAAGGAAAAGATTTTCAACGAATAAATGTCAAATAAAGAGCTGATCTTTGTTGTGAAGAACGGAGCGAATTCACCACACCCTTTTGGGAGGAGTCGACAGATACAACCGCCAGCTACGAACGTAAAGATTCACGAATTTAGGACACAGCAGAAACACCCTCATTTCGAACGATATCCCTATAATGCGGTCACAACCGCAAACTCCAACATATGATGAGATGCACTCTTCCCGTTGCTTGATCCGAGTCCGATGATCTCGTGTTGCAGTGTGTTTTTCTCGTTGTTTTGAGAGGATCGCGGCCCTATATAAATATAAAAAACAAGAAAAACTCGATGTCTGCGGGTCTTTTCGCCTGTCCGGAAACATTCAAGATCCCGATGCAAGAAACGAACCAGACATTCGAGGCGTGGGTGTTAGATGATATTTCTTCTTAAACACTTCATCCCCGATCGCCACCCTCTCGGAGTCTCGATCGAGCAAAATGCTTTGCATGTCGGACAGCAGATATCCCCAATCATGAGGTAGGAAGAAAAAAAAGAACGAATACTCTCGAAAGCAAACAACGACACGCACGAGCGCTACTTCAAAAACACGCGACGCCAATGCTTTCTACAAGGAAATGTTTTTAACTTCTGCGGAGTAACACCCAAACGGAAAGATTAATACGGTGGCTGTGAATTCGTGATTATTTACCGCACACCAAGGAATTATCACCCTGCCCATTTGTAACTGTTGCTTGACTTGGGATGATGCAGTTATTTGTCTGTATCAAATTCAAATTATCTTAATGGCCATACCACCATACCGGGGCCTGTCTGTAAAACGACGACTGTCAGGGCAAATTGCATTAATTGCCAAAAAAATGCAAACACAATAATTCACTTCATTCTTCGGCAGGGTTACGAGACGGTCGAAAATCTCATTAAAACACCATACTATTCTGAATATATTTCCTTTGGCGCAAGCAGTTTGAAGTGAAATAAAAATCAGAACCAATTGAAGAAATAATTTTACACGATGGGCGCCTAAACATGGGACTCGCTGTCAGGCTGCTGAATAATCACAAATACATATCTTCAGTGTGGGAAAACTCTGAAGATAAGCGAGTCTGATTGAGTCACACCATGAATTCAATTCGATTGAATCATATTCTTGACGAAAAGCAATGATGGACAGACAAATTTAGGTCCTCCTTTTATCACTGACTAATCATACAAATTTGAAGGGTTCACTATATCGCATTTAGCAGCTCTCCGAGACATTCGTTCCATTTCATCAAGAAGTCCATCCCGTGATGGGATGGGAACGATATACAGAAATGATACAAACCCAAGTCTTGCAGACGAATATTGGGGCCAACTTGACTATCAGCTGATCTTTTCCACTGTTGGCATTTGGGGGAAGAGTTCCAAGCAGAAGAATCTTCCAACAGCACTACCGGTATTGGTAGTCATTTGCTGGCAAGTGTTTGTGTGTTTTTCTTTCCCGCTTTCCATAAATAAATTCACTTTCCAAGAGGCCTCACCGTTTCCCTGCACGTGGTGTTAGTTTGACGTTGTATTCTGATGAATCCCAAGAGATTCCTCCTCCAAAGAATTACGTCTTCTGCGATGAGGTTGATGATATTCTCTTACGAAAAAGAATACGACCACCGGGAAAGCGATGCGCCACGGTCGCTAAAGGTTATGTTTATCTTAGACGTCTAACCCAACGAACCATCCATCTATCGTCCAAATTGTGCCGGTATTAGCATAATAGGTCCCAAAGTGCTGTTGCCGGTTTTTTAGACGCCCGAAATGTAGCGCGGCAATACGAGGCAAAGAACGAGAACGACACTTTAATTGACTGTCGATTACGGGTGCGGAATCTGAAGCACACACCATCGGATACCAAATATTGAACTCACGCCAACCGCGTGTTTTCGTCGAATCGGTCCAACAGTGTCGATAGGGAAATGGATTTAATCGACAAATGTTGCGCGTTAAAGAATATACAAATTAATTCGATACCATTTGCCTTTCCAAGCTGGTTTCGTTTAAATATGCTAGAAATTGATTCACTCACACACGGAATAACACAATAGACCAGAGCGTACCGGAGCATAGAAGGTTGAATTATCTGTTTTGTTCTATGTCTTGGACAGATCGTCGAGTATATTTGAGCCGTTGAGGTTGCGAGTGCTCTATAAAGCGCCACTTCTCTTCGATACTATTCTTCAATTGAAGCATAAAAGTGTTCTAATTATTCCAAGCACGTTCACATTTTCGCTCGGCAAATGGTACGTTTTAACCGTTGGCTGGGGACATCTCTTTCTAAACTTGAAAGTGTTATTTGATATTGAAAATTAGCTAACGTGATTTAAAATTTTCAAAGTAGTGTTTAAATTGGCGAATAAATAAAATGTGTTCCAAATATGCTAGTCTGAAAGATAGCACAAAAAACTTCCATGCTATCTGATGAAAAAAAATCGAAAACACTGACCATCCCTTCATGTGCAATTGCCTAAAGACACGCGATCTTGAAGCGAAAATGGAGCATAAATCGATAAACTATCCTATTCTTAGTTTCGTTATTACATCACGTTAGAGTTTGTGCTTGGTATTTCACAATTCATTTCAACTTGCACCAAGTGAATGCATTAAAAAAACATTCCCTTAGCTTCTAGATGATAACAAGACAAAACATAAATAATTATGGAAAAAAATATTGTTCTAGAACCTTGTAAAATTGATTTGATGTACGTTTTCTCCAACTCATAACAGACGAAGCAGTTTAAACACGTACAAAACCAAACAAAATCAATTTTATCACAATTCCCTTCCCATGCTAATCAGCCATTTCAACGAGGTGTATTTTGATTCTACCAGACGTTGAACAAAAACCTTTTCTGAACTAATTTCACTTTCATCTAGAATTAACATCCAAAAAGCGCTACTCCACTTTACAATTTTCTTTTAATCATTCAAAAACACTGCTTAAGGTGTACGAGTAGCTTCATTGGGTGTACTTGGTCCGCGGTGTTTAATATTGTTTTCACTACAAAATGCCCTATAGCTTTCAAAAATTGTATTGAATCAACAAGCTGCTTGGTTTTACACTGTCTTTTTGTGTTTTCTTTATGTTTTCGTAAGTACGGACTCGATGCTGCAAGGGCTCCCTGTGTAACTGCCACGTTTAGGCAGCACTCAAATGAAAGGGCCATCACCGTATCATCCTGCCATTGCGAGGTGATTTCATCAACGTTTATTGCTTTGGTTTAGTGAGTTTGTTTCTCTCTCTTTTTGTTGTCTGTTGCGGTTGGGGTTTTGTGTTTTGTTTTTTTAAATACGATTTCAAAATTGTTTCTAAATGTTAACTAAGAAGAAGGAACGCAACACAGCAAAAGAACCTTTTTTTGCAAATAAAAAATTTATTCGCCAAGTGCCTGGGAAGCCATGCACCCATGAAAGAAGGTGTAGAAAATCTTGAGGAAATTTAATTTAACCTCACTTCTTAGAAGAACTAGCCTTCGGGTGAGAATTTTGGAAACACAGCTACGAATTCATCGGGCAAACAAGAAACGAAAACAAACCTTCTGGAATAGAGAGGTGTTTTTTGTGGGTATTTTACCACATATTGGGAGAATCTAAAAACTTTCAGTCCTGCTTTACATGGAAGATTCTTTGCAGCATCACAGAAGGGTTAGCAACTTCGAAACAAATAACCAGCTATTTCAACAAATCGATCTACCGCAGATAAATGTACATTCATTTTTATCAATTTCGGTAACGACTTAACGATTGATTTGCGATATGTTGGTCCTTGGAGAACTGGATTCACTCGAGCCCGCAGCATGATCGAAGAGAGGGAGACACGACGTTCATAAGATCCCAGCGACCCCGACCATAGCAGTGTCGGTACCAGGGAGAGATAGGCTCACTTAATTTAAATACACGCTTTATTTATATTGGAAGCCACCAGCGGAATACACAATCACGGTGGTCGTCGCAGTTGTTGCAATATTGTCTGATGGTTGCCATTTGGCACCCGGTGTTGTTTATTGATTGAATTGAAGCGTGTAGGGAAGGAACGAGTGTTATGCGCCACCTTTGAGATCAGAGATCAACTCCTAAGAAGAGATTCGTATGAAGGGTAGAAAAACCCCAAACAACGCACAGCAACGAGTCTAGTAGAGGGGTCGAGAATGGAGAGATAACGAATTCTGTGCTCATCAAGTATTCCGCACCGGAGACGCACGCAACGATTGTCTCTGATTGGTAGAATCCCTATAGTTTGGTCTCGCGGTCACAGTTGGAAACTTCAGTTGATGTTTTAACCATATAGAGAAATTTGTTAAACATCGCTCCAGATAGTTTGAGTACCGGAGATAATTCACACAAACAAACCTTAAAAGTAGTAAGAGTAATGCCTTGAGTTGTTACGACAACTATAACCTTGGCGGACCAGTTTCTTATCAGGAAGTACAATAACTCCTTTCCACTGGTTTCCACGCAACCATAAGTAGCTGCTCCGGATCGCTCTCAAAATTTTCAATTACAAACCGCTCTTAACCACTCACCTTTTCGGTAGAGAGGTTCTACCGAGATCCCTCTAGACAACAGCTATCCCCATTAAGAGATATACTCGAGATTTATCTGCTTAAAACAAAGTGCGCTCACCTGAAACGAATCGAGAAAGGCAAAATAGAAATGTTAATGTTTGTGAAAAATATTGTACCGCTTACTGGTGGAGGCAAAGGCGAAAAGATCTCTGCGGACTGTGAAAGAGAAGGGGGCGCATAAAAACACATATTTCCCCAACCCACGAAACCACAATTGATCTCATCGGAATCGTTCCATTCTGGCTGTAGTGTGCTAGTAATTGTTCCCATTTCTCAATTCCCTTCATTGGCGTTCACCCAACTCCCTTTACCAGGTGGGCACACCTCCAATGCAAGAAAAAAAACCCTAACCACTTGATTAGACATTCGAAGCACGGTTCGCTTTATGCTTTTCACGATAAGTTTCACTCCATCCGGCGGGGACACAACGTACCAACGTCAAGACGAACATATTTCTGGAACGCGACATCGATACTCAAAAGAAAACATGGTGCTAACATTACCCCACGATCTGCATGATGTATTAGATGGAATTGGACGGATTCTTGGGATTTGCTTTGAAATCTTTGACCTCGTCCGCCACCAGTAAGAAAAGAGCTGAAGCAGAAGCGACATTTTTGCTCATGTAATCGCACGGTTTGGTGAGTGATTTATAAGTAATGAAAAGGTCAACCACAGGCATGACTTCATGGGGTGATAATGTTTAGACCGCGAAATAGATGCAGTATGAAATAAAAAAAAAACAATATACAGATATGCTGTTCAAATTTAACTTCACGTTAGTCAAGCAAATAAACAAGTAGAATGAATTAGAAATAGGGAAGAGGAAAACCGATTCACCTTTTCTGCGTCATACGGTTCATATCGTTAGATCTTATCGAAAAAAATGAATCGCTTATCAATTTTACATCACCCCTAAGCGCCATGAATCTGGCTTCAAAACAGCATATGTAGTCACCTAACCACATCGTTCCGTTTCTATTACATTTGCGATCCCAATTTTTCAGCACAGTTTCACCTCAATTCATGTGTTGAGAATAAATTTAAAGGGCCCCAGGTTTCCCTGCAAAGACACTGCACATTGCCCGGTTTGCCTTGGCCGATAAGTTCAATGGCTCTTTTCTTCGTCCAAGCTACTTGCGATTTACACAAACCACAACGATCCCAAAACCACCCGTTGGAACGATACCGATTATTTCTACGACGTGCTTTTGCAGACCGGAGAGCAGAAGGCATAAATTATGCTGCCCATGTGGGATTATCAGCAGAGGTTCAGAAGACTGAGTGAGCGTTCATGTATGTGTGTGTGTGTTAGTGTGGTGGGCTTGATGGCGACGACGCGCGCATAACACCCGCAGACCAATTTGCGCAAGGTAGCGTGGCACACAACGCTACACGTGCTAAAAATGCGCCCCCCAAGAGCCTCTGGACACTGGGCCGGAGGTTTCGGATCGTTACTCGTTCGGAATCGGAAGCATAGATTAAGCAAAGCCTTAGTGAGACTTCCCAAAGGGACGGTGCTGGAAGTGTGAATAGGAAAACACCAACACGTTGTGGCCAATCAGTAGATGGTGCTGGGTGGAACAGTTCACCATCACCCCAGACGGATTCACTTGACTACTTCGAGCCGCAAGGTAATAAGGAACGATTTTTAAATAATTCATCGTCTTTAAGGGACCCCAATCGTTTAAAACCGTTCCCTTCGCGAGTAAGCTGTAAGCACAATCCGCGCAGAAAATTATCCACTAATTGAATTGAAGCAGCACAATAAGACGCTGCCACCTGGCAGAAATAAAGTGGCTGACCGCCGCAATATAATCCTGACATTAATTATTTTGAGCTAACGCTTCAAGGGGTTTTACGAAATAAGTTAGAAGTGCGTAAAAAAGTTAGCGTTCATAATAAATCTCGCGCTGTTCTTCGGTTGATCATAACAGAAGACATTATACTGCTCGGCTAATTAAAAGTTGTCAACTTTTACGGTAACTTTTCATAGGGTAATTATTTTTTTACAACCTTTTTAATTACTTTTGTAAAATCATTTCAAACGTAACTTCACGTTGCAGCCACCGAGAAACACGTTGAAAAATGTTTCAAACACAATGTGTGTCAACAGATTGCGTGTTCGATAACTAATGGCATACTATCGGTTTATCGAGCGCTGCTGCAAGTACCTGTATACACCAAGAGCGCACGTACATTAGGCTTGCATCAAGCAAACTACATCGCAACTGCACTAAACCCAAACAGCACAAGAAGCAGACACCAAGATACGTTTGCAAGTGTGCCTTCGGAAAAAGTGAAAGCGCCACAAGGTGCAAATCGGGTGACAATGATTATCGCAAAGAGCGGTGCGTTTATATCAAAGACAAATGGCGGAACGCTACTGCACTGTGTCGCAGGTTTCACATCGTCAAACCGGCTGGGTGACTTCATCAGTGCTGATGACTAGACGCTAGAATTACTCGTTTCTGTTCACCAGCTACAATTATCTTCTTATCGAAGCACAACTCTAGCGAGAGCAGGAGTACTACTTCAATGGATGTTTGCGAATACATAGAATAGAATGGGTCATGCAACTTTGATCGCTTTTTAACTGTCAGCGATAAACATCACCAAAGCGGCGACCGCCTCTCACTTAACGCCCGGCTTATGGCGGTGACGTGACCAGGATGCAGAAAAATTTGCATTCATTCGATGGTTCCATTTTGCACTGCGTGTTCCTTATCGTGGAGTTCGGTTGTTTGATGAATTTTGCTACAGTGCTAAAATAAGTGTAATTAACAGCTCGTGCTCCAAGTTTATAATACAAGTATGCAGAACTTAATCAAGCTAAGTAGTTAATCGCGCCATTACACTTCCAGGCGTCGGTAATGTGCCAAAGCACTTCATAAATATTCTTACTAGCTACTAATGGAAACATTTTCAAAAGATTCCAAGTTGTAACGATGTTTTTTCTCATTTCAGTTTGTTGGTATTAGCGAGAGGATTCTAGCGATAAATTACCGGCATTTGTTTACACAATTTCGAAGCTTCACCAATAGAAACTGCAACACTATCGTTCGCGAGGACATTACTCAAAAGCATGGAAGATACTCTACAAACAGCCTGGAAAGAACGCTGGGTGTCCTAGTTTTTGGCGCACTTTCTACGTTCGCTATGCAAGTGAAAACTTTTCAACGTCCGATACAGAACGGAACACTTCACAATCTGGTGGAGTGAGTTTGGTAGAATGTTTTGTCTTTTAGGGTGACTATAAATCATTCGGCACTAACGTTGGAAACGAGCATGAGGGTGTGCTAGTGTCAAAGACCCTTCCTAACGGCCAACTCTTGCAGTAAATTCAAGGTTTGTCCTTTTTGAAACTATCGTCTCTAGGGAAGCTATTCTTGTGTGACGGTTTACTGACAAAGATACATTCTGCGGGTGGTGTAGAGTGTGTGTCATATCGTACTTTACACTTTGTTCACACACTCCTGTCACATCGTTGCATCCGCAAACATCCACAAGATAATGCCAGCATTGTATTACTTCCGTCAGTTTCGGTAGTCAGTCATCTAGCTTCGAATGACAGTTTACAACTTATCAGCTGTGGTATCCTGGTGTGGTAAACTTTACACACTCAAGTCATCCTTTCAAATGATTCTGTCGGAAGTGTATCGAAAAATAATCAAATGAGCAACACAATGCTGAATAATTTTATCCAACTTGCCCCAAACCGATTCACCATTAACCGCATTGACTAATTCCACTCTAATTGACACCCTAACTGTCACTTTAAATGTCACTTATCCGTTTATGCCCGGCGGCCAAATCGGTGTTTTTTTTTTGTATCCGATTTACACCCGAAACATTATCCGGCACAAATGTCAAGGACGTGCTTGACACAACAAGATTTAATAACACACAGCAGAAAAAGAAAAACGGAAATCGAATACGATAGAAGCGATTATCTATTTTTTATTTACCAACGATAAATAACATTTCCACAACCAAATATTTGCCGATGAGGATTGATAATAGCGTGTACACCCGGAGGGTTACAGGGATTATGAGAAATGAAACAACCTTGGTTCTACTGATGGACGCTCTCTGGAAGGATGCCAAACGAGGATACAATCGTCTATTTGGCAACAAAAATCGACCGGAAATTCTATTAATAAATCATGGAGCTTTTTTTCTGCATGCCAGAAGTGATCCATAAAGAATGGCAAAAGTCGAGTAGATGGTCCTGAAAAGGGTGGCAAAAAAGCATCCCTTTTGTTTCTGAAGGTTGTCACATCGTTATTCAAACTGCTTTTCAGTGTAATGAATGATAATATGATGGTGCAAAGTAGCACCATAATCATGTTCGTTTGTCAATAAATGTCCTACTTTGTTGATGGGTCTAACATCTCAGAATTTCCTTACGTAACCCTGCCAGTCCTATGCTTTGTAATATTTGATACTTAACTTATTTTACATTAAATTTTAAAATCTTCAAAATACCAAATAAAACATCACAGATCAAAAAAACAATTACCAATAGATCACCACGGTAATAAAAAAATGGAGAATCACCGATGTTTTCCGCATCAACAGTTCAATTGCAGTCTGTCTTATTCTCGTCTCACCATACCGTGGATCCTTTAGTTTTTCAATCCGTTTCCCGTTAGCCCATTGAAGTTGAGTGGTAAAGCTGGCACACGACCTGCTCGTTACCCTTTTGATAGCATAATTTATGCAGGTGTCTTCAACCTTCGAGACATGCGGAGAACCAATTTTATCCCTTCGTTTCTAAATGGGAAGAAATACATGTTTTTACACCCCAGCGGTGGTCTTCCATCCTGTCGGCGCGTTAGGAAAGCAAGATAATCAACCGAATAAAAGCAACACGACATTAATCTACGATGATAAACCTTTTTTTTCCATCCAACAACGTGCACGTGAAAGCTTAACCCAGGAGGTCGCCTTAGTAGAGGCCAGTGACACACCCGGATTTTTTTTCCAAGGCACATTTGTTTGCGATGCGTTTCTTATTCCGCTGGTATTTGGATGCACACAGCTTTGATTCTTATTGAAAGAAGAAATACACAAACTCCTATGGAGTGCCACATGTATTGCAAACGGATTGTGTTAGATAGGAAAAAAATACAAATCAGTTCGGAAGAACGTAAACAACGACATTTTATCCGTTCCTTATGGAAATCGCGGAACACAACCGCAAGTGCGGCAAATGCACTTTGATGTGAACCGTAACGCATTGCTGCATAAATAGGAAATAGGAACTCGCGCAAACTCGATGCGCCTGCACCGAGGGATGGGAAAGTGTTGTTTCATTTCATGCTAGTTGCACAACGATTAAGCATTGAATGTAAAAGCAGATATGTAGGTGGGCTCTACCGTTGCGATTGTGCTCCACTTTTTTGGCATTGATTCACGCCCCCTCCTCCGCCCCCTTCCCGCCTGGTGCATCCCTATGGTTCGTTGCATTTCTATTGCTTTTATTTCTCGCTTGCGTCCCCTGTAGACAAGTGGTAGTATCAATGTTTGGGGCGCTTTTCCGCAAACAATTTTTCTACCTCATTGCCGATCGGCACACTACTGTTGTTTTGCCGTTCATTAGTAGCAAGCGACAGTACGTTTAGAAATTACAGTATTGCAACAAAAAATAATACAAGCAGCTGGAATGAAATCTGCAAATAACTATCCACAAAAAATATTCGCCCTTTTGAGCAACTTCCAAACATTTTTTTTTGTCAGCTTGAAATACCACTTCAAGTCATACTACCCACTGAACACTGAGCAATGAAAAACAGTTCTCATCCTTACAAAGAAATAACAAAGGTGACCTTTGGACTGACTGCACTGTTTTTCTAACCTTTAAAAGGTCAGCAGTAAAATCATACGAACAACATAAAACCTCAACCAACGGACACAGCAAATCAGTGGTGAGTCATTTCTGTTACCCCCCAGGGAGTTAAATTAATAAGAAGAGTGTTTCTCCTGTAGAAGAGCATGTCGCCTACACGCAAGGAATTATAATGAACAGAACGCACGATTAGAATTTGCCAAATGCAATCAGTATCTGATGGTATTATAATGTGGTCGATTACTGCACCGAACATGCCACCGGGGGGTGAACTTTTGGTCCAAGTTCATGTCGCAGTAATGGCTAAGGCTAAAGAAAAAAATCGATATTCTTCTTTTAGGGATCAAGTTCATTGCCTTTTTTCTTTCGATGGTCTATTACTGAAGGAACGCGCGACCTTAAGCTATCGATTTCCGAGTCCCGTTCTAAATTAATCATTTTAGATCAACTAGCTCCTGTCTGTCGCGTTATTTGGTTACAGAGGAAAACATCATTAAAGATACAGACACATGACTCATTCTACAAAAAAAAACTTTTTGTATAGAAATAAATATATAAACCCAAGTTATGTAACGTAACAGCACGATACAGTGTTAATGCGCCCTCCCTAACCAAAAGAACAATTTTGGACAAAAAGGACGAGAATATATGCGAAAATGTCCTCAACACCAGTAGTTCTTTTTGGCATTATTGGTTTCGGTTCTGGTTCGTTAAGTAGCGTATGGACTCACGTGCCCCATTGCCAGTCGTACTTGAGCGTGTTGAAGCCATTTGTGGATGTGCTTTATGAGAACAGAATGCAGTTGATAGTAAAATCATTCTTCCCCATGCAACCAGCAACGAAGCAACCCTAAATAATGGCCACAAAGACATGAAATGTAGCGCTCCAATGGGACAAAAAAGAGTCATTTTTATAACCCTTCGGCAGGATCCAGTCCTTGATGACGAAACAACACAAACATCCTTCACAAAATTAAAAAAAGTACTGCTTTTTAGAACGTGCCATGCGTTTGTACAAAAAAACAATTCTCCTATTCATCTAAAGCAGCAAACGCCTCCGCTGCTACGTAGTCACTCATCAAGGCATTTCGATAAGAGACACCCGGAACACATCTACCCACCACTTTATGAACTGCATCAAATGCAAAAAAAAAGAAGACTCAGCGAGGCATAACATTTAGGGTGTATGCATTTGTCAAGGGTAAATGTTGATTTTTTTTCCAACGAGAACGACGCACCCGAAATGGGGAGGTTGACTACCGACAAAAATCAACCCCCAAAAACGTGTGCGCGACATCTACGGCACCCTCCACAGAACAATCGTGAATCGTGGTGGAAATAAACTTCCAACTGTGGCGCATTGCCGTTGAGAAGGGATTTCGGTGGGATTTTCTAATGAATATTGCAGGTCAGGTTTCTACCCTACCGAAATCTTTATCCTCCATATTTTTGGAACCTCTTTTGATCAAGAAAAGTGCGCCAGTTGAACGTGCTGAAACATCAAGAAATTGACTTTTGAATTTTTCCCCTCTTAACAAATTATGAACAATTTTCTGGAAGTTCAGTAGCAAAGTTTGACTTTTAATTGCTTGGTATGACGATAAATTTATGCACCCTTAAGGAAGAAAACTCATCCGCAGGAAGATTCCGCACACTGCAAATCCTCGCAATAACTAGCTCTCATCGAAACATCGTTTAAACGGATGTGAAATCGATTTTCAGAATGATACCGCCTATTGAGCATCGATGCCGTCAGTATTTTGCTGAAGTGCGCTTTCCGAAGCAAAACGAACATATTTCTGTCGAAACTTTTCCACACACAAAAGCACTTCCGACAGCATGTTCGTTTAATTCTATTTCGTGTTCATCGATTTGTGTAGCTCTGTAGATTAATCATTGTTCATGTACATCACAAATTGAAAATATGAATGGACGAACCGCACGAACATTACACAATTGCGGGTAAACGAACGGAGGTAACGATACAGATATTCATTTCAGATACAGATTGCAATTGATACATAAAATTGATTTTTCCGACGCATTCCGCAACCAACAACCAACTACCTGACAGTAACAGAAGTTCTGAAAATTGAAATATATTTTAACTCAAATCAAGCATGCGGTAGGTTTTGCCCTTGGTCATCCCATAACCCTCACGAGCTGTAACCATTCACGGCTACATAGTCGCATATTATCAGTTGTTTATCGTGACAAAAAAAGCTTAAAGAGATAATTTTGAATTGAAATACAGTCAACTAGAAGATAGCGCCCAATACACATCCCACTTCTTTGAACTTTACCGTCATATTCAAACAGCATTTGCTTTAAAAGGAACATTTTTCATTTCTTGAGAAGTTAGTCACCATTGCTTCTTATTTCAAACGCACATTTCAGACACGAATTTCCCATTTGTGAGTTGGTGGGATGATGGTGATCTTTATTGGATCAAAGACCTCGCTTCTTGAGCTATCAGACCTTTGCCGACAGCATCCATAGCGTTCGCAAGAGAGGTGAAGAGTAATGAAAGAAAGAGACCGCGAAACATTTTCAAATATTTAAATTTATCTCCACTATACGGTGTATAGCACGTAACGGTTTAAAAAAGCGCCTCCCACATGCCGGTACAGACATAGAAGGTATAAATCACATTTAGTTGATCTATGATTCTATCCAACCCATCATCATCAAGCCAGTCATTTACTATGCCAAACAAAACAAATCATTCCAAAAAATAGACATCATTTTAATGCATTTAGCAACCGTTTCCAGTGGACATTGTGGGATTCTTTGTGGGTTGTTCGGTGCCTCTATCTCTGGTGTAGACATAAACCTAATGGGCCGAAATGGATGTAATGTCACACTCGTACGAGTGACCATCCAAAACACATACACGTCCACAAGCGCGATATGTTAATTACATTAAGCGCAAACATGCTCTTCATGCTCTTGAACTCAACCCATTACCCGAACCCGTGTGGCTTGGGTCAGGCTTGGAACGGCAGCATTATCCATTTAACAGTTTCTCTCCACTAATTGCCCTCGGTTCTAGCACATCATCATGCGGCTGGGCTATATGTCCAACGAAGCGCCAGACGCCTAACTGTGAGATCATAAAACATGGATTAAGGAGCTCAACTGAGAGAGATTCAAATGTAACATGGGATGAATAATAACAGGTTCCCTGGTGAAGGTTCAGACCTTCTACTGGTGTCGTAGGGAGTGAAGCTTGAAACCGAAGCCCGTGAAGAGACTAGTGTTGATCATTGTCGCCATGCACCACCAGCCTTTCCTTTACATTCGAAGAAAAACTCGTTTTCACCACTGAATCCTTCCATTCAAGAACCTAAGGGACGTAGGAGGTTCTTAGAGTCTTGGTGATTTAGACGGTAAAGCAGTATTCCCACTAGGTTCAATGTCTGCAGACTATTCGTCCGGAAAGATTTTAAAATGAACCCTGACTTTAGTAATGAATCCCACAAACCATGCTCAGTAACGCATGACCAGATTCTGACGTTCGTCCATGCAATCCATTTTGTGCCTACTCCATGAACTCCAAAATAACTACACAAACTCTGCACAAACAGCATCAACGTCGGGTATATCCTATGCTTCACTGCGACACAATACATTGGTACGCTAGTGATGAAGTATCTCGGCAACAACAGGGAGTAGTTGCATCGGTCTCGTTCATCTTCACGGTTGTAACCTTCGATTTCGTGTGCGTTCGACAAGGCACCAAGTGCACAGCCACTGCAACAAAAGTGCAAAGTGAGTGAGATTAAAATAAACCACTTCACTGGAGAATCCTTGGTGGTTGGTTTACGATTCGCCAAGCAACTAAAATTGGATCAAGCGTCCGAAACGAAGTAACTTGGCACAACTCCGTTTCGTTCCGAAGAAGTGGCTCAAACGTTTGGGTTTTAGTTCTCGCTAGTTGGTCTGAGATTTTGCAAGATTCAATTACTTAATTGACGTGAGTTGGGAGGGAGATGTGGTTGGTTTGTTTCACTCATCCACCAAGAGGTAATATAACGTACAGAATGTCATTTGGACAGGTAATGATTATACAAAAAACAATGCTTGAATAAGTACAAAGTAGGAGAGGTGAAAATGCAAACCCAATTTCCTTTCGATGTATGAAAAAATCAAAGACATATGAATGTCTTAATTCGTATGGGAAACTGTTTCAAGTTTTCCCTAACAATAAAACCAATCCATCTTCTGTGCGCTTGTCGTTAACTTGCATGCATCTTGATCTGATATCTGTAGCTGTGTAAAAAGGGGCACTGACAGTACGGAATTGATATCTATAGAGAAAAAAACCCTCCAAAGCTCACGTTTGTAATCACGGAGACTGCGTCTTCTTCGGTTGTGCGAAATGTTTTGCGTCTTTTTTTATCGAGATTGATGTTGTTATGACGCGCTTACATAAAACACTACCAAACTACCCTTTGTCGTTTTGCGTAATACCAAGACGTGTAAGTAAGTGAGACCCTTTGAAACGCTCCGAAACCACTTGCAAACAATTCCAAACAGTTGAGTGTTGTGTTCGGAAAAAAGGTTCTTTCTCCCTTGCTTGCCCATCGCGCCCAAGCTGATGAAACTGTATCCGCAAACAAATTGTTGCAGCAAACGCGCGTGGTTGAAACCGAAACCGCTTTTGAATGGGGAGCAGCACGGAAAAAAACAACAGAATGAACTGTTCCTCTTCAAGATGTTGCATCGTACGCTTTTATGGTAGACTACCGTTTAGAAGTGGAGCAGAAATTTGCATTAATTTACCACTGGACCACGCCGGATTCAAGTTACTTTCGGTTTCAGACACCCAAGGCGTTCAAATGTCTCAACTGTTTATTTATTTCACAATTTGCTTCGGACCAATTCAGTGACAAATCCGGCAGAGATTTTGAACAGGGTGTTACCATTGTCGCCATTAGCCGGATGTTGTTGGGCGCATTTTAACTCTTCATTTCACCGTACCATGAGAAGACCATCTCATATCGATCCCGGTCAATGTCCGACCAAGGGCGTTTACAGGCGCAAGGGTGAAGAACATATGCGTGTGGGTTGTCCATGGATTATTGGATGGTGTTAAAGTAAAAAAAAAACTCAAGGACCATCACCCGAATGCAGTGCCGCCGGACCAAGATAACGATACTGCATGCGCACTGGAAAGAACGCCTCACGACGACACGATTATGAGGTTTACTTTAGGCATCCTCCCCAAAAATAGTCGTTATTTTCCCGTCCGTCTGTCATTATTTAATCGAGTTGAACGTTCTTGATAAGATTCCGTATCCGCTTCTTTCCGAAGTAGTCGACGTCTGGTTCTATTTGCTGGATGGTTAGGCTTTTCGTGGCGGCATTCTAGCTAATTTCCTCACCTTATCTGTCCTTTTCCCCGACAGGGCGCTGTCTGTAGGTCGTTATCGGTGAGTTAACAGTATTTTCAGATGTTCTTCTCGAATGATACACCAGTAATGTACGTACCAGAACGCACACGACCAGCCACAGAAGAGATAGTGAGGAAATTGAGCTGCCTAAACATACAATATGATGTACGATCTGAAGATAACGCTAACAAGGCGTGCCAGTGGACGTACCTCCAACAGACATGAGACGGGAACTGTGATGCAAAGTACAATTTATTTTAACAGGTTCTAGTTCGTGCACCGTCTGATAAGCTTGTTAATTTATTATCAGTTCTGCAGAACAGCCAAAGCTCATAGAGTGTTTTCCAATCAATAAGCCGCAAAATTAAACACCCAGCAAATATTATAATTAAAAATAATTGCATTTTCACGTGATTGGAAATTAATCACTCACACCGATCAGGCGAATTTCCTGTCCCAACTTTTATGGGCAACGACACTTTCACGGTGCAGTTCTATGTACTCCTATTTGTGGAGTTATTATCTTTGACATTATACCACCTACCATGGGTAATACCAAGTATAGTTATCTATCATTTGTTCTTCTGCTCCAACGATAAGATATCGTCGGTTTTATCCCAGTTAGAATAAATATTGAAATTGTTTGCGTAGAACAAATAAAAATGCGTCTACTTGCTTAAACAATTACATCTTCTTCCAATAGCGTGTTGCACGAAATGTGGAACTTGTACTGTGAAAGACTTAAAAAATGTACAACATCAACAATCAAACTCGTGAGTTTTTCGATACGAAAATGGGCATTGCAGGTTATAAAATTGTTCCCAATTAAATCACCATCGACTGTCATCGTTGGTTGAGGCGAAAATCGTGACACACGATAAATGTATCAAGTTTCATCATGATTAACCCGTTATAAAGTCCAATCTTGACGCGTTTGCTATGTTCCCCCATTCATCGGCGGTTTAAATCTTCATTCGCTGTTGCCCCTAATCTCAATGACGGGCGCCCACCATAAGCACAAGAATTGTACAAGAAAGCGCTGAAGAACGTACCAACTGGTCAGAACGAAGCGGAACAGCGGTTGGGGCTAAAGAAACCGCGACACAACTACACACCCGGCAATTGCTTCATTAATAAAACAAACCTCACCCATTCAACGAAAATGCGGAACGGATCGGGGGGTCGCTTGTAACTCTTCCATTATTTCCAGGTCGAGTGTCTTGTGGTTGAGAGGTTACATGGTGGTTAAATAATGACTTCGCTGCTTGCTGCGAACCTTGTAAGACTGTGACAGGGGAAAGCATAGCGGTGATGTTATAATTACGGCATAATTTCTCATCTATAGCACTCTATCAAAGCCACATAAACATAAAAGATCCCGACGCGGATGAAGGAAAACCCTGGAGATTTCGAATCCAGTGGGTCTGTGTGTGTGTTCTTGCGATTCAGTAGCTTGATGTGCTCATTTTTTCTTAATGTAATAAACATTCAGAAAACAACTTGAAAAGATGGCAAAGCAGCCCACTTCGTCTAAGGATCTGAACGTACACACGGCTAGACACGTGGGACCTTTCAAAGAAGTAAAAACGTTTCCGGACCAACCAAGTCAGTTTGTAACATTAATTTTCACTAATTTTCCCAAGTGGCACTGTAGATGCGACTCAACACAACCGTCATAGCTAGAGACCCGAATAACATTCCATTAGTCGGATGGTAGGCATTTTGGAGCTATTTAAACATAAAAAATGCCTACAGGAACATTTCTTACGTTTTCCTTAGTCTATCTTTAGTGGAACGAGCTTGGAGCTGAGAATTGTGAATAAGGGTATGCATGAGCTTTTGCTTTTACCAACGTTAAGAATAAACCTTTCAGTAACGTAGTCATTTGCAAGTGAATAAAAAAAACACCAGGCAAAATCCAGATGCAAGTAGGGGTTGTTTTTTTATTTTCTCCCCACACTAATTACCTTTAGACGGAAAGGGTATGATAAGAACTGTTTGCAAAAAAAAAGTATAATAAAAAAAAACTCCCCTATAAGACATAAGAAAAGGTAATGCAATTAGTAGAGAATGTGAAATAGGAAACATTCCTCTGCATGAGACGCAGAACGTTTGCAGCATCGTTCATGCTGATAATAAACACAAAAGCATTCAAATAAAGGAGAAAACATATTCAGATACTTGTCGCCGATTGTTGTTGGCTGAAAAAAATAAACTTTGCTAATTATGCAATTTCCATTCATACGAGAGGGATGTAGTAAACCGCATAATACAATTGAAAACAGTTTCATCTTTGGAAAAAAAAGTAAAACAACAAACCGTAAATTAAAACAAAACAAGCCATAAACATAGTCAGAATTCTCAGAATTCCTGCAACACTGCGGTTTCCCTGCATTATTCATTCTCTTGCTAATGTGATCAGAAGACTCAAAGTTGCAAATATTCAAACAGTTTGTCTTCCGTCTTGAGTTGATTTATATTGATCTTCCTGAAGCGTCCGGCAGTGTTGCCAACTGTTACTAACGGCAAGCCCTCGCACAAAGTTCCATAAACTTCACAGCTTATAACCTGAACAGCACTTTAATGACTCCCAACCAACCATGAAGGTTAGCTTCGCTATATTTCAACACGCTTAACACTACCTACCTGCAATGACATCGGTGTCGTTCCGGTAACATCATCACTGTTTGCTCTTCCTCTTTTTTTCTCACCCAGTATAGGTTCACTAGATGCTGCTGGTGATAGAGTACTCGGGCCCAATGTCTGGTTGGGGAGTGTCACTTCAGCTTGTCTCAATCAACTCGTCGCAATGTTTACACACATCGTTTTTTTTGGGTTCTCTCCTTCATTTAAGTACCTTTTAATCCCTAACACGCACATGAACAGTTTTTGCCGCACTATCCGCAAACACTCGACAACGGTTCGTCCCATCAGCTTAGTAGATTAAATCCGTAGGCACTAGCGGACTTCATCATCCGCAATATCGATTCTGTTTCATTACTTTTTAATGTCACTCGTTTGCAGAGCTGTGGCTACGCCATCGAAGAATGCCGGATCATCCGATGACCAAAAAACTGTTACCCGAACAGCAGCAGCACCGAGGGCGATAGGAAAACTAATCACGCCGATGAACGCCAAACGCCTGAAGCTGCCCAAAGCCGACAAATCTCAAATCGTCCGCACGAGTGGGAGTACACCGTCGACTTCGTCAACGGGCCCGGTGTAAGTGAGTGTCTATCCTCCGGACCGGATCCACAGGATTGGCAATGACTAGTTTCATCTCCGGTTGAGGTCCGTGGGTTCAATAGCCCCACCTATACCGGGTACGGTGGTTTTTTGTGTCAGCATTGCGCCTGAGCCCAGCACAGCACAGCACGCGGCCACTTACTTTCTCGTGCGCAAAAAGCGTCGAACCAAAAACAGTCATCGTAACCTGTCGATCCGGCTAGCCGTTTCACTAATTGATTTCTATACACGTCCCGCACGTTTCTGTGTACGCATCAAATCAAACGATGATTTGATTATTACACGTGGGAAGTTAGAATCGGAAGCAAACTGCCAGAGCGCTTCACTTAGCAAAGAAACTTTTGTTGAACTTTGCATCATAGCGAACAATTCGTTATTAATTACTAGTAACTACTATCAAGAATAATAACCAACATCAAGAGAAACCTTCATATCACAACGGTTCGCAAACCATCCGGAACAGAAAACCAGTCAGTCACTAACGGGCACTTGCCTACTACTGGCAATGCAGCTGTCATCGAACCAGAAAATGCCAGCCACCAATCTGCATTTTGCAGAAACCTTTTCTTTTTTGTTGATCACTCTTTTTTCCCTCAGTACACTTCCAATCCTGTAGCTCTCGTACGTTTGCCGTGGAATGGGGAAAAAATGCACTGCCACTACAACAATATCACCGACCGCGCATTCATATTTCTCTCCTGGTCGTGCCATTTCGCAAGTTCTCGCTTTTCTCTCGTCACCCAATTTGGCACAAACCTCGAGTTTTCGATCACGTACAGAACGTGGTGACGCGACATCAGGGCTAGAAGGTCCCCTCTCATCCGGGACCTCAACAGAATCAGCCTACTTGCTATTGCTGTAGAAAGCCCCAGTGCACAACGGACCAGGCACACGAACTCTAACTATGTCACTTCCTGGGTGGACAGGAAAGAAAAAAAACGGAATAAAACCCCATTCCTCTCTGCTGCACTGGTGGGCTCGCTTGGTGGGTCGATTGCATCGATCTACTTTAGCTCTGTACGAGCATTCGAACGATCGGGCCATAGTTGCGTGTGTAGATTTGTGTATGAAAGTTCCACTGTTTACTTTAAACACCACCCCTATGCCATAGCGCCCATCCGCACAATCGATTGTCTGCGGCATATCCAACGATTTTCCCTGCAACCTCCGGACCGTGCGGTGTACGAATAGTTGTTGTACTAACCTAGATATTGTGTCACTTTGTTCTTCACTGCAAGGTAAACTGGATGACCGGCTTGCTTTCCAAAACAGATATTTGTCATTACGTCAACTTTTGAACGGGTTGTGATGTTCCTTTGCCTAACACGATAATCCAATGCCTTAAATTCACATATTTAGATCATAAGATATTTCTAACAAAGAAGAAGGAAACATCCAAGCATTGGTAAAACCAAAACGGCCAATAACCGATTGTGTAACTTTGAAAACCATGTCACCGACTTCCGCATCTAGAATTGAGCTTTTACGTCCTAGAAATCTACTTATTCCGCTACATTCTATTCACCTTAACATTACACCATTTCCTACAGCGATCAGTGAGGTAACTTGTGTTTTATTGCAAAACTTGCTCAATGTTCTGTGCAATTGCTTCCGAAAAGTTGATCGTTTCCTAGCGTGTTTTTTTTTTGTAAATAGAAACAATCTTAGTTCTTCCACTGTTTCACCTCTACGCTTTGAGTGATGCAAAATCTCAAAACATCTAGACTACCTGTAATGGAGGGCGACATTTCTGTAGGAAGCTGGTCCATTATTACATCTTTGGCGCACAGTTTGCATAGGGCGCATAGAGAACAGGCGTCGAAAGAAAAGTACTCTGAATTGACTTCCGTCACTACCAGACGACGAGATGTAATCGTTTCCGATTACACGCTTCCAAGTTTTACTTTTGTGTATCCCTTACCTTACTCGGGAAAGAGCGAAAGAAATGTGGGTTTTTGAGGAGAACTTTTATTTGTGCAGACATTTGAAGCTGTCACGTGGATTATGAAAGAAGAGTGGTAAACATCTTGGAGTATTACATCTATACACAACAGCATTGCTTCGGAGCATTTAGACTCGTTGAAATAAACAATGTTCATGCTTTTCTTTTCTAGTTTGCTCCGTAATACATTTAAACATCTCGATATATGCCCTTGAAAGTTTACCATCCTCAATAAATATCATAAAATATCAAAAAAGATCATTTTCCAATAATAATTTTTCTAAATGAATCCAATGAATGACTCATCAAAGCGGACTTTCTAGCATCGAATTGTATCCTTTATTTGATTTAATGACAGAAAAGGTCAGACACATTCAGCTATGCAAAAAGGTCATATAAAAATATATATTAAACCCTTTCCCAAGCGTAAGGCGAAAACCCTCGGCACGGAATGAATTCATAAAGCAGGTCCTTCCGTAATTCAGAACGTCCTTTTTTGTCCCGGTCACAGAAAAGCGAACAACGACATCGATAATGACCTTTTTCCTGCGTTGTTAGTAAAAAAAAACTCATAGAAAAGTTGTATAACTTTCATTCACTTTCTCCTTCTACCGGGTACCTCGGATTCTTGGTCTCCCCATCGCACTGTAATGCTTTGCAAAAAGGCCATCCGATAAAAAGGCGAAGACAAGGTGAGTAGCCAGCATATTGATAAGCTCCCGTGTGCTCATTTGTGCTGCATTCTTTTCCCCTGCCCATCCGAAAGAGATCTGGTTTTCGACAAATTACCCCACGCTGGTTGCATCCAGGCCGCTGGAATTGAGCGCTTCTGCGCACTGATGAGCTCGCTGGCAACCTACCTACATCCCGTACAGGCTCGCTGGCAAAATAGAAACAAACATCGCATCCCTAGGAAACCGGTCTGGAGAGTGTTTTGAAAATAAAAACAAACTCACCATCCCTCCTGGTACGGGGCCACAACCGACGCCCCGTGAGAAATTATACTCGTCATCAGTGAACCTGCATCATTATTACGCGATTTGCAGGATGTTCCGAGTGTAAGACTGGTTTATCGTCTTTCACAGAAGCAGCTTCATTAAATTGATCCTAATGCTGTATTGAAAAGGGAAAGCAACTATTCCATTAAAAAACGAATTCTGTCAACATACTAGGAAAAAATCATTTTCTACGCGTAGTATACCGATTGCCTCAGAATTGCAATAGTTTGCTGATGGATGCTACCGCCTGTTGCTTTACTTTTGTCGGGGAAAATCTCACGAGCATGGCGAGAGATGCAACGCCTAATAATGAGCCTTAGGTGGGAGTAACTCTCCAAAGGACACTCATTCAATCGCCCACCACCCGGGAATGAAAGAGAAAATAACCTCTTTTTTTCTTCAACGATGGTGCTGTGTGTGGTCGTTACAATTACATTACAGGTCTCGCACCATAACACACCCTATTAAATCCCACAATGATGCATAATTCGAAGGAACAGGACAGCCCGGCGTTTTTTTTCTGTGCTCACAGCAAAATGTATTGCAAAAACTCATCGACAAAGATAAAATCAGTGCGTGGTTGTTGGAAAATCGATACGCGTGGGGTATGGGAAAATATTCCAACCAAACGTCGTTTCATATTTTACGAGTCCTTAGTTTTCGTAGTCTCACATGGTGCGCGTTACAAAGTGTATGTCTTTTAAACCAGCTCTACCGACTGTAAAACCTTCTCATTATTTGGTTAGAAAAACATGCCTTATCAAGTTTATCAGAGCTGAATGCACAAGGGCTGAGATAAAATTGATTTGAAAATTTTGCGTCTTTGTAACTTCCGGCCAATAGCGCCGTTGAGATTAGCTTTAAAACGCTTGTAAAAGCCACTAAAATCAATCGTTTTTTACAAAACACAACAAGCTTACCGCGTGTAATTTAAACCACACTGTAAACATAGTTTTCCGAAAATAGATTCGAACATACCCGCAAGAGATTTATCGACCATCTCTCCACAGGCAATCGTGCATTTCCTTTGAGAGTTCTCCGGAAGGCAGAACTATTAACCCACATAAATTCAAACTAACCGCTACTTCCACGACACAGTCAGACTACATATGACTTGAATACGATGGATAAAAATCCAACCAAAATCAAAACTTGACTTTCTTCCTAAAACAATTAACTTGAACGATTTGAAAGCTTTAATAGCCTCTAACGAGAAACATGTGCATGAAGAAAAACTCGCGAAACTAGCGATATTCGAGTAATACAATTACAGTCTATTTAACGTAAAATATTTGCTGTGAATAATTATAACAAAAGTTATTATTCTTTTCAAGATGACATTCTACAACTAAGCCATGTATTTTTGCAAATAAAATTGACTACGCTACATGTCATATTGAATACTACTTTATTTATTGCTTTTGCTGGAAAATGTACCATCTCTAGTTTCAATGTCAGATTTTAAAATCTCCATTTCTTCAAAGGTCATTTGGCATTGGATTTCCTGAGGGAATAGTAACTCAGGTGACAATGAAAGCAAGAAACACTTGAACAATGTTTCAAAGCCTACCCTGCTTCCAGAAGCCATATAACAATCGTAGTAATGAGTCCGCTGCGGACCTAACAATCGCAGTAAAAGAGTGAGTTGGGTAGTTGGCAAAGCAAAAACCCTAATGATGTTTATGATGGTAGAATGCCGGGAACGGAACGCGGTCTCGATATCAGCACGGTCGGCAAAAGGTCTCGGACAGTCTAAGCTCGGGATTGCGGTGTGACATTCTATGCCACGAGAGACAAAAAGACTGACGACTGACTGACTGACAATGACCTCCAACGAACGATACTAGCGTCCCCAACCCTCTTTTATGTTGCGATGCATTCTGTTCCTAGGGAACCAGGCTAATGGGGAGTGCATGGGTGCTTTTGAATGGACAACTATGCCAGCATTAACAACGGCATGATTATGTAAAATATGTGCGTACATCGTTCCATCATTTCCATTCATCTGTCCCGTGAACACTTTTCTCTTTATCTCTTGAAATAGTGTCTGAGATCGTCGGGAAGATCTGAAGAATGGCATTACAAACCAAGAACATGAGTAGCTCTTATAGTAGGATTCATGTTGTGAATGTTTTACTGATATTTGCAATCAGATGGAAGAAGAAATTTATTAGATTCGGATCGGAGATTCGGAGATATTGGATTTGTAAATCTTAAACAGGGTTCCAGATTAAAGACTGTTTTACATTGACATATTTTTTTCATAAATTTCAACATGCAAGTAATAACAACTAATAAACTGACCGATCGATATACAACAACCATAGACAACAATTTACCCATTGCCAAACAATCGACGACACGCAAAAGTGTCAAGGACCCAAAACACAAAACCTTATTGTTCCCTGCTATGTACGCAACAGTATTCCCGCATCAATTTGCCACAAATATAATGAACTTATACACAAAAAGTACCTTACCACCGTATGCGGGAGGAAAATTGCACGGTGACAAAATTACTCACATACGGTACGGAATTAAGGACAAAGCGATTATTTCGTTACTGGTTGGATGAGCGCAGATTTGGATACTGTCGCTAACCCACCGAACCGAACACAATATCTTCCATTTTTTGGCGGTTTTACCGGTGCTGCGAACAAATTCATCTCCCGAGTACTGGTCTGGCAAACAAAACCCACCTGTGAAAGAAAGGTGAAGGAGGAAAGAAATCAGTAAACCCTGCACACATGACGACAATTCTCCATTTGCAGATGATTTTGGAAAACGAAATAAAATGAGCAAATGTGACATACTAAAGGGAAGGTTCGAAAATTGGTTTTAAATTTGAGCACAGTTTTAATGACTACGATTATAATGACATTGTTCGCTGCGGTAACGATTTCATCATATGACGAAATTATTGACTGACAATTGAAATGTTTTATGTTTTGAATGAAATGGAATGTTTTGGAAATTTGGAACTTATTTTAAAATAATTTACTTGCTAAAACGGTTATTTTATCGCACGTTAATAAAAGCAAAAATCGTTGAACTAATGGTTATAAATACACAGTTTGCCTGTGTACCCAAGTTGAGACCCAAGTTGAGCAAAAAATAATATTCTGTAATAAAAACTCAAAGACATTTATCAACAACATCCGTGCCAAGTATGATATTCATGGAATTTGTCTACAATTACAATTTACGACCGGGATCTTACAGCAATTTACTTCAAGTCTTCCTTATCCTTATGCTTTTTTCTTACTCGTCTACAGTAAGCTGTACAACGAACGCTTCATGTCTTATATCCGTCGCAAGAAACAAGTTACTGCCACGTACTTTCAATTATGGTTGACATCATATTTTACCGACAAAATATGGCCACTGTTTCAATGTCCAATTTCTAGCATACACGATTCATTCGACCTGCTCAGTTTGTTCTTTTAGAGGATTTTTTTGCTAAACGCAAGCGTTTGAGGCACCAGAAGCAACACGATGATGCACAATGGATGCACACAATTTTCTCCATGCATAGTACTCAACCGGCGAGATGCTCTTTTGGCCGTTCTTTCACTTCCGTCGTGATGTGAAATAAAACACACACCAAAAGACACCATTCTATAAATCGATACAAATTCAATCGAGCAATGTTTTTTTTTCTCTATTTCTATTCCTTCCGACTATTCCAACACGCTCATCCGATTCGATCCAAGCGATTCCGATAAAGCACCATTAGGAACAGCTCAACGATAAGAACTACCGGAATCATGCATCCTTTTTCCAATTCCAGCGGATGGTGCGTTCGATCGATGGGAAAGGGAGTTCGTACGTACACGAGTGGATATTTTAGCAAAAGCATTCCAAGTCTGCGTTGGATCCGCTCGAAACGGATATCAGTTTATCGAGGGATTCAAGTGAAAAAGCAATGGAATTGGATGGAACTATGTGACGAATTGAAACCGTGTATCGGATGATGTTAAATGTAGTAAAAACGATGGTAAACGGTGTTGCTATCAGCGATCCTTTCGCCAAGCGCATTGTAAGCTTCAACGATAGGAGCTTAAAAGTAAAATATACTATTAGACTATAATTCCGGCAAGCGTTTGAAAGATCACATTTTTTTGTATTCTTAAAATATTGGTTGATGTCCAACGAACTGTGCCTGCTGGTTTATCATAAAAAAACCTTTTCATTAACAATTTGAAATACAGTAAGAGAAAACTAACTTCAATAAAAATATGCACAGAAAAATTTGTGTACCTCAAATCAAAATGAGCACAACAGCAGCAAAAGAGCACTCAAGCTAGCGTTGAAGACCCACTCGTTAATCGGGGTCGCTCTTCACATCATAACCAGCCGTGTTCTTGTTGTCCAGCTTCCCGCGGTAGAGAAGAGGTCAACCATAATAATTCACAGTCATATTTTCTCGGATCATCCCAGCACCCTTGTCGTCGGTGTCTGTTGCTGATATTCATGCTTTATGTTCGTACCGTCAGCAAGCGGACGGTTGGAACAATGCTAGAAGTGGCATGGAAAGCGCACTGCAATCGAGTTAATGCTTTCACGATACCCCGTGTCTTTGGCGGTTTGTAAAAGGCGTGAAAAGCGCCACTTTCTGTCGGGTGGATGCTTGCTTCTTCGCCTAGTAGTTCGTGCTGGAATTTGAAGCGTGTGCTCAATGAATGCTCTGAACGTTATAACAAGCCGCCCCCCAGCCGCACGCAGCAAATCTCTCGGCGGTGGCGGATGGCGATTGAGTGCAATTTATGTGTTTCAATCATAAGTCAGCAATTTATGGATGATTTGGATGATAATTTATTGGAAATTATTCGTTCGCTCTTTAGTCGAACGCTGCTGAGGTACGAACCTCCATCGCTATCGTTGCGATGGAAGGTGCTGCAGATTCTTTGGGGAGAAAGGGAGGCTGAAGAGGGGCGAGTTTTATTTTCAACCAAATTTGAAACATTGAAACCCGTCACGGTAATTTACGACTGATGGCAAACTCGATGCGTTATGTTCTGAGTACCAGTTTAACCATTACTTCTGGTAGGTATCACGAATAAATGATTGATGGTGATGGTATGTGAGCATAATGAAGAATACGTTGTTCACAGTCCCGCATGTTACACAGGTACGATAAACCAGCAATAAGATAAAAGAAATCAGACATAGCTAACTTCGAGATAAGATATTGTGCCTCCGATATGCTTGATAAGTTACTGAGATTAGTAAATAAATATGACATTTATTGAGTCGGATGATATTTTCGGGGACTGTTTTCAAGGTTGCAACCCTCAATTATTAGAGCGTCAAACCAAAGTCAAGATTTATCATCAATTTAGATAGCAGTAAAGGACCCAACGTACATTATTAAACGAACATTGGAAAACTTTTAATACTATATGCTCAAATGGATTACCAATTTCGAATTCTACCTACCAACCGGAAGACACACATACACCCATTGCAATTTACGAGCTTTAACATGATCGTGATAGCGAAACTCTCCCAAAACAAACCAAATTAGCTTTGCCGGCATCATGTGAAGCGACGCACCGGGTAAGTTCCGGAAACTTATTAGCTTCTTGTAAGCAAGTCGGCGGCGAGCACCAACATAAACTTTGGCCTCCGTTCTACGGAGCTGTTTTGTTTGAAGAAAATTTACCGGCAAGCTCGTTCACAAACATTGACTTGGGGCTGTAAATTAATATCACCTACGCCACTCGATGTGGATGTCCAAAAAGTAGAGGATTGTACATACAGGCAGCTCCAGAGCTAAATTCCGTTCTTCCTTTGGTAATATCAACCTTTGCCAAGGTTTTGATCCCTCCGCTTCTTTCTTGCCCCTCGCCTGATTTCGCTACTACCAATAGCTCGAAGAGCGAAAACGTGTTTTCTTTGCTTTTCCAAAATAAACACGCAGGCACACGTGAAATATCGCGTTTGGGAGGTTTCGGCATTGCTTCAGGTAATCGTGAAATGAAAATCAACGAAAACAAAATATGACCAAGCGCGCCAAGAAACACTCTGTACGATCTCCTATTGCGATATAAAGGGCACAGGAAGCCGATTCGTTTCAGTGGCCTGATGGGAATTGTGGGTTGTGGGACGCCGAGAAAAACACACATGCCATCGGGTGGCACGTGTCAGTGAAGAAATATCACCTAGAAGAGTTGCTTTAAACAGTTACTACGAAGCATAATAATTCGTACATGAATTTTATAGGAATATGATTAATGTAGGAGGCAATATTGTATAATCAAACAGAAAGGTCATGATATCGATTAGTGATGTAAGACATTCGTTTTCGTGGTTTTCGTTCTGAGAAGAAATAAATAGATTTCAACAATTTTTGAAAACTTTTTCAGTAGAACATCCCGTTTTTATACCACCATACTTTATCTTTTTTTAACTCTTCGTATGAAAGATTTTTCATTACAAAAGCAAGAAACAGGACTTAAACAGTGATGACAGAGATACTTCATTTGAGGATGACAGAAGTTACTTTGTTTCCTTTTTAACACCCTTAACTGGAGTAATAACGTCAACCGAATTCAAAGTTCAGAATATGAATCATACGAACGATATCATGAAAAGGTAACAAAGTTACTTGGACATCAAGAGGTGAGAGAGAAGAGGAAAACCTCTGGATGACTTATTGCATAGCGTTAATCAAACGGTTTATTGTTCGCCCGAAAAGTACAGTCTGGGACGAAGAAATGAATTTTCAATTTGAAACATAAACAACGCTTCGCCTTGACAATCGTTATTTACCTTTGGTTCGGGAAGAGCACGCTAACATTGACTTCGTGTAGACGAACGGCTACAATGACAGTTATGAACTTTTACTTTATGTCCTCGATTGGCGTTTTGTTAGCAATGCTATCCCATTTTTGGGATTGATACATGTGCATTGTTACGTTTAATTGACTTTACATGCGAAGTTCAATGCGGTCGCGTCGGATGGATGAAAAAGAAGAAAAAAGACGTATTCTGGAGCAATGCCATAAATTAGGTATCGCCAACCATAAAAGGAAACGCGCAGAACACCTTGAGCATAATACACTCAAGATTTCAGCATAATGTCTCATAAATAAAATGAAATTCTTCTTTATCCCGCTCGCTCTATTTCTTCCATCATTACATGCCCACATTCTTTGTCCCGTATATCGAAAAAAAGCAATAAGTGGCGTAACATCCCCCGAACCGTACCGTAACACCTTGATTAAGTGCATGCGTAAAAGTGAGACAGAGAGAGGGCAGCTGCACAATTCAGTTTCCGATGCAGTTTGCGGTTGCAGTACTTCGACGCCGGTCGTGTGCATCAAGAGTCCACTTGAACGCCACCATAAGAATGATACGAACGTGTACAGTTGATGAGCGCGATCGGGACCAGCTGCACAACGACCAACTATTTACTGTACACTGCGTGTACATGATGCCTTACGATTACAACCCTCACCTTTCAGCGATTCTGACGGTTCATTTGGTGGCGGTTTTGCGAATTTCTTTCCTCTGCAAATTCGTATGGCTTTCTTTCGGTTGGAAAGTTACGACCATGGTACGAACAAAAAAGATGTTGTAATTATGCTCCAATAGCGTCTTAAAGCGTTGGTAACACGCGAAACCCAGCATCCAAACGCATGTGAATGTATAGAGAAGCACACTTTTGCGATAAGGTACACTAAAATGGTGTAAAGATTTTGGTTCCCGATTAAAAAATTAGTCCATAAGATACGCACATAGTTACTCAAATGGGTTGTTCCCAATATGGATGCTATTTCTTGCAAAACTTGAACATGTTCCAAGACCCGAACTATCTTGAAACACACATAATTGCCCTCAACTTGGTCCTAATGCATGCCCATTTTCAGTTTCATCGGTACCGAGGTACTCGGTTCCAAGCCTTAGCGATCCAACGATTTCTATGCAGTGGTGTATGGTTTTGTCGTAAAAGAAAGACTACGATACATGAAACCTTTACGAGCAGCTGGAAAGTACGTTTCTTCTCAGAAAGACCACTAAGTAAGACACTCTCTCCAAACCGTTAAAATTTTAAACCATTTGACTTCCATTTGGACGTGCTGCCATTTGTAATCTGAATCTATGCAAGAACTCTTGTTTTGGCCATAGTGAGCATAGTGAACTTCGAAGGAATTCGAACTACATGCAATAGTTAGTTGCCTCAACGGTTGTACAACGTACAGAAAAGCAGGTAAAGACATCGTTGTTGAAAACTTTTTACAAAGCCACTGGAGTACACTTGCATCACATAGTGAGCATCGTTGCGTCACATATGTACAACACTCCAAACGTCATTCCCCATGAGTCACTAATGATGAGCATCTACTACTACTCGACATTGGTGCAAAGAAACTCTATCGCGCGGTATACACACAAATTGGAGTTTTCAATTAATTTTAATTGCTCCATGGAGTCGAAAACCCATTCCATTTTGCGCCAAAACTTCAACATATTTGTAGGCTCTGGATGAAGTAAGATGCATGCATATTTTCTTCGGGACCTAAGACACCTTAGAGCAAAAGGCAAAGGTTACACCTTGTTTTCTTTCTTTTCTATTGACTCCTTGTCTAGCATGGAAAGATGGTTTAACATTGGTCTAAAAGTTACTTATATTTATATATTTTATATACATCTTGGGAACTTGATAAGAATACCTCACGCCATTTAATAGCGCAACTAATATATGGACCCAAAAAAAACATCGTACACAAAACCGTTTCCTGTCTCCAATTAAGTATTAAGAATAAATTTAGGCCAAAAACAAAACGACCACAATTATTTAAGGACGGTTTTTGTCGCATTCTTTGTCCAATTTACCAATTGGTAACCAAAAATTGACGCTTATTAACTGGTTCAAAGACAGTGCCGACAAGGAATTTTGATCATCTTCTCTACTAACCATCACGCACATGTACTATCGCGATGCGAAGGTCTAATTTGCAATCTAATCTAATCAATTTGATAACTTCCGTGCTACATACGAATGGCTGCAATACATACATCATCATCAAACTAACTCTACTGTCTTCGTGCTATTTATCTGAATTTTACCAAAATATACAAACAATATGGAACATTTCCAATTCATTGCAACTGTATGACCATCACAATGTAAGAATGGATAAAATAAAACCCCACCAATTCCAGATGCGAAACAAAACCGTCGTTTCCACACAGCTGGAAGCACTTTACGTCATCCAGTATTTCACATTGAGCACAGGCCAAGTTGACAAATGCAAATGCTTCACCAAACTTCCTTGACAGCGTGTGACAGCTTCATTTCGCTGCTTACAGGGGTGCTAACAAGTCACCGATGAAGTCGCATACACTTCCCCAACATTTCTCTCTCTCTTTGCAGGACGCACGGGTGCCTTCTAATGGCAAAGGTTTTAGCAAATGCTAAGCTGCCGGCCAGATCTCTGGGATAGCAGGGGATATTCGTCTTCTGCTGTTCGTCAGTTATATTTATTTTGATTACACCACAAGCAAATTTGAAAAGAGCACAAAAAAACCGCCTTTCATCACAAAGTGAAGGCGTTTTGTTTGCAGTAAACATCATCAAACCCGCAGTGCCATATTTTTCCCCAATTTGTATCCCCAATTCGACGCATCCATCTGCTCCATCCCCATCCAATTCCGTTTTTGTTTTTTTTTTTTTCGTTGAAAATAACAAACTGGAAGGGATTTTCTTGGAATTCCATTCATTAAGCGTGGCTCTGCAGCTTCCAACGCGCAAAATAACCGCACGGATTTGCACACACTTTCGTCGATGATCATTCAAACAAAAACACCGTATGATCTCATGAATTTAGCGAGAAAGGTAAACAATTGGCAGCAATTTTGAACGGTGTTCGATAAATGCTTTGCGTAACAAAAAAAAACCAAACAAACATTGCAGTCGTTACGGCAGCCTTGACGAAATCGGAATCATTACCGTTTGTCGTGTGAGGATAGAAACAAAAAAACGCATCAGTGAAACTAATAGCAATGGCAAATGCCGCGCTTAGACATGCTCGCCAGTACGAATACTTGAAATGTTTTTGCAATGGTTTTAGCGAAGAAATCGAGAAATAAAGCAGACATTTAAACTGTTTTCACCCAACACATCGGACCGTATTGTGGGTGCAGAAATAGCGAAAATATACTGCTCATCTCCACAATCGGCAAATCAACGCATCTTCAATACGGGAGTGGGGGGAGGAGTGTTTGATTTTCTCCAAATGTACCCCGCGCGTCAATGAAAAAGCAAATATTTGTGCATTTCAATTATCGTAGTCTCAAAGCGGTTAGCCGCAACCATATGTTATGCGGTTTCTGTGTTGCGAATGAATAATACTTTCTATCTTTAACTGTTACCCTTGCTGTTAAAAATAAACAATGTACCACCCACATGAACACATATCTTAAAGGCAGAAATTTCATAACAATTAAGGTTTGCAAACATAGTTCTGTAATTATTTTCACAACAAACAAATCTATGATACCTTGGAATAAAATATATTGAAAATGCATAAGAATGTTCGAATCAAGCACCTGTCTTCGTCATTGACTCCGCCAAACAAAGTAAAGCTTCCGCGAAATCAACATCATAAACGAAACTCAAGGCAATCTTCACAGACTATCAAATTCATTAGCAAACAACACTTATTCTCTTCTGTTTTTTTCTCCTCACGAAAATGTCCACACGCCATTGCCAATAATGTGCCAAAGAAAAAGCAAAACAATCGAACAGAGAGCTGTAAATCGGCCAACGCAACCACCCGATTTGACCATGGAGAAGCATCCGAAACAGACGCGAAATGAAACCCAATGAACGGCAAAAACGAGTCACATTTAATTCAATTTACATCCTCTGGGCTTTTGTTTTCGCTTTATTTCGGCGTAACAACCCCGGCCTGGACACTAACACCTCATAATGAAGCCTTTGCTGGAGTAGAAAGAAAAAGAAAAAAGGTCCTAGAGAATCGAGATCTGGCGGATCTATGGTTAATTTATTAAATTACGGTTCGGCACGATCGTTGGGTGCAACAGTAATGAACCCCATTGCTTGTGACTGGACTTATTTCGTATATTTCCCCACGTACGACCTGCATCATTAATAGTATCATCATCAACATTATCATCATCAAGATGCGACCAAAAGAGAAAATTCGAAACCCGGGTGGGTGTGCGAGAGCATCGATTGCAAACAATAAACACGACCAAAGGACGACCGTGACACGTTTAAGCGAAATCGTTTCCTCCCACAGTCCTGCACGATTTGTCCTCCAGATGTTGAGAGAAAACAGGTAACAGCGTTAAGGTTCTTCTATTCCGTACCGGAAATCCCAAGGATGATTCGGACATCGTACGGAGTGTATCTTTGCGTCTTGAGAATCTTTTTGAGCAGAAGAGGTTCCCAAGTTTGTGCAAGGATTTCTTCAACGGCAATGTCGAACAGATGAGGCGGATCATATGTTCTTCTTCTAACAATTGCCGTCCATCAACAACACAGGTGGGATGTGTTTGATTTGTTAATTAAGTATTCCAGCATAGACACACCATGAATTCCCTCCAGAGAGTGCAGTGTGGATAAAATTGAGACGCAGTTACTGCAAAACATTCCGCACACAAACTCAATTTGGTCGGCAACTCCTCTTGCCTGCTTGAAATTTGAGCCTTCTTACACCTCCGATGGAGCTATTCTCCAAGGAACTGAAGGACAAGTGCCACTGCGCTCAAGTCGACGTTCCGATGTAAATCTCCCACGCGCGGCTGGATGATTGACCACAGCGCCACAGTCGTCTTGTGGCCTTTTGCCACACTTACTTCACAACGAGGTAAGAGAAGAAAAAACACACACACGTGGGGCCGGTTTGAGACGGAACCGTAAATTGGTGCAGTTGAAAAATATCGAATTTAATACACCTACGAACCCATTTGTCTATACAAGCGGCCCACCTGTATCTCGAGGCAGGGCTATTCAGAATCAAACGGTGCACGGCCAAAATGAGTCGAAAAATTCGTCCAATTCGGAACAGGTTTCTCGCTTCATCTCAATTCTTGACCAATACCAGGGTTCGGTTGCATTTGATTTCCTTTCCGAGCGCAATGGCCGGCAACAGTAGGAAAGTCGCTGACAAGATTATGTTATAAATGCGAATGCTAATTTCGGCGGCGGCTGTTTGATTGGTGTATAATTTTTCGATAAAATATTTCGGCATTCGACCTCCAAGAGATGGTGGATGCAACGACCCGCAATGACAAGTTTTGAAGTGTCAAACTCAGAATTAATGTTACATCTTTAGGAAACGTTTTCTTTCCATCTAGAGGACTAATATAAAAAGATAAAGAAGTGCACAATCATTGTAAAAATAATAAATTGCAGATCAATGTTCTCTTTGTAAGTAGCGTTCTTCACTATTTTGTTTCGTTTATCAATCCAACCACCACCAGGCAGGTGCGAAATAATGTTCACTGGAGAGGCTCCCCAAAAAACAGGTTTTGGCGCGAAGCTGTCACGAGAAAGTCCATACACTGGACTCATCTTGGGCACCAGGCGCGAACATAAAAGCGCAAACTCTGTCCCCAACATTAAGCGTCCCGCACGTCAAACCGTCCTCCAAAAAACCGGATGGTGAAAATACAAGCGGCACCCTTGTATGCTACCGGATCTAGTACAGCAGCCAGTTTTTTGAAGAACTCAAAACCAAACACACGGGAGGAGTAAAAATGAGATGAAATGATCGATCGTTTCGAACGACGGAGGTAGGTTTTAATGAATACCCGCAAGAAGATGAAAAGTTAAACTACAACCTTCCGCTCTATAAAACGGGCAGCTGGTAATCGAGGTAAAAAATAAATTACGGCAGCACTCGTAGCATGAAAGTTGATTCGGCAAGCAGAACGGCAAGCACACATTGATACTTGACCAAATTGTAATTATCTTTAGAATCTCAATGTATGGACAGGTGCTAAGAGAAGGAACATTAATGATAACGTGCGTACAAACGTGCTTGATATAAAGCCTTGCAATAATATTTTTATTTATAAACATTTGCATGATTCATTAAGGATACTATTTTTTACCATTTGTTCGTGTTATGTTATTTGCATAATTATAAAATAAAAAAAATTCCACATGATTAAAAACTCCAAACAAAAAAAAACACAAAGAGCGACAATATTACACATTTACCTCGTATGTTGTACAGCACAAACATCATTAACATATGTTTCTATCAACTGTGACAACTCTTCATCTTCTGTTTTTGTTCGAAAAACGTTACAACTGACTGCAAAGATGACATTCCAGCTGAATGCACCGAATGAACTATTCACAACTCGAGCAAAACGGAACCAATTGCTTAATGCGAACACTTCGTGGGAATTGCTCCAGTGTCAAAACGATACGACACACACATTGTAGCAGGTTTAATGTAATCCACATTGATGCTCAATAGCAGCCTTTAAACGGATGCGAATATTCAACACTACCTCTTCACTCATTCTCTCTCTCCCTATCATCCTACTCGCTGCTTTCCTTCATTTGTGACTTTTCCAAAAGCCCAACTCATCTTCATCTGACACCTTCCCTGCGTCATGTGATGCAAGACGGCAACAAACAGTTGCCTTTTCCATCGACCAGGCCTTCATTTGAATAAACACACGACCGCTGTTAAAACACCATTTGTTTAGCATTTTAGTAACTAATTAAGCAGCACAAAATGTAAATGTTTCACACTTTTGGCTATCGTGGCGAATAAAGCCAACCGTCGAAAGTGTGTGTTTGTGTCTCTAGAAAGCTTGAGCAATGGAAAACTGTTTTTTGTTTTGCACAACGGATTGCACAAAAATGTTAGGGTACAGGAGAGTAACCCTTTTTATTTACAGATTGCCCTTATGTTGCATGTCAGATAGTTGGTACATAGTTAATCAACCGGTGGAGTGATTTGAACCTTTTAGGGTGTAGAAAGAAAAGGTACAAATGAATATATTCAAAACTTTAAGTTATTGTTTTCCTTCTGATTGCTACCAGCGTTTGGCATCGTTTTCTGACAACCAAATAAGCCCTCTTTTCATCACCAAGCAAGGAAATTTCCGTTTCCCATAAACAATGGCGACAACAAATCTTTGCTTCCCTTTTATCGTAAATCTCACAATGGCAGGAGCCATGCTTTAGACTGCTTCTGTTAGTTTAGCTACTCGTTGGTTTATATTGTGAACAAGCAAAGGAAAAGTCTTCACAACATCCTCTTCGCTGGCTTTACAACATTCTTTTTTGTTTTGTATGTTTCCATTCAAAAAAAGTAAGGCAGCATCCCGTATTGTCCTGGTGCATCTTCACGGAAAGCGAGTAAAAATTGAAGAAAAATTAATTACAAAAGCTTCCCGTGCTAGCCAACCCTTTCCTACTGAACCCGTGAATGCCGGTAGCGAAGTTTATCTAGGCACAGACAACCAGACACGGAAGCCACACGCAAGAATGGAAGTAACAACGAGATAGAAAAATAAAACACGAAACTCTCTTGCAATGCAGCATCACGTTTCGGAGCTACTCTCGTTTGCATCTGCTAAGAAAAGATGCAGAAGCGACCCGGCACACACTCGACTCGCTTTTGCCGTTTACCCCTCGGGGTCGGAGATGCTTGTCAGCCCGCGCTCGGTGCTTCTTTGATGCATACGGATGAAGAAAAAGGCTCCATAAAGCATAACAAGAAAACCTACTAAACCTAGCCGGATCTAACGAACCCTTTGGAATGTCTAGGTACGTGGTGTTGATATTTCAATTCTTCTCAGCGAGGAAACGCTGCTACGCAACGGGAGAAAAAAAAAGGACCGCTCGGCAAGACAAAATGCACCTTTATAGACTTAATCGCACTCGAGAGATCATTGCACTGTACTGCATCTCGCGTCGGCTTAGAAGAGGTGTAACGCTGGGCATGACTAAAGTGAAATTTTTATAACGAACCGATGATGATAGAACACGCTCGAAGTGGATACTTCACACCACACCCGCTGCGAGCTTTATCAATTTTCCGTTTTCCTGTAGCGCGTGTAGTGGCAAGGATCCTCTGAACAGAAATAAATCGTGCGGAATAAAATGTTCAATCGACCGCTTGAATCCATGTGGTTTAAATAAAAATAAATGCATCTAACACTTCCCACTGAGCTGCATTACGGGTCGTCAATTATAAAACTGTATCGATTGCAATTTAAATGCGTAGAAAAAAGGGTGCAGACTATCACACAACAGAAAAAAAAACATTTCCCCAAGTTCCAAACGGATCAGTTTGCCATTTTTACCGACAAATGAAAATCGAAATAAATCCCACACCCGCAAAACATAGGAGAAAAATGGGTCAATCTGTACCGGTCGTGAACTCATTAGCTTCCACTGGCACTTTACTCGAGGAATAGGAAAAATGCTCCCCATCGCGAGAACCACAGAAAAAGAAAAAAAAACATAACTTCAAGCAGTGGTCAGCGAAGCGGTGGTTTTACTGGGCAACATAAAAATAATCATAAAAATGCACCACAGTGGCCACTAGACGGGCTCAGCATCATGGGCTGATCCCAACGAACGCATTAATGTTCGGTTGAAGGCAATTAAGCGTGGGAGCGTCATGGTTGAAACTCTCCTCGGATATAAATATGTTCCGGTGCCGGTGGAGAAAAGAAACAGGCAGTGGGGGGGGGGGGGGGGGATTAAATTTCGATATAAACGAATGACCACATCGATGTCTCTACCCTTGCAAACGAACGCACACAGATGACAACAATAACAAAATGTTTCAGTTTTTCCATCCAACCAGTTTTTTTTGTTTGTTTTTCCCTTTGTTCCTTGGTTCACTCGAAAGTATTTTTCCACACAAGCGGCACGTACATTCGCGTCATCCATTCCCGCGAGGGGAATGGCGAATTGAAATTCGATCGCGAGCCTACAATTGATGGGGTAGATATATACATATTTTTATGTCCGCACAAGATGCCCGTACGGCTGATGTGGTGGCGACCGTGTTACTGACCGTGCTCCACCACCCCCTAACGACGTTCGGTTGCGACGTGTAGATATAAAAATAACAATTTGAGGTTAGGATTTTTTTTTCTCTTGAATCATTATGCTTAGGTTTCATTTTTCCAGCCAACATTTCCCAACAGAGCCGTCGGTGGCGGCATATCGTATCGTTTTTTTTGGTCTTTTTCTGGACGTGTATGACAAATTTAATGACCATCGCTAACGAGTGCGACTGCCTGGTTAGATCGTGGAAAACGACCGGCAAAACATGAAATAGATGGAGGTTTCCCACTCAGCTGACATAAAAATGATTCGTATTGTGCCGGCTCGGCGATAGTGTCTGTTTGTTCTACATGTGCGTCACACGGCATACGACAGACCTATCTATACTTCTAGCTGTGAAATTCTTGGACATGTCGTTGGTGCGAGACAGACGAGACGTGGATACGTTTCCGTACGATGTGCACACATGGGAGGCGTATCGCTTATCCTGAACAGATGCAGACGGAGCGATAAGCGGATCATTGGGAAGAAACATGATGGATTAAAACTAAGGTCATTGGACTTCTAGGAAGGAAGTCGAAATACATCGTCACCGAAGCGAACGTGACCAAACAATACTTTAATCCCTGCTATCACTCATAACCGAGTGACAAATGCTTAGAGTCGTCACAAAACAATGGAAAACTTTCCCACTTTGTCAGAAGCCAAACGAAAGGGCCTTTTTGGGTGTAGAACTGGGTAATGGTTTCATTCAAATTTCTTCAGACGGTGATTGTGAGAGCGGCAAGTTACCGTAGGTCCAGGAGTAAATCCAATGTCTGGACATGAATGTTAGAAATTCCAAGTGCTATTTTTTAACATCGAGACAAAAACCATAAGGGACGTTCTAGGTCTTCAATATTTCCACAACAAAAGGCCTAATCAAAACGTACCCTTTAAGTCAACTCATAAGGTGAAAGTTTGGACACCATCACAGCATTGATGTTTTTTGAGCTGTTGGAGGATATTCCTCTCTTCATCATACTTCATATGAAAGACTTGAAGATCCATTCACTGTACACATTGGACGCGCTTCAACCATGTCACCTTTGGCTTAAATACCGTTGAAAATGGTTTTACTGATGTACAACTACACCGAGTTCTAGAACGAGCTTTGTGTCATTACGAAACCTACGCTTCTCTGAACGGATCACTTCTCTGGGGTGCAGAAATACCTAGCAGAAGGATGGAAATGTATAGTTCCAACATACCCGAGATATGTTCCAGCACTTCTCCCCTGAACATCATTGCTGTTTAACGTCCCGTTTGTTCGTTTTGAAAAGACCCTTGCGAACAATCCCTGCCGTAGGCATGTAGACGTACCTACATCTTGGGAACTCCCCCATTGCCTGTCATTTGTACAGAGTGTAGCATGTCTTCGTGTGTGTTCTAATGGTGTATTTCTTTTTGTACTCTTCCAAATGAACGAAACATAAACGCTTTCGTAGAATGCACCAGTCGGAAAACGTCTGACCAACATTTCATCGCATGCAAATGTTTCCCTTAGTACGATTCATTAACAGAAAAAGCATACACAAGATCTACCCTTACTAAAACCGGTCCTTCGTTCAACCGTACGGTAATACAGGACAACAGCGAAGGTTCTTAACCGAGTTCCATCAAGCGACAGGACGGAAAGTGACAAGTAGCATGTCACCCGTAGGCTAGGCTAGGTATTATCATCGTCTTCCTTCCCTAGCACCAAGCCCATCCACACTTTGTCATGCTCTAAGCTTCGCCCGAAGGTTAAAAGCTTCTCCAAATGTACGCGGCTGCGCCTGTTTTGTTTCAGATAGAGACAAACAGCTCGGCAAAGTGCTGAAAATCTGCCTACTTTTGACTTCCAGCATCGCTGCTCTGCTTGACTAGCAATTATGGAAAGGGATTTCACTGTGAAAATGTTTTTCCTACTCCTTCCCTTGCCTTGTATCCTACGAGGAATTTTATTAATCCAATCTCGTTCTTCCCGTGAAATGAAACCAAAACTCGAACTATAATTTCGCGGAAAAATATTGAATATAATCCCTTCCAAATTGTGAAATCTTCCACCCGAGAAGACACTCGTCTTCTAAGTTTTTAATTAAATTCCTTCTTTCACTATATCCAGAGAGTAAACTGAGATCTAAAGTTACTTACATCTTGATTTTGTTAAAATAATTCAATCACACTTAGTGTTTAGTGTGCCTCACACGCATGACAGTTCCAATATCCGAATGTGTACGTACCTGGAAAGAGAAGAAGAATGTTTAATTTATTATTGGTTTTATTGCATTACACTTAGATTGTAAAACGAGCTTGAAGGCGCTTATTGAACAATAAAAAGCACATAATGTAATCAAAGAATATTAGCTAATCCCATTTCAGATAAGTCGTCGATTGAAAATGATGTTTGAATTTATATTGAGACTCAATAAAGGCACTGAACGCATCATCGATAGAAATCCTACGCAAATACCTAACTCTTAAATTGGCGTTAAGCTCTTCACTAAAACGAAGAAGGGAATAAACCCTTCACATACAGGAACCCCCTAACTCGCCACTTCTCTCCAACTCCTTCCCGACGACTGTGGCCTCCCACGTATTTACAGTACCTTATGCTGCTTGGAGATGAAATCAAAATTGATTATAAATCCACATATCCATTTTTCAAACTCTCACTACCGCCCTGCTCCGGTGTGCGACGACATTCAGTGTCAAGGCGCCGAGCAGAGGACCGCCAAAAGCGAATGCAAATGAGAAATACATCTCCATGCAACGTTTACCTTCTTAGCCGGCATCGCACCAGCAAAACGCTAATCGATCGCGACACATAGGGGCAAACCGGCAAACTTTTGAAAGCCAACCCAAGACCGACCGTACGATTTACGAGATCGAAGACGACAAAAAAAAACCACAGCGAGGCAAGGCGTCTCGTCTGCAGGCCACCGTAGCGATGCTATATTTATACACAGCTTGTCTTCATCGCCGATGGTTCCGGATCGGCCGAGCCGACACTGGAACAAACAATGTTTAACAAAACTGACACATGCCATAGAAGGTGCAACAAAACGTGCAAAACCCGACGTCCTAAACACAAAGAAAACGGTCTACCATGCATGTCATATATCGCCGAGATAATCCACTTGTATCGACAATTTAATCACGCCAACCTGGGAAGCGGTTTCTTACATGGCCGCAAGTGTTGATGGCGGTTGTTGTTAAGGTTTGGGCCCAGAGATAGGCTTTTCAAATGACATCGATTAGCAAATCTCGGTACCATCATTGGTCTAACGCGGTCTTCACACGTAAGACCAATTACACTCATTTAATAGGCCGCAAGTAAAGGCCCGTCTAGCGTCATTAATCATTACACATTGTTGGGAGCCGACAAGGTCAACTGCTTCGTTACGGTCTGAGAGACCACCGATCGGGGTCTGTTTGTTTGATCCCTTCCACCGAGAAAACGATGGGCCGACAGTGTGTGTTCTATGCCAATGTCCACAGATTCATTAATCTCCTCGACCTGTGTGGCGACCTGACGGACAACCGGCAGCGCGAACGTTTGACACATTACGCGTAAATCTAATGCACGTTTAGATAAAATTACCCCTAATCCGCTGAGGCGAACAAACCGATGCGTAATAGTCTGGGAGTGTGGAACATTTTTGCTCCACACTTGTCATTAGAATCTGGTACATGTCGCGACTACCATCTGCATCTAATTTTCCAATCACAATGCTATGTAGAATTTCGCTCGGCAATGAAGCACCGTACGGTGGGTTTCAGTCAGCTAAACTAATCAGCTGGATATAAATTATATCGCAACGCATTCTGCTGACAGCAACTGTTCGTACCAGAACCGCTTGTCAGTGTAGATTGTCACACTGCCAGTAAACCATTTTAAAAAAAATCTTAGGCTCTCTTGCAGCATCTATGTATATCATCCAGAACGATGTTGTGCAACTCGCATTTCTCGTTTTGAGCATGAACAGCATCGATCGGATTTGTGTGCGCTATTCCAAGTTCCTACATCTGACGGACGTGACTGACGCCTGCCTGACAGCAGGTGACTGGGAACGGCTTCTAACCTAAACATTGCCTTCTCTCTGTGTGTGCGTGTTTCGTTTGCATTCTATAGTCGTTTCAAGTAATACAGTGAACACCATGTTCGGGTAAGATGAGAACTAGAAATTGATGATTTTGATGTGACATTCCCGAGCATACGAATCTACAGCTGTCAAGCGCTTGTATGTCAGACATTGGCTTAAGATTTGTTCGATATTGAGCTATTTCATCACATCTCTAACTTTGAATACATTAGTTGAAAAATAAACTAAACTAAGTAATTAAAAAGATTTACACTATCCAAAAACAATGTATCTACCACCTAATGCATAAAATGGAACATTTTTACAACCCACAGAACATCATCTCGAAACATCGACAAACATTTTATTACTCTACCAATTTTGCTCCGGTTTAGGGATTTGCGTAAATTAGTCTAACTATAGATAGCACCCGCAAACGGCCATGGCGAACAGGTGAACGAACATATTTTCTCCATCGTCTCTTGTCGGGCTTTGCTTTAGCTTGAATTTATTGCACAAACCATACAGAGCGGTCCATATCACACAAATCATAATCCATGCATGCCATTATCCCAATAAGGTAAACATCGCTAACGATACTCGGCCGATTTCAGCACTAGATCATCAGGCGGCCAAGGTTGCCGATGTAGCAGCTATAATACTAGCAATCGCGAACCGTGCAGATAACGCTCAAATGTGCGAGACTTAGCGTAATGGCTTTACAATCGCTTGAACGTAACGCCTAACGTATATACTAGGTTGCGCCATATTGGCGAATCCCTCGGATATTGTACAAAAGCGGAGAAACTTTATCTACATTTGCATGTTCGGCTTGTTCAATTTCCGGCCTTTACTTTGTTCCTCCTACTTCAGCATTGGGTCTGGGTACGTTTCTTATCTTTCGCTATTCTTCACCACTATTGAGATTTTAATAGCCGATGTCTTATTACTTTGAGCGAAGTATTGAATGTGACGATTGATAATGAATTCGGGAATAAGCGAGTACGGCATTGTCCAATTACGGATGATGATATCATCGGCCACAAATATATCGAGAGTCCAACTTTACATTCATAATTTCTTTAAATAAACCTATTCCGAGAAATATGGCAAACAAAAAACAGTCGTCTATGCGGCATACGTTCACCTGGAATGTCGGTCAGCATCCTACAGCTACATCTCTTATTCGTATTCAACATTCGTATCGACCTTCAAACACAAGCGCGCCAATCGATCGACCTTGACACGGTGACTAGTTTACGACCTTCCAATACCAAACCATTTATCCACCAAAAAAAGAAACATAGATCCGGAAATGCTTACCAACTGTAGTCATCATAACGCTTCTGTCCTCTTGGGTATGCTCTCTATGTTTGCTTTGCCCATTAGAATGGTATGACTTTCTGTACCTTACACTTTACCTTTCTTGGGGAGGGAGACCATGTTTCATTAGCTACCGAGAAGAAAACAATCCTGAGCGTGTTACACAGCGTGAGGTCCCGATGTGATCAAGACACCATGTCTTACAGCTCAGCTCATGACATAAGAGGAAAACAAAAGCAAACAACGAGGACGCACCCGCGTATTGCTTGCTGTTGATCTGCTAGGGTCGACCTGCAAAGACGGTGTGTCTAATGAAAGGAACCGTTCACTTCACGGGAGAGAAGCGACCCAGACCTCCTCATAGACTCACCGAAAGGTCTTTCCCAAACTGAAGCACGCGCCAAAACCAAGGCAACCACGTTCATTTAGCCAACGTCCCAATATGGCAGTGACGACAATCGAGAACTTCCCTCTTTACTACGGCATTTGCAGATCATTAGTTTTGACGTTTCATAAATTGCATACGATCGGTCGAATGTACTCCATAAAGCGTAGCTCGGCCGAAGTTCTTGGAGTTTGCATCGTCTGCTCCAAAAATAGACGACGATCGACAGAACGAACATTTGCTGGAGTGGCGAAAGAGGGATTTGGGCTAGGTGACTGGGAAGTCATAAGAGTACGGCGCAACTCGGGCGAGTAACTGTGTGTTTTTTCAACAATTTTCTGGAATCACGTCTAACTGAAAAAAATATATATGCCACAGACGATACATTTTGGGTGGTTGCGTTTCTAGACACAGCAAAATGATCCGTTTATTTTTGGGACTCATCTTGTCTGCACCGTTTTCATCCATAGACGGATGCGTCAGAGTGCATTTCGTCGTTCCATGTGTGCTTGCGAGAAGCAATTAGACCACAGACTCGCATCCAACAGTGGAGATAAATGGGAAACGCTTTAGCAAACAATCAGACACGAAATTCTAGCGATGGACTCAGTATAAGTATTGTAAGTGGTGTTCTAAAATCAACTTTTATGGTGGAAGGTTGAAGAAAATCAGGATAAACAACTTCGGTTTGCTCGATTCTGTTCGTGGCACTCCTTTTTAACGAATCCCCTATAAACCAGTTCCACCTAAAAAGTGGAAGCGAATGAAAGGGAAGAACAGCGCATTCCCGGGGAGGATCCGGTTTGAACAAAGGGAATGGTGATGAGGACGGCAAGAAGATCGCTTCAGGCACTTCCTCCTAACGCATCAATGTTTAGATTTATGATCTGAGTTATGGCGCCTACTTCACGTTTGGAAGCATAGAATACTTCAAAGATTGATCTTCGATGGGATGTTTTTCCCTGGGAATAGTTTTATACGTTCCGGATGTTTCCGTTTCCAATGAAATATTTCAAAAGTGACGCGTATTTAACCGTTGTACAAAAGAACACTTATTATTATTATTTTTATCAATTAAATTTTGTAACTTAACTAGCCTTTTTCCTGGGTATGTGTTCAAATATTTCCCAAAAACGATTCAAAATTCGATCAGCGATTCGATTTCTACAAAGGAATTGATTTTTCTTCCCTAAGGCTTGATGAAAAGTATTAATGGCCTAACGTTGGAAAAGAGGAAAAACAATTCCATTGAAAGCTATTCAGCCTTTGCTAGTTCATCACGAGTAGGAGATGATTGAATTTTGCTAGTTTCGTCCATTAGTTCTGGGATCGCTTCGGTCCTATTAAGATTGCCACTCCATTATTCTTCCTGGCGTTTAGCTACACCGAGTTTCTTTTCCTTCGCTTTAATGCAAGACATGGTACGTTACACTTTCGCTTTCCTTCAAAAATGTTAAGAGTAGAGTGCAATGGACGCCAACCATCATCAATATAATTTCCAATAGTTACAACAAAAAAATTTTTAATCAAACCTCAAAAATGTGCCCATCATCGGTTGGTGTGATTTGAAAAATGGAAAACTTTGCTAAGAGAAAAGATGTTCATCGATGCGAATGCGAAACCTTGTAGACCGTAGGGAATGAGGGAAACTAAGATTTTCAACCAGTGATGGCAAAAATAAACAACTCATCCTTCACAAAGCCTGACGATCGTCAAGCGCACAGCAGCGAGCAAACATGTTAATGCACTTTTCATCGATTTGGGGCCCGAAAAACGGTGACGAGGTGCCATTTCGATACCGGTATCAATGATCGATTGGGCACAATTGATCGAAAAATAATGAGCTCGTCCCAACATAACTTAACAAAAGTATTTTTATTTGTAGATATTTTCTTGAAGTTCCTGAATTTCACGCGTATTGCGCAAGAAAAAATGGATATTTCATTATTCGTAACTTCTTGTAATAGAATATTCGAAGGAACCAATACTAGTTTAACAACCTTTCGAATTAAATTTCGACACAAAATCACCCAGTGACGTTAACAAAATGCTCCATTTACCTACCTTCTTCGCTTCCGTCATACTTCCGTCCTAGCATGAGTTAACTGTTTGAAGTAACAGTTCACTTAACGATCTCGGTCTCGTAAACCGACGTCTCGTGATTGAATTAACTTCGTTCGATTTAAAGATTGTTGTTTTACGAAGTTTATCTGTTTCCCTTGTTAGCATGCTATCTGACATGCATTTCACCATCAGTTTAATGAGGTTTGAAATAAAAATTAAACAAAGCCTTGATCGAGACGCGCTCTATTGATCATCAGACCATGTGCGCTGATTTTCGAAAACCCAATTCCGGAGCCCCCAAACCCCGTAAGCAAATCGGATCGGATCTACATCGTGTTTTTGGTTGTAGTGAAAGTACTGATAAACGAGACTATAAAAGTGATAATTAATTCATCCACCAGTACGAGCGTGTGCTTGGTCCGGTACACAGGCAATCGGGTGGAAAATGAAAATGAATGAATCATGCACGTTTTGGCTCGATTTTCCTTTTCAATCAATCAACCGCTTCGTACGGTACCGTTCTTGGACCTGGGTGCGGTGAAGCTGTCTGACCACCACAGTTATGTATATGGAAAAAGAGGTATCAGTAGCAATTCAGTTACTCTATTTTATTATGTCGATCATGTGAGAGAAGGTCTGTTTCGAAATAGCCCACCTTTGTGAAGGTTCATTACTAACCTGGGTGCGGTTGCAGTACTCACATCCTGCACATGGTGGACGATGCGAATCCTCAAAACTAAATTATCCAAACTTCCTATAGTTCCTGAGCAAATATTGCCCAAGATTAAATCTTTTGGAAAATGGAGTTTTGAAGTTTTAATATTGGAGCTCAAAATTCATCTAAGTTCTTGGGGTTTATTTCAAGTGTTCATCAATATTTGTACAGAGCCCCAATTATTTCTCAAATTTCACTCATTTTAACCGAAACCAATATAATTTAGCTGGGAGAAAATTACACACAAAGCCAAATTCGACAATCTACCAAACATGCACAGTAATTCTCTTCCTAACAGTAGATATTAAAATATATGAAGTTGGCCTAAAATGCAGAACGAGAACCCTTCGGCTGAATTTCTAACCGCAAAAACAAATGATCCAACCATCTGGTGTCCAAACGTTGTGTATCCGTTTTCCATCGTGTGTCCCAAGCCTCGAAAGTACAACGTTCTTGTCGAATTTCAACTGTTCTGTTTCGTATGCTTCGTTCGAAAAATTCAATATATCCCCTTTTACTTCACAACACACTATGCATCCAAACAAGGGGCGTAAATTTCAATATCTTTGCCTGTTGGTGGTGTTCACCCTAACACTCCTAGGGTCATGCGTAAACCAAAGACCCAACAAACAGCGGTGCGATCTTAACAAGACATATTTAGGCGACCAAATGACAGTTAATTAAAATAGCAGCTTTCGACCCACTGCCCACCCACAAGCAGTAGAAAAAGAAGGCTTTTCCTTCTCCAACCCGCCTGAAGGATGGCTCGTTTGCTTTCCTTTCCTGGGACATCATGGACTAGGGGCGGGACGCGTTAGTGCTATTGCCGGGCTAGTGCCGATGAAGCCGTTGATCTTCATCTCATCATCGCCGTGACCTCCTCAAAGATAATCTTTGACTTCTATTTTTACGCCCGTGCTGTAGTCGCGCGCTCGTCCGAATGTATTTATGCTCACCCCCCACCGCATGGGTACATTATCTTGATCCGAAACCCAATGGTTGACTTGAGTTCGGTCACAATACAAGTGGTAATTCTTTTTGCTTTTGTGCATTCTTTCACACTCGAGCATGTAGTGTTCGACAGTGTTGCGGAAGTTTTGCTTCAAAAATCTCTTCACAGACGATGGTTGATAACGGAAGATCATTTTCTGTTGGTCAAGTGATGTTTTTCAATTACCTGTACGATTACCTGCCACGATGTGAGCATAAAACAAGCTACGCTCTTTTATTGGAATTAATTTCTTACGTATTAAATATATGACCTACTTTATGTAAGTTGCTCCCTTATCGTGCCACGCAGCCTCACCGACAGAATGAACAGTAAACAGTCCTTCCTTTCCATATGGGACAGTAAATGTACACCATTAATCTTCGTTAATTACTTATCGCCAGCTTTAAAGAAACGACACTACTTAATATCGCAACAGTGTAACACTGCCGCTGCCTCTCTCGCTCAGTAATTAAACGTACTTCCCCATCAACTGTGCGCGGTGAAACAAGTAATTCCAACCTGCACCGGAACGGAAACAAAAATAAAACTAACCACGGACTGGTGCGTGTGTCAGCAGGTCGCGAAAGGGGATGAGACGAACGTCGAGATTTGTGCTCGCCACCGGAACTTCACCGGAAACACAGTGGTGCGCCAAAGCGCCACAGTGTGAAGGAAACAAAACATACCGAGCGAGAATCACGATTGATGACCAGCCACCCGTAGAATCGTAAAAACACCCAACACGCCGGTCGAGCTGGCAGACAATCATTAGCTAGATCAACACCCACCAAACCCAACTTCCTTTTCCCTTCTGCCCAAAGTGGATGTGGGACGTGTACGGCAGATCATCTAGGGCAAGATAGTACCGCCTCGCACACTGGGCCGCTATAAAACAACGAACAGCGTGACAGAAGAAGCTCCAACTCTAACGGGGTAACGAAGCCGGCCCGGTGTGGTAAAGACTACCGGTACCGGAAACGGTTCGTCAATGAAAAGAAAACGGATGATAGAACGGAAGACCGGATGACCTGCTAAACGGCTGCAACCGAGAAGTGGATGGGCTGAACTGGAAATAACGCAACTGGACATAGAAATCGGAGCCACCGACAACATATCGAGGCATTGCCGTTTATTTTTGGATGCATCAATAGGCAAAGAGCGGAACTTCATTGTGCAATGACATTTCCCAGGGATTCTGGAATTGGAGCTTTGCGACTGGGTAGATGCAACCTGGAACGGTAGGGAGATCACATTTGAGAAAATTCCTCAAGGAGTTCTCCAGCGCTACTGACAACTCGGACAAGTATCCAGCTTTTGCGGAAATTGAGTGAGTAGTGCCGACCTAAAATACCATTTTAGGTCATGTAGAATTTTATTTTTATAACTCAATCAGGTCGCATCGAACACTTGATATGCAATATCAGGTAACAAACAGGTGAAATATTGTGAAATTGAATCAAGTTTCAAGGACTTTCAGAAATATGACATATAGACTACATTTTCATCTTTATGAGGAATCAGGAATGGGCTATCTCATATGTTTCGCTACGATTTCCAATTATTCAGCTTGTTCAGAGTTCAGCCTCATATATTTGTCTTTGGCGAATATTTTGAGGCATCATTGTTGGAAGTGAATTCTCGTCCCCTCATGATGCATACAAAGCTAATCTCCAATAAAATCATCTCCCCATGCCAAATGGATCACAATCCATGTCTCGCGAGGGAATGCCCGTTCCCAACGGATTAATCGATTTTATTCACGCCTTCGACGTTCGCCTACACACACACAGAATCAAGTCAACTCCAACGGTTGACTTTGAATTTCGACGTAACACGACACACATTGGCGGGTGTCAAACAGAAAGTAACCAAACGGTAAGTGGAGAGACGGATCGATAGTAAATTGATTGAAGTGCGATCAAATTTCCGTGCACCGCGTTTTGCTCCGTTTCTTCCTACCGTGGAATAAACCGAGTTTGGCAAATTGCTTGGTTACTCTACGACCCATCGGGGCTGCAGTATGATAGCTGTCCTAGGTGTGAATTGTCAACTTCTTTTACGATGCGTTCGCTTCGATCTATGCCCGGCAAAGTAATCGAATACGGTGATCGATCTAATTTATTTTTGATGGAGAAGCATCAATTATTGTCCATTTACGGTTTACCGCGAGGAGTTACAGAGAGAGGGGAGACAAACAAAATGAAGGACAGATTTAGGCACATTTCCATTTATTGCGATTGCTACTTTTGAACGCCAAATGGTAATGAAATCTGAGCATTTAACTACGTGGGGATTATTATGCAGGATGCCCTAAATCAATCAGGGCGTGCAACATTTATGAGTTTTCTTCGCGTTATGACACGACGCACATGAAACAGATGCATCACACAGGTTTGTTTAAAATGTCCGTATCGTAAAATGAAGTTATTTCTTGTTGCGTCGTTAAGTAGTAAATATATTTATACATATTTACATATTAAAATACATATTTTAAATACTAAAAAAAATAAATACATTTTTTTTTCTTTTCATAAGCACTTTACTATGTAAAATTTGTATTATTTCTCTACTCTACACTCACCTATGTTCCGGAAGCCGCTTCAATTCGGCCATGTCGAGCTCGAGCCGTAAATTTGCCACCTCACACAGTAACCGGTCCCGATCGACCGTAATTTCCTTCAGCTTTTCCCGCAACCAGTGGTTTTCCATCTCCAGCTCCTGGGGCGAAATGTATTCGCCACCGGCTGGTGCTGGCTGCCCGTCCGACTGCATCGTCGAATGCTGCATCGAGTGGGTGGACAGTGAGGTGGCCAACTGTACTGCCGGGTTGATGGCTTCCACGAGGTTGCCCATATTTGTGACGTCGCACGGTGAAGCGGCCGGTTGCTTACCGTTGGCGGAAGTTGGTGGTGCCAACGGGGACACCACGGCCGGAGCCACACACTCACTGTCGCACATTGTTGCGCGAAGAAGATTAGCTTTTTAGCTTGACTTTATTACCTCACCACCACCAATTCACTTTTCCCTATTCGCGCGGGAATAGGCCAAAAGGATTGCGGGAATGATTTGCTTGCAAACTTGGTTGATCCCTAGCTCACTTCATGCGTAAACTACACTTTGGAACTGGGCGAAAACGCTTTTACAATGAAGGCCGAAAGAATCACGTGTGTGGCTGCACTTTGCACATCTTTCACCATCACAACACTTGCTCTCTGGGATTAGCCTAATTTTTGGCACAGATAACTCTCAACTGCACGGTTTTTGCAGCCACATTCATATGCTCCAGCTGTTGCACTCGCTTCGTATTTGAGCGGGAGAGCAAAACTTCTGGTGCAATTTTTGAATGCACCAGGGATGCAGAAATACTACCAGCAAAAGTAAGACCACGCACGCACCAACATACACATATACACACACTCTTACTCACCCGGGGTCACTAACTCACACTTTTGTGCGCGGCGTTGTTTTGCACGAAACCGGATTTTTGCCTTGCAGAAACCGACCCTACTGTGCCGGTAGGATTCCGTTTTGCGAAACGTTGCACACCCTTTTATTACTGGCCCGTACAGAAGGAAAAGGGTTGCCTAATGTACGTGCACACACACACTTTATGCTGGTTCTTCCGGGTATTTACACACGGTAAAACCCTTGCCGAAAGAAGGACCGCACACGACACACGCGCGCTTGTTTTGCCCGTAAACCTTGTGCTTGGAGAACTAGGGCACAGGTAAAATTTGATGATGCTGCTCCTTCTTGTCAAATTGGTTTTAATCGCTTTCAATGCGATTGATTCACATTTTGGCTTCCGCAATTACAAACACAGCAACCCGGGTGTGTGACAGTGGACAGGCACTGTCTTCTTTTTGCACAAACCACACTTACACTATTGCTCTTCTTGCCCGCTTGGAGCACAAAAAGCGGGTTTCGGAAATTACGGGCATTAAACTGTATCGGGTATCGGCTTTACTTGCCTTTTGTGTAGATTGCAAGATTCGAACGAGTGCGTTGCGTACATTGTATTGTTTCACACTGAACAGCAAACCTACACAGGTACGTAGGTACGAAACCGAAGCACTATCGCGCGCCAAATTGTCGTTCTATTCTGCTGCTTGATTGTAGCGTATCAAACGAGAAGATTAGCAAAGCACTAAGACCGTAATTATAAGAAAGCCGATAAAAGCACGTGTTTTAATTCACTTCCACTTAATTTATTGTTATTTTTTATCTCATTACAGTTCTTTCTTTACTGACGCAGAGCGTTGCACGCGCGTCTTGCTAGTTTCGCGTTTTGAACTAACACTGCGTTAGCGAAGGAAGCAAACAGCAGCCGACAAATAGAACGAGATGGCGGTATGCAATCCAGAAAAGGACGGGATTTGCCGAAGCTTGACAGCTGACGACGGATGACAGCAACAAATCCGTACAATTTTGACCGAATTTTAATCCTACCGTTAATTAGAACAGGCGTGTAAATAGTTAGTATGTTTTGTTATTTGTTTTGCAAGAGAGGGGATAAAGAATGTATTAAAAAGGAGAAAAAATCAACAGCTATCATATTTATACTAGCAACTGGCGTAAAGTGGAGAATCAGCCAGAGAAACAAATCTTTTAGTACTGAAATTTTCAAATCCCACTGTGATTTTAGTTGAAGTGCGATATGTGAGAAAACGTATCGGTACAAATCGTTGTTACAATCGCAAATGAAGAAGCAGCACTGCAAAATGGATTATCTATGATCTGGTTTTGCGAATATACCACTGATAAAGGTTTAACTTAACCGCTCAAAAGGAAGCAATTTGAAATCGCTTGAAGCTGTGTTCTAGAAAGCTTGTTGCCTGGCATACCTCTGTGTAGTCCTTCTATTCGAAATGTCTGTAGTCGAAGTTGACATCTGGTAAAAAAACAACAGTTTCTCCTGTAAACAAGCGTTGTGTACGTACAAAATGGGTAAAAAACGGCGCGATATAAACAGCATTTGCCGTTTATGTTTGTGCGAGGATGAAAATATTCTGTTTCCTGCCACTAAATTCACCGATGCCACACTGACCGTCGATGATATAGAGCGATTTACCGGAATACGGGTAAGTTCCTGATGCTCACACTCTGGTTGCTCTATGTTAAGTTATGATTTCTCTGCTTAACAGGTTATATCGAGGAAAAGCACACCCTATGCTGTTTGCATCGACTGTAAGAACAAATTGAAAAAAATAAAAAATTATCGATCATCCTGTTTGAGGAATGATGCCAAGTTTAGGAGACTGTTTGCGGTGGCGGTTGTGGATATTACAGAAGCGACAGCAGATTCTGTAAACACACAACTTGCCACTGATGTGTGTAATGGTATCACTCCCAGCGTCACCATCGCCGATGACAATATGACATGTATGGCCATTGATGAAACGATAGAAATCACAGAAATCGAAGAAAATTCATGTGATTCCTTAACGGGTGCAGATAAAGAAACGTATATACAAGAACCTCCGGATAGAAATGAATCTCCATTCGAGACTACAGATCAGCCGGACACACCGAGACGTCCATTTTGGCTAACCTCTATCAACAATGCTACTGCTACAGCCCCAACTAACGAAGTGAAGAAGCCAAAGGAACTGTGTATGGAGTGTGGCAAATTGGTATCATCCTTAGCACCACACATGCTGACACATACGAAAGAATTAAATTTTGCTTGCGAGTATTGTTCGAAGAAATATAGCAGAAAATCGTACCTAAAGCAACACGTGCTATGTGTACACTTGAAAAAGATCGTAAAGACATGCAAAATATGCGATAAAGGGTTCAGTTACTTTGACTCCTACGTAGCCCATATGGTAAGTATTACCGCATGGTTTAGTGGCAGCAGTTTTCTTAATTGACAAAACTTTTCACTATTCTTTTCCAGCGAGCAAAACATAATTTCGGAGAACCGTTTGAATGTAAAGTATGTAATCTGAAATTTCGACATCGAGGTGGGTTAAGAAACCACACGAATCGGAAGCACAACATTGCGAGCAACTGCGAATGTTCGATTTGCGGCATGAAGTTCCTAGACAAGTAAGATTGTTTGTTGTTATCAATTTGCTTAGATTTCATTACTAATCGCATTGTTTAACTCATTTCTAGGAAGGGTCTAAAGAATCACGGCAAAGTACATTCGGATGAGCAACCGTTTGCTTGCCATTATTGCCCGAAGCGATTCAAATGTCCTAAGTCTCGAAAGACGCATCATCTGATTCACGAGGGTGTTAAGTTTCCTTGCACGTTGTGTGATAAAATTTACGCATACAAAACATTGCTTAATTCGCACATAAGAAAAGCACACACAACAGAAGATACTGCTAGTGTGGAAAATTCCTAATTCCAATTGTAATTTTCTTTTGTTTTCTTATTTGTTGCTTTGCGTTCTGGAAAATAAATGATTTAAACCAAAAATCATTGCTCGTAAATTTCATTCCTAGGATAATCGGCACATACTGAGGATTAACTTCGTACAAGTTCTTTTCTAAATTTCCACTAGCAACAGGCCATTTCGACATTAATCAGTTTTCGGGGGTTTCACAATAAAAAAATATTTTAAAAACACTTAACTAAAGCCTCAATTCTAACAAAATACCATTTAGCAGTGGACGTACAATTTTTTACGTGAACACAGTCTGCAGTAATTGAATTTCTGTTCTGTTCCGTTTAAACATAACATAACTAAAACACGGGCTGTCAAACTGCGACTGTGTTTATTTTCTCACCGAAAGAGACTGTTTAGTTATAAACAAACCATTTTTCCGTGTTTTTCGATATGACGAGCCTTTTATGTGATGTTTCTAGCATGTGTAGATTTTGTTTAAGTGATGACGATATCTTATTTCCCGTATCAAGTATTCTAAATCCAGTACTTACTATCGAAAACATTGAACGATTCACTGGTATACGGGTAAGTTTTTGGGGCTTTCCCATCATCCATGGCACTATATTGTGTTATCTATTGTTCCAGATTCTTAAAGAAACAGACTCATATTACATGATTTGTATGGATTGCCATAATAAACTGCAAAAGTTTGCTGGATATCGTAGCATCTGCATCAGCAATGATGTGCGTTTTAAAGCTCTATTTCCGATGCTATTTGAGAGCGGCATCAGTGAGGATTGTTTTGCTGATGAATCGAACGAAAAATGTGTATATAGAAACATAGATGTGCAGTACAGCGGGACTATTGATCATAGCTATTGCATTGATGCACACGATAAGCCAACGATAGAAGTCTGCGAAGAGTTAGAAAATATCTACGTGGAGTATGAAGAACTTCTGGAGCCGTCTGATAATACAGAGTCCAATGATGGAATAGTGGAAGAAATTGTAGAAGACACCTTTTTGCGGGAAAATCCAACTGACACCTTTATTGTAACGCAAGACAGCCATATGGAAGCTTTACATCAACAAGAAACAAATGAATCCATCGTGGAAGAGTTTGAAGAGAACGACTCTCCTGCTGGAGACGAGTTTCAACACGTGGAAATTGCTATGCAAAAGCAATCGGTTGAAGAAGATAGTGAAGCAGAAGCGACAAAATTGAAAGCTGTAAGAAAGTCAACTGCGAAAAAACCTGCCCGAACCCATCTGTGCTATATCTGCGGAAAATTTGTATTCCACATACCAGATCATTTGTTAACGCATACGAAGAATCCCCAATTTTCATGCGACCGCTGTCCGTTTACGTCGACGCGCAAATCGAATCTAAAACTGCACGTGGAAATTGTGCACTTGAAAAAGGTCATCAGAAGGTGTGAGAAATGTGACAGAGGATTCAGTTACGTGGATTCGTACAGAGCACACATGGTAGGTATCGAAGCAGAGCTTGGTGCGATCTCAAGATCAAGATCACGATTAATTTCATGGCATATTTTGTGTCTCTTTTTTCCTAGCGCGCAAAACATAACTACGGGGAGCATTTCGTATGCAAAATATGTTCCATGACATTCCGCCATCGTAGTGGGTTGAACGGTCACATCAATCGCAAGCACAATGAAAAGAGTAACTGCACGTGCCCACAGTGTGGCTTTGTGTGCCAAGACAAGTATGGAGTTTCTGTATTCATTTGAATTCTGGCTAACGTACCTAATCTAAATTATCGCACTTTTTACAGGAATGGACTGAAGGATCATAGCAGAGTGCATTCCAACGAGAAGCCGTTCGTTTGCAAATTCTGTCCGAAAGCTTTTAAAAGCCCGTACGCTCGCAGGTCACATGAACTGATCCACCAGGGTGTTATTTTCTCCTGCACGCTGTGCGAGAAGACTTATCGATACAAATCGCAGCTAGTAGATCACATGAAAAAGGTGCATGGCCATCATAATAAGAAAATAACCAACAACGGAAGCTAACCACACAAACCGATCGGTTTATCAGACACCAGCAATAAAAGATTTGTATACCAGACAACCGTTACAAAGACCAATTTAATAGTAATTGAAATGTAATTTTCTCATTACTTTCTTAACAACTTTTCATGCGCTGATCTTAGCAAAAATTCGTAATCAACTACACCAGATTCGGCATGCATGATCAGCAATTGTAGCTGTCATAACGTGTAAACGCAGCTGAATGTTATTACTGTCAAGTGGACGAAAATGACACTTTGCCATTTGTAACAACAACAAACAAATGTTCACAACCTACTCCGCAGCATGGAACACATTTGGAGTGATATAAGTGGTATTTGTAGGCTTTGCCTATGCGAAGGTGATGAAATTCTGATTCCTGCAAGCAAAATACTCGATTGTCCGTCAGCGATAGAAGATGTAGAGCGATGTACCGGAGTTCGGGTGAGTTCTAGTCGCTAGACTACTTGTCTGATGCAATGCACAACTTTCATATCTTCTGTCGTTCTGCAGATAGTCCAAGAGAAAAATGTATCCTACAGCATATGTGAAGATTGCAGTAGCAAGCTGAGGAACTTTACAGCTTTTCGCACCTTTTGTATGTACAACGATAAGGCGTTTAGAAAATGGTACCCAATGCTATTCGCTAATGAACCCAGCGATACTGAACGAGAACAGAAGGAAGCTTTCCTGCAACTAGGCCGGCACTCATTAGACAAGAGTCGAAACGAAATTACTGACCACATCGGGTATATCGCATCGAATGAGGAACCATCGCTCGAAAATAACGTAGAGAAAATCGAATATCTGGAGATTGACGATAATGTATCGATCTTTAGCGAGAACGATAGTGCTGGTTCAGTAAAGGAAGGTGGTTTGGAGATCGATGAAGATGCTAACAAAGAACTCCGAGTAGATTTTTTGCCAGAAGTTGAAGACGATACTGTACAAGAAAATGAAGAGCTGGCATCCAAAGACGAATCGATAACACAGGACCTTTCATACAATCTTAAAAAGAGTATACAATCTCAGTACGGTGTCGGTACATCGAAGTCGCCTCAACCTGGGAGCGAACAATCTAGTCACAGGATGGCGCAAAAGCAATTATGCCCGATATGTGGGAAAATGGTGCACGACTTATCAGATCATAAGCTATCACACTCGAACGAGCGAAAGTATGCCTGTCCGCACTGTTCAATGGCTTATGGGCGTAAAACATATTTGAAATTTCACGTGCGATCGGTGCACCAGAAAAAAGTAGTGAAAACTTGTGAAATTTGCAATCGGGATTTCGCTTACAAAACTGGCTATGATGCGCACATGGTTCGTGATTTTTTTGTGAATAGTTTTCGTTTTATTCAAGTAAAGGAATGTATTATTTTTTTAGCGAGCTCGACACAACATTGGGAAGTGGTACGAATGTAAGCCATGCGATATGAAATTCCGCCATCCAGGGGGCTTAAGAGCCCACAAAAATCGCAAACACAACGACGAGAGTAATTGCGAGTGTCCGGTTTGCGGAATGGGATTTCTAGACAAGTAAGATATAGCACAATAGTTGTGTATGTATTACAGGGGAGAATCGTTCGAATAATGAGGTATTTTTATATTATTTTACAGAGTGGCGTTGAAAAACCATAGCAGGGTACACTCGTCGGAGAAAATGTTTGCATGCAAATATTGTCCTAAACGCTTCAGAAGTCCTAACGCCCACAGAGGACACGAACTAATTCATCTCGGTATAACTTTCCCATGCCCGCACTGTCACAAATTTTATCGTTACAAACAAAATCTCAAAATTCACTTGGCAAAGCATAATGCATGATCCTCGCTCGAAGCGTATACCTACCACAACACTACTAGTGCGGGTGTTGGATGAATTGAACTTTTATATTGCACCTGATTTGACGATTGTTGAACATAACTCGCCTTATCGTATAATTGTTTAAAAAGACACCGGAAGGAGCGTTGAATTGCTCCAGGCTCCAAGAAACGAGATTTAAGTTTTCAATTTGTAAAATCTTACAAAGCATACACAATAAATCATGTTCCAATGCTCAATTTGCTTTATGTATTCTAAACTGTCGGTTCAAATCACCAGAGCTGTCAAACTACGTAAATCGTTTTGACAGCCACGATGCATCCGAAAGGAAGGGGAAGCATCTGTTGTGTACAAACATACAATTCAACAAACGGTGGTTCTGTGCGAAATGGCGAGTTTTTCACGCGAAATTAATACTATTTGTCGGCTTTGCTTATCTGCTAATATTGCCACTCTATTACCTACCTCGAAAATAATCGATTCCATGCTGACTCTTGAGGATATTGAACGATTTACGGGTATACGCGTAAGTAGTGGAAGGTGTTGCTATCGTCTCTTCTTCCTTGCAATAATATGTTTCTATTTCGATCTATTTGCAGGTGGAAGATGAAAACGTATCTTACGTTATTTGCGAAGATTGCCATAATAAGCTGCGAAAGTCTACGACGTTTCGTGCGTGCTGCATGAACAACGATGTACGATTCAGGAAAATGGTTCAAACGATGTGTGAAAAGAGCGACGAAAATTTAATAACGATTCAGGAGACAATCGTGCATCCCACAAACGTTCGTTTGGCTGTAAATAACGAACCATACAAACATGTCCTTGATAACAATTTTACAATTACATACGTCGAGTCACCGTTCGATGAACATGCAGAGGAAGTTGATGGTGTAAAGAACGATGGAAATTCTGATACTAATGAAGATGTTGTTGAAATCATTGTACAAACCGATTTGCAAACCAATCGTACCGCGTTGAACATTTCGCAAAATGAAAAGCGAAGAAAAAATGCTGCACAAAATGTTCCAAATGCCATGTCTCGTAATAAGGGGAAAAGTAAAGAGCGTAAATCGCACAAGAAATGCGATCGAAAATCCCCATTATTTAAATCAACAATCCAAAAACAGCTGTGCCCGATGTGTGGGAAGCTTGTGCAATATCTTCCCGACCACATTGTGTCGCACACGAAGGAGCAAAAGTTCGCCTGTGAGCATTGTCCAATGACATGTAGTCGCAAATCTTATTTAAAATTGCACGTGGAAGCTGTTCATCTGAAGAAGGTGGTAAAGTCTTGTGAAATATGTAATCGAGATTTTACACACATATCGGGCTACACAGCGCACATGGTTTGTACTTTAAAATCCATTTGTGTTCTGGTGAGTTTTCTCAACATTAACGATATGCATATTTCAGCGTGCGCAACATAATGTTGGAGATTGGTACGTATGTACAATATGCAACCTGAAGTTCCGCCATCCGGGTGGCTTAAGGGGACATAACAATCGTAAGCATAATGCCGATAGCAACTGCGAATGTCCAACTTGTGGGATGAAGTTTGAAGATAAGTGAGTATCATTTCATTCTTTTGAATTGCTCTAATTCATATGTTAATTCGCATGTTTTACCTTTTTCACAGGAAGGGTTTAAAGGATCATAGTAGAGTGCATTCGAACGAGAAACCGTTCGCTTGTACTTTTTGTCCAAAACGATTTAAAAGCCCTAATGCGCATAGGACCCACATGCTGATACACAAAGGTGTCGTTTTCGCATGCACTTTGTGTGATAAAAGTTATCGTTACAAAACCTTACTGAATGCGCACATGAAAAAGGTTCATTTACAAGAGAATCTTCAAAATGATCGCCATTGAAAGAATTAGCTGAATATAAATGTCCAAATAATAAATTTTAAAATCCAATAACTTTCTTTCTATTTCGAAAAAAGGGGAACAGGGTATGATCAGCAGTTAAATGTTATAGCAACTGTTCGTAGAAACGCGGCTTAAGGTCGTTAGTGAGTTTGACATTGCTTGCCATCAAAGAACGCTATGTTGTTGATGGTAAACAAATTATATTGCTGCGTGCGATGGCGAGCAATGCTTGTGAAATTAATAGCATTTGTCGGCTTTGTTTGTGCGACGACAAATGCATTTTATTTCCCATGACGTACATAATCGATTCATCGCTAACTGAAGAGGATATAGAACAATTTACAAGCCTACAGGTAAGTGTGATTGGCAGCGGCGTAATGTGTTCATTAACTTCCTCTTGGTTTGTTTACAGTTGTTTGGTGAAGAAATGACTAACCACACGATTTGTGTCGATTGCGCCAATAAGCTGAAACAGTGCGCGTTGTTTCGCACACTTTGCTTAAGCAGTGATGTCGAATTTAAGCGGCTGTTAGCGATGAGTATTGAAAACAAGGAACGTCTCCATACACAACTCGACACTGCAAGTGTGGACGCGTCAGGAGAACAGTTTAAATCTACAATAGAAGTTGTAATTGTCGATGAAGGTGACAAAAACTCCAATCTGGAGTTTGCATTGACAGATCAGCCGGTTGATAAATGTAACGCTAGTGGTAACGATTGGTCTGATGGATTCGAGCGCAGATGTGAACAGCAAACAGATAGCGTAGTTATCAAACCCCTTGAAGACGATGAGAGAAATGGTGAAGATAGCAGATGCACCAGTCTAAACATTGAGGAAGAATATAAAAAAATTTCACAGTGCAAGCAGCCGAAAGGCAAAAACCCTGTGAAAACAAACCCCACATCGGACCCTCGACGTTTCTATCGTCATTGTGAGATCTGTAAGAAGGACGTATCGGATCTAAAACGCCATGTGCTAACTCATGCGAAAGATGATAGATTCGCTTGTCCCTACTGTCCACACAAAATGGGTTTTCGAACGCATTTAAAAAAGCACATCAAGACTGTTCATCGAAGTGAAATAAGTATAGCGTGTGATGTATGTGGATTAGATTTCCTTAGTCCAATTACGCATAAGAATCATATGGTATGTATTACATACGATATGCTATAACTCAGCTTACATCTAGCATATACTTTCTTTTAGGTTTCTCAGCATGGAACGGGCGAACATGAATGTAAAACCTGTTCGAAGAAGTTTACCCACATCAGAAAATTAAACACCCATGTACGCCGTGCCCATCGCTCAAATAGGAAACAGAAGCGTCTCTGCGGCATTTGTGGCGCCATGGTCCTCAATATCCGGATGCATATGCGAAGACATACACAGGAAAAGAAGCATCCCTGTCCCCACTGTCCGATCGAAATGGTAGATCGTACAAATTTGATCCGCCACGTACAATCGGTGCACCTGCAGCAGGATGTGAAAACGTGCAATATATGCAACATAGGGTTCAAGTACCATTGCTCTTACAGATCGCACATGGTAAGTGAAGGTGTCTCGGAGATGTCAATTGCATCGTACAATAATTAACGCATTAATCTGCTTTTCTACTATTCGCAGCTTCGACTCCATGGTATTGGTAACTCAGTCGATTGTACCTTGTGTTCAAGAAAGTTCAATACTCGAACCGGATTATACAACCACATGATACGTGTGCACAGTAATGTGAGAAAATTTGAATGCGAAACTTGTGGTTCAACGTTTAAATTAAGGTAAGTATTTAATCAATTTTTAATTATCAGACATGTGTAAAATGTTTCATCATTCATTAAACTTTTAAAACTGATTCCTCTTGCAGGGTACAACTAGAAAGCCATCAGCTGGTTCATTCAACAGAAAAAAAGTTTGCTTGCAATCAATGTCCAAAACGATTTAAATTCAGTCGTGGTCGAGATTCACATCAGCTGACCCATACCGGTATCGTTTTTCCTTGTCCGCACTGTGACAAAACATATCGGTACAAAGACGCACTTAGTATGCACATCCGGCAGAAACATGTGGCAACGAAGACGACCGATTCTTAAAAGCATACAGGATTATCTTCAACTGGGTTGTGGTAGGTTGCCATTTGCAGAAACCGCAACCCGAATGACATTCAGTGTTCTGAACCACTGGATCGCCCATAATTTCTTGTGGTATGCCAATATATCGAATAGGTCTTAGTTTATAACGATTAATAACTGAAAAATACATTTTAATATGATGTTTTAATGATTTTATACTTCTATTTTTTTTTTTTGAACAAATATGTATGAACCAAGTAAAATGTACTCGATCAGCAGTTGAAGCTTATAGCAACTGTTCGTAGAAACGCGGCTTAATGTCGTTTGCGAGTTTGACATTGCTTGTTGACATTCGATGTACGACAGCACAAAATTGTTGATGGTAAACAAATTATATTGCTGCGTGCGATGGCGAACAATGTTTGTGAAATTAATAGCATTTGTCGGCTTTGTTTGTGCGACGATAATGAAGTTTTATTCCCTATGTCCTGCATAATCGATTCCTCGCTAACTGAGGACGATATAGAACGATTTACCGGCATTCAGGCAAGTAGGATTGACCACCACGGCATGATGTGTTTGTTAACAACCTACTTTTGGTTTGTTTACAGTTGTTTGAGGAAGAAAATATATCACACACCATTTGCGTCGATTGTGCCAATAAGCTTAAAAAGTGCGCCTTGTTTCGCACATTATGCTTAAGCAGTGATATAGAATTTAAGCGGCTGTTTGCGGCGTGTAATGATAGCAATGAAAAGGAATGTATTACCACAGCAGACGATGCTGCAAATGTGGAAGCGTCGGTCGAACAGTTTGAATCTACAATAGAATTTGAGATAGTAGATATAAAAAACATTGACAAAATTGAAGAATCCTCCGTCGATGAAGATGACAAAGAATCCAATGTGGAGTTTGCACTGGCAGATCGGCCGGATGATGAATGCAACACTAGCGGTAACGATTGGTCTGATGGATACGAGGGCAAATGTGAGCAGCTTATCGATGAGACCAATGGAGAAGATAAAAGATGCACCAATCTAAACATTGGGGAAGAATATGAAGAGATCAGTTCACGCAATCAGCCAAACAGAAAAACCCGTGTAAATGGAACAACCGCCAGTCCGAGGACAATTCGTAAATATCGCCGTTGCGACACCTGCGGGAAGATGGTGTCGGATCTAAAAAGTCACATGCTGAGGCATACGAAGGAAAAGAAATTCGCTTGCCCTTACTGTCCTCACAAAATGGGCATACGATCCAATTTAAACATACACATCAAGGCTGTTCATCTAAAGGAAATTTGCAAAACGTGTGAAACATGTGGAGTAGGATTCGTAAATTATAACTCCTACAAGAATCATATGGTATGGTTTTGGGAAGCGATATGCTAAAACATTGGCTTACTTTGCCCTGATTATTTCCTTTTAGGCATCTCAGCATAGCACGGGCGAATATGAATGTGAAACATGTTCGAAGAAGTTTTCACACGTAAGAACTTACAACATCCATATACGGCGCTACCATAAAACGGATCGAATAAAAAAGAAACCGAAGCAACTCTGTGGCACTTGTGGCGCCATGGTCACCAATATCGCTTCGCACATGCAAATTCATACACAGGAAAAGAAGCATCCCTGTCCCCACTGTCCGATCGAAATGGTAGATCGTACTAATTTGATCCGCCACATACATTCGGTGCACCTGCAGAAGGAGGTGAAATCGTGCGATATATGCAACATAGGGTTCAAGTATCCTAGCTCTCACAGGTCGCACATGGTACGTGTAGGTACCCCCGGTTAAGGAGGAACAACTAAACATATGAATCTGCTTTCCGACTATTCGCAGCTCCGAGTCCATGGTATTGGTAACACATTCGATTGCAATGAATGTTCGAAAAAGTTCAATCATCGTAGCGGATTACGAAGCCACAAGGCACGTGTGCACAGTAACGAAAGAAAATATGAATGTGATGCCTGTGGTAAACTGTTCAAGGTGAAGTAAGTATTGGAGAAATGCATAAAACTATTGAACATTTGTTTAACAATTGCAACTGATTCGCTCCTGTAGGTCGAGCTTGATAAAGCACCAGCTGGTACACTCAACCGAACAGCCTTATGCGTGCAATCAGTGTCCAAAACGATTTAAGAGCAGACATGGTCGAAATTCACATCAGCTGACCCACAGCGGTATTGTTTTCACTTGTCCGCACTGTGAAAAAACCTATCGGTACAAAGATGTGCTTGGTATTCACATCCGACAGAACCATCCGGAAGCGAAGACGGAACCTGTAGCACCCCAATGAGGCCTAACTTCAATGAGGATTTGGTACATGTTAACAGTACGTTTGTACTGCTGTGATCCTATTGTCTCACTATCTAAGTACCCTAGTATACAGTATATGACTATTATGCTAATATAATATCAAGTATGATCAAGACGAATGACTAAGTGGAAAAATGCATTAGTCTCTTTCACTTCCGAAATATCCAAAACGAATCATCATATTGAAATACATTATTAACAGAAACAGGACGCTTCCAAAGTAATGGAACTGTTGCTATAGCTGTTCCTGCTCCCACCGATCCAAGGTAATCTTTTAGTAAAATATTATGATGTTAACAATAAAACTAACTGCCACAGCTCACATATCGGAAACGAACCGACTGCATCCAAATGCAGATACGCTCTGCAGGGACGTTCTCATTCATCGCGCAGCACGAAGTGCGGCTGTCATCGTTTCGCAGGAAACATCTTAAACGGCGCGTTTAACAATTTAATCAAACTGACCTCCGTACGATCGCAATCCAGCCAATCGTCCGTAGCATGGTTTCATCGACAGTCCCAACCGTGTGTGTGTTTTGTCGTTCTGACGCCAGATAATCAAACCCATCGTCATGCGAACAAACGTACCATTCCACTTGGTGTGCAAAAATCGCTCTTCCCAAACACCAAAACGGCCACAAAACGTAGCGGCTGACCGTGATGGCCCATTAAAATCAATCAAAATGAAAGATCGCATATATAGCAGTAAATTTTGCGATTTAATGATTGCACGAATGTGCATTGGTTGGCTGCATTCAGGCGTTGCGGGAGAGTTCCAAGGCAGTGAATTTAACCCGCAGGCCGATCTGTGCATCCGTTTATTGGCCGTTAATGTGATGGCTGACTGGCCGACACCGATTTGCAAAAGGTGTCTGGGGTTTGAACGCTTCTCAACTGCTTGGTGCATCGGTGTCAAATTTTGATGTCCCACCAGACTGACCTCCACCGTGTGGCCGGCTGAAGGAACATTGGATGAGAACGAAGCGAAAGGGGGAAAGTGCGGGGACCAGAACAAGCGCAAAACAAGACATCCCATTGGCATGGTGCAGGTCAAAACGCAAAACTCCAACTAATTACGTTGATCGTGAGTCTTTAAATCGTCACTCGGTGGGTATCGTTGATGGGGGGCTTGTTTGCAGCGATACATGATTCCTGATTGAACCATCAGTAGTAGTAGGTATGATTATTCTTTCTTGTGGTGCTGATTTGTTTTGGGACCGGAGGCCCATAAAGCGTTGTCCATAACAGGCGTACAGCCGTTAAAAGCTTGACCGCAATCAAGCTTTTGTCGATGTTAGCAAACTCTCCAAATTGCGTTGAGTTCAAAATGATGAACTTCCATTTCAATAATTCTCACACCACACTTAAAGCACGTATTTGTTTGCCGTTTTTGTTTCAGGTAGTCATCAACAGTAATCAATTAACGATGCGGAAAGAAACGTATCAAGCGCTAATGCTAAGATGTCCCATCTTAAGTGTCGAATGATTCAGTGCACCCACGCAAGATATCTGTGGAACTTGGGGCCCCAAAGACGTCATCAGATCATAAGCACCGGTTTTTTAAATTTCCAAAATTTATCAATTTGAAATAAAGAACCCCATGGCCATTGCGAAAAATTTATCAAACAAATTAAACCTCGACCGCGCAAATGTGGTAATGTTATTCATATCCCACAAAATCAACCAGCTTTTCCACACAAGAGGCCAAATTCACACACACACACATCTTGCTCGCTAACCTAACGCAACTAACGCTACTCACCTAACCTCAAACTGCTCGCGTTCCCGCGCAAGAAAAGCTTCCCCAGCTGACCCCAAGAACTGCACACACTGTGATTTCACGTTTCACTACCGAAATGCAAGAAGGTTACGCACTAAATGCGCCGATTTTGCACTAAACACCATTAATGTGAATTATAAATACATAATTGCACGCACTTGAAACCTGGTTACACAACTGCATCCAATCGTCCTCGCTGTTAGTACACGAATGCGTGGTCTTTCGATGCGTCCGTAACCCGAGCAACAGTGAGCTTGTGCATTGGTGTTTGTGTCACAGCTTATCTGACACTTGTCAACTTCGGATAACGGTAAAATCACCGATAAGCCATCGCTGCTGTTTACCGCCAAAAATGTTTTTTTTTATTTGACGATTTAAATCTTTCATTTATAACGTGGCTGCCAACACAGTTCGGCCGAACGCCATCGTTCTTGTACAATGTGCCAAACTCATCACCCGCTATCAGGTCCACTTTTGCTTTTTTAAATTGATGATATTGCTTTAATTACGGACTTTATTAATTAAGCGGCATAAAAAAATCCACTCAACCGGCAGTTAGATCTTATTTTTACGAAATTCCTCTGCAGCATCCTGCTGTAAGGATTTATGTTGCTGCCCAACCCCCAGTGGGAGATAAACATAGGGGCGGAGGGAACGGTCGCGAGGAGCCTCGCCGGTTCGGGGAGCCTCGTCGTTCGGTTATACCGTTCCTATAAGCATCCTTCCCAGTAACCGTCTCCTAAGGGTCTCGCGAGGAGAAGAGCATAGAAAACTTTAGTTTATTTTAGAAATGTGCTACGACAGGGGCATTTCAGGAGCACCAGGGTAACTTCTAAAGTCCAGAGAGCCTCAAAGTTGTTATCGGGGGCCTTCAAAACATGCTCCCTACCCGCTCAGTAGTTTAGAAATCAGTAATCCGCAGTGTATTTATTCTAGCATTGCACATGACCACCCTCTTCCCCCGGTTCCAAGGGTTGCAGTTAGGGTCTCTAAAAAAGAATCACCATTCGGCCAGCAATTTTGAAATCAGAAACATTCCCCCTCCCTCCAATGCAAAATAACACAGACCATTTTTAGTTTTGAGTCCCCAAATACCATGGAGGCCGCTTAGGGCCTCCACTGCCAACGCCAATTATTCATGAAGACCCACACCACCCACCCATTGATATAACTCTGCAATTCTTGTTGGAAGCCCCAAATCCGATGTCGCTTCGTTTCATCGTCAATTAACACGTCATGCGCACCTTGAGCAGCTTAACTTCGCACTCCAATGTGAGACCCTTTGTCTGTTCCCGGGGCCCATCTGTACGCTTGTTCGATCTTGTCGCCATATTTCCCCTAAAGGATGATGTTACTAAATCATTACTAAGTACGTGAATGGGAAGCAGCGTGGTTTTAATCTTATTGCCGCTTCCTTCCTACCGCAGAGGGTGGTTGATCGTAAGGGCACAACAACAAAAAAACGCTTGGTGCTCCCGGAATTTGTAAAGCTTTCAAACAACGCTCAACAAAAACCAACAAACCAAACTTCACGCCCGGCGCATTCACGAAGGTTCGGAAGCTGACGCCCTGCTGTGCGCATCTTGTTTCCGGGATATCCTGCGGATTCGGTTGCGATGCACAAACGAGTCCAAGAAATTCTCTTAATATCAACACCACTTTGGTTTTTGGTGTGCTAAAGATCGCGTTACTTTCCTGCCTTTCCGAACCAGAAACGAATGGAGATGATGGCCGGTTGCAATGTAGCAATGTTCAATACAGGGTATCATGTGCAAATCGGAGGATGGGGTTTTTTTTGTATGTCTCTTTTTGCGTTGTGCGCACGTAATCGTACTCTCATAAATCTAGATAAAAAATGACATTACACGACACAAGCTTACCGGGCGCACATACGCAGCCGGTCAGAGCATTAAGGCGCACGCGTATAATGTGAACGCAGGCGTACGGAATCACGATCGATTTCTGGTTGGAATCCTTTCGGGTACAGGGTGAACACTGTCGGCACACTAATTTTAACACCTTCAGAAGCGCTTGCCATGGTGTTCCCGCTGGTATGCTACTCAAAGTCTTCCACTCGTGTTAAAATGGTTGACTGAGAGCAGGCGCAAAAATCGGCTCCCAATCGGCTTCACTGCTGCCAGGTCCATGATGATGGGAAATAAATTATGTTTTATGAATTAATGGAATCGTAACGATAGCGCGCTTCCATGTGGAAAGAGCACGAGAGAACACTGATTATTGAGATGTTTTTTTCCCGTGCGATAAGAAGCTGGCCATTCCGGCTGGTTCGAGCAGCAAAACTAAAGCTTGGAAGTTGGTGACAACCGTGAATAAATTACGCGTCCTTTGTGGATAAATTATGCTCATTACACGGTGCGAGTTGTGGTTGTTTATCTTGTGGATCTTCACTTCATGCGCGGTTGTCAACTAGCTCGTTTAGTACCTGATTTAGTGACACGTGGAGCTAATGTTTTGTCTTCAACGGTGGAACGGTGCTAACTTTGAGGAACACTTTTTGTGTGGATAATAGTTGCCTATTCTGCTAATTGATTCGTCTAAATCCCAAAATTTAAGATCATTCACGATCATGAGTTATTAATTTGCAAACGTTTAATTAACGTTTAATTATCACATCCGGGTAAACCAGATTGTCGCGACAAGCGTGCGAAAACTTGCCGATACTACTGTACCAACATTATTAATGCTAGTTTATTTGCTTGGCGTATCGTTTATTTAGTTACTTCGGAACGTTCGTTAACTTTCAGAATTAATCTCCGGCAGCCTAATTTATGCTTACTATGCTCGGAGATGAGTCTCACCTACTTTCTTCTCTTTGAGTTAAACATTTGATGAAGAAGTTGGATGAAATTTATAAGCGACGAACCTCAAATGTGGTTTTGTTGGGTTTTGTGTCGGCTTTTTTTCGGGTTTTGCTTTCAACAAAAGAAAATTCTAACCGCTACGATGCCAGTCTAAGCTCAATATATAAGAATATAGACACGAGAACCAGTGATGCACGGCACCGAAATTTGTGTGAAGTTGAAATTTATCACCGAACGAACAGCCATTAATGGTCACCGGTTGATTATCTCTGCCCATTAATAAATTAGACGTAGAGCGTTCAAACATTGGCGCGGAGGACTCAGCAAACACTTGCAGCGTTTGACTAGTCTCGTACGTTGTGGAGTTGTGTTGTGTTACGATCATTTTGATAGAAAAGCCGCGTGCCTTTTTTTTGGTTATCCACCTGAATTTCCTGAATTCCCTCGCGAGACACGATCGCGACAAATCATCCATTTTTACGCGATCATTTACGCGTCAGGAGTGGATCTAGTGAAAGTCACCTGAGCTAATCTCGCTGGAAGCAATCATCGCCATTATCTGCTCCGCAACATTTTGTCGCTTACCTATCAGATGTCATCCGTGCGTTGGAAGCGTGAAAATTGCTCCAAAATCACACTAATCCGCTCACCAATCTCGGCCGGATTATCAGATGATCCTTTCCGTTACCGTTGCTGATATGTTAACTGGTACGGTAAGCGTGAAGAAAAAAAGCTGACGATCACTATTGCTACTCTATCGGTCGAGTGGAAAACCGCACTCCAACCACAGACAGCTTACGGCGTTTGGCTCGGGATTCGAACCGGCAAACGTACGCTAACGGGCAAATTATGCAAATGTGTTCCTCTTCACTTGATCCCGGTGTGCACTCTGAAGCCGTTCGCAGAAGTAGAAGAAAAAGAAATAAAAGCCACCGAGATCGTCTCGTTTGTCGCATCCGCGAAATTGTTGTTAAAGTGATACAGACGTGGTGAAGTATCAAAAAAAAATCGCAGAGTCACTGCAGTCAAACATTAGGCCAGGAAATTTATGCCTAAATTAGGGGACATTTGTTTGTGGCCGATTTGCGTTCACTTTTGCGGAATGTTTTTCTTGTTTCGCTGTTTTTCGTTGCTTTCGGTCTCTTGCACCTTAATGCTGGCCAATGCTATCAGGTGAGCTAATGTGTGTCGCCCGTCGGATCATACGTATCGGGATCGATTTGGATGCGTGATGATCCGCTTCCGCCGTGTCGGTGGATCGCGTGAAAATGAGTTGCAAAACTGGCCAACTCAACCGTCACAGCTCGTTGACACTTCATACAGTGAAGTTTGCGTTTGTGCGCTTTAGCCTTGCGGCGTTACCAGTGTTTTTGGTGTCTTTTTCTTTTGCGGGATTTTAGTCGATGAATCATAAGTGTTTGCTTTTGGATGCATCTTATCAAGTATTTTTTGTTACTTTTTAAACTTTTTTGCTTCTTGGCCTAAAAGGTCCTTCAAGGTTATGACAACCATTTTCTCTTGATCTTGGTTTTGATAGTGACTGATCTCTCATTCTACCTCACAAATCACTCTATATAGCCAAGAAGCTAAGATTTCTGGGTCAAATTTTGAAAGAAAAGCATTAAAACATGGGCACTAGACACTAGATGATGATCTCATATTTAAAAATCATATCTTATGGTGTCCTTCTTACGTTTATGTCTGTTCTGTAACGCAATAATATTCTTTGAAGATAAATTATGCTTAGACAATGCACTTAAGCTGCTTCTTTTGAACACCCCGACAACGAAAGGCATTAAGTTCCAATTTCGGAGCACTACCCGAAACTAATCGCTGCCTACTGTCGGTCGATTTATCAGCCGCGAAACGACTGTGGCTCTTGTTTTCTAGCGCCAACCGCTTGATTGAGCCATCCACGCTAGGCGAGTGTCAGTGTTTCCACCATTTTCCAACCAATTGGTAACCGCTTAACGTACGGTGCCACGCTAGGTGTCTTATCAGCACGGTTAGAAACGGTGCCCATTATCATCCGTACCCGATCCGGTGTGGATCGAAGTGGACCTCTAACTGATGATGACTCTATTTCGTTCGGTGCCGAGTTGACACGGCTGGTTGTCACACGACATGCAGATTCAAGCGTTATCGAAAAGACCTTTTAGGCAACCGATCGCGCCTCGAAACACATTCCGATCGGTGGACCAGTGGAATCGATCGAGGATTGGGTTCGCCTACGCATACGAGCCAGAGCCAGGGTACATCGCGCGGACACGATTTGTGTGCTCGTTTTGGAAAACGGTCTATGAGCATTGACCGGTTGCGGATGAAGTGGTCTCGAAAACAAAACCAAAACAAAAAAAAATTGTTCCCCGACAAGGCAAGAAAGGGTGGATAAGATGAGAGTGTGAATATGCATGAGAAATCTCGTAATTTATGACACATTAAATGTCACCAGGATTGTGTTGGATGTTTGTTATTATTGTTGTTAAAGAAAGGAAAACGAGGGAAAGAAAAGACACAGGACGAGAATGGGGAAGAAGAAAAAAAGAGGAACGTTATCAATTTAATTAGGCGGCTTTGGGTGCCTTCGGATCGGGCCCGGTTAAGCATGGCAGAGGAAAACACACAATGGCAGGCGGAAGATAAAACAAACACCAAATTAGAGGCACACAGTAACAGCAACACCAACAAACGAAAATGGGCACGCTGAGGATGCAGGAATTATGGGTTTTTTCCGATTATGGGAGCAGGGAACCGATTCAGTGGATCCTCAGGGCTAATGCTTATCTATTGAGTAAACTTTAGGATACCAGAAGGATTGATCTACAAATTATTGGCTCGCTTCGGAACCGGTGGTTTTGAAGTAAGTTATGTGATCGTATACAGAAGAACTGGTGGTTATCGTTCGTACTAACTGCTTTAGATTTCGGTGAATGAGTAGAGGGTGTTTTTGTTTTATTGAAACTTTTCCTCTTATTTAATGTTTCCCTAAACAAAATCTAAAAACTGGTATGATGAAAGCTTTGTTAGCATACAAATAATAAATCAATTATTTTTTTCAATTAATCATCGGTAGACTCGATCCAGTGACTTGTTATGTGATTCGAAAAAGATGGAAATTTTAGTGTTTTTTTTATTAAAAAATAAATGCGAATTAAATGTTAAAATAAATAGCAAATAACAGTCTTATTAGCTAGTTAATTTCAAATAATAATAAAAGTTCAAACTCAAGATGGATTAAATATTCCAAAAAACCGTTAGGAGCATTGCGTTGACAGCGGACAATGAGCGTGTAATAAATTAATCTCACCACGTGCACGGATCCGTTTCATTTTGGACGAACGAAACAAAACCCCCCGTCCAGTGAAATGGAGCGAAGTATGAAATGCGCAAAGAAAGCAGCAGTAATGATTATTGGAAAAGGAATGGAACAACAACAAAAATCACGGAATCACGCCACGATCGCGGAACAAACGCGCCGCAACTAATCGATATGAGCTGTGTTGAAAACATATTTTCCCTCCAATTCCGATTGGATATGATTACACAGATTTAGTGAAATGTTGCCAACTCATCCGAATCTCTGACAAACGGTGATGCAAAAATAAAAGGGCAAAGAATAAGAAAATGAGCCATCCAGACCGGGTCCGGGGGCGCAATAATAGGTTGTTTCGTGTGCGATTGTGTGTGAGCGCGCGCGTCCGCGTAGGACGCACGCGTGAAGCGTAGGTGTACGCGGCGGACACAGCAGTTTTCGGTAGCGTGTTTCGGACATTTCTGCGCAACAGTTTGGAATGTTGATTGTAATGGTTGTGCGTGCGCCGCAGGAATCCGATCGATCCGGGTACAAGCGCAAACTCGCAGTCAATTGGAGTTTTGTCAGATGTGAAGGTTTGGTGAATGTACGCTGACCACATCATCGCGCCGATTATGCATAGTACATGTCGTTGGGCTTAGTTGCAGAGTAGATGATTTCATTTAAAGAATTAAGCTCCTGTTCATAGAGATTCAGTACCTTTAACCAATTGACGACGATCAACGATCAACTCCTGGATGAGCTCATGGATCCTTGAGAAATGTATCATTTCCATGATGCTGTACATATGGCCTATATGATATACATTTGAAACACCCATCATCTCTTGACAAGCAGAAAGGAAGCTCATGCTCGTGTAAAGATTTTTTTCTTCTCTTTTTTTCGTACCTACGACTCATCAAACGTCAGCTTCAGGTCACTAGCATTCATGTTCAAATGCACTCCAATATGGGGCAGGCATGCACCTCTTTGGCGTTGTGGTGTTACTCGATATCTCGCCTATAGTGGAAACAATCGTTTCCAGCAGTATTCCAACCCCGGTACCTATATAGCCGGTTTCATAAATCAAAACAGGCGTCAGATTTTCACCGAAACGAACGAAAAGGGTGTTAAAAATGTTAAGCGCAACCATTCGGTTCTCCCCCAAAGGGGGAATGGGAGCAATAGAAAGGCACGTCAGCAATATACAATAATCGATACGAAGGGAACCCGCAAGATTTCGCGGTTTGAAATTTGAACTCCTTTTTGCCTGCTTCCCTGCGCACTCACACAGATCATCTGTTCCGTGCTTCAGCTGACGTCGTTTCTCCCCGGAACGCATCAAATCATCATACGCTCCGAGAAGGGCCTTTGGTGGGCTTCATTGCCAAAAAAAGGAAAACAAAACAAAAAATCCAACTTCCCTACCAAGTTGTCCAAGTTTTGGTTCAGTTCCGTCTGTGATGTGATGTCAGTTGAAGAGTGAAAGAGAGAGAGAGAGAGTGAGCGGGTTGCCTCCCTTAAAAGTGCCAAAATTAGCGAACGTTGCGCAAGCACATGTTTATACTGACATTAATTAATCACCGTCGCACAATTTTTGGGGTGCATATAGTCGATGGACGAGCGAAGGAGATACGGGTGAGCGTGGCCAAATGTCTAGAGTGGAGTATGGCGTTTTGCTTGGGTTATTGAATATTGTCGGAAGAAAAGGGAGAATTATGAGAAAGGATACGGCAAGTAACTAACGCACTAACGCACGAATGTACAACGTTTTTTTGTTAAAGTTCTTGAAATAGGACCGGTTCCAATTTCTTGGAAAGCGTTTCAAGGTCAAGACCAGCTATAGTCTATTGAAGGACATTCCTGTACATCGTAGTTGGTTCTAGTTTACTAGTTTTGGAATGAGTTTGTTTTTGAAATTAAAATTAAAAATTGTCAGTAATAACTTGAACTTAAATGAGATTAATATTGTTTTAATGATGTCTAATTGAAATAAATAATTCAAGTAATTCTGGCGACAAATAGCCAAATATGTGTCACCCTGTGCCAAGTCCTTTGGATGTTATTGAACAGCCTGTTAGTACCAAACCTAGTCTAGAATTCGGAAACCTGACCCAATTTCCTAGAAATAGGCGTCTTTTTGATCAATTTTAAAGTTCATTGACAAAAAATAGCTTCACCTTTGATGAAACTTTATCCCTCAACCGTTCTGTGGGAACAGTTCCCTTTTCGCAGATGCCTTTCGTATGACTTTACGAGCATCGTCTTGTTATCCCGAGTCGTAAAACAAACAAAAAAAGGAGAAAAGACTCCGTATCGTAAAACTTCCGTCCGCTGGGTTTGGGAACTCGCTGTGTTTTGCAAATCGTGCGAAACGATTTCGTTAATGATTTTGTGCAGCAAATTTGCAAACACGTTGTTTAAACCAATGTTTGGAATCCTTACGATGGATCCCGTAAGTAGTGAACCCGCGAAGAAGATATCCGTTTGTCATATAACACAACATTTCGGTTGGGCGGTGTTTAACCAAGGTGATTGGTGATTTGGGATGGCTGTAAAATAATCTCTCCACGGGTAGCCGAGTGCAATGGGTCCCAACGGAACAATTTCGCCGACAAGGTTAGTCAAAAGCCAAAAGGCTTTGAGGGTGATCGAGCGAGGGCCTCGAGCTATTGTGGCAACCTTTCAACCTTCTTCACGAGAAGGTGAGACAAGGAGAAAACTGCTCCTCGAAATAACCAAACAACAACCGTTTTTTTCCTGAACACGATTTAAGATTATTAACCAGACTAATAGAATTTTTATGAACTCATTAGCCCAGGGTGGCGAAGAGGATGGTAAAAGATAAACTGTATGTTCACTAGAAAGTTGACCACGGATCATGGGTAAGGAAGGTAAGAGTTTCCCCTGAAAAGCGGTCGTTTCAGATTGGAGTTTTGGGAAGTTGCTCATGCTCGGAATCTTGTTTTGGTCTTTTCTGGGAGTTGGCTAGATGCTGCCCTGGACAGGAGACTGATGAGTGAAGAATTTATGTCTTTTCAGGGTACTAAGAAATTGGGTGCGATTTAATTTCACCCTTTGCGAGTGGGAGGCTGTACGTGTGCGCATTTTTGTGAGTCAACGAAAACTCGTACGCACACACACACACACGCTGGGCGTACATAAAACGAAAGGCGATCAAAGGCCGAGTGACGTGCAATGAGGCGAAAACAATAATAATAAAACACCAAACGGCAAAAGCACAACGGAACGCATCCACAAACACAGGGTGTAAAGAGTGAAAATGGAAGAAGGATAAAAAACGGAGTGGAGAATAAATGTACAGGACTCATCGAAATGGTCTTAGCGTGGCTTTAGGTTTGGATTTTATTTTTATTTCTTAATTTTTAATAGTTCTCCTCGTTCGTTCGAAGTTCCAAGGAGCGATGGGGTGCGAGAGATCGGTAGCGTTGATGGTGGATGATGTGAAGGGGTAGTAGCACTGTCGCTTCTGAAAGCCTGACGATGACCAAATGGGGCGCCTCCATTCGATGCACAGTGTTAATAGTCGATGTTCCTTGTGGTCAACAGTGAGAATAGGTGAATTTGTTACCATTATTGTTTTTGTAATACTAGCTCGTTATATCAGCAGTATCAGAAGGCAAAATTCAAACAATGAATAAAGATTTAAATCTTTCTCTAAATTATACCAAATAACAAGAGAAGAAAGTAAATAGATTATCAAATCGATAACTATCGCGTGTTTTGTATGGTGATGAGCAGCAAATAATTCACTCTTGTCCTATCACCGTGGGTTTCGCTCACTGTGTCAGCCATCGAACAGCAACCCCGTCTCGCTATATGTACGCCACGTGAATGTGTGTTTCGTACTAACGAAAACGGTTCCGAGACGAAAAGCCCGAAACGTCCACCTCACGAGACGGAAGGCGATCGTAAAAAGTGACCATATTCATTCCGTTTCCACCATGGTTACATGCCACATGTTGAACAAGCAAACTTTATCAGCATCTAAATAAATAAAAAAAACGCACCGTTGTTGGAAGGGGATCATGGCGACGGGAACGGCAGGGTTGATAGAAGCCGTTTGAGCATTCCCGAAGAGGTGCCAATGGATTTTTTCCCTCTTCTCAAACTGGATCTGGATCGGTTTCCTCCGGTGGAGTGAAGATGTTTAATTTAAGCGCAGGTAGGAATGATTCACCACATTCACAGCCTGTTGCTTCTACTTTTCCCCTTCACCCCTCCCCTTCCCATTCGATTTCATTAATTTCCCCCTGCCCAAGGATGTGAGATACAAAGTGTCGCATTTGCCGATCAAATCCACCCATGTACGGGTTGATGCTTCTTCATCGTTGATTTGCAGGGCTGCTAATTTGCGCCTTGCCATAGTTTAATGGTGATTGTTTTCACGAGCGATCGCGCGTTAGCTTGCACCGATAGTTAGGGCCTGGCCAGTTAGGCCGAGCCCGTATGTAGCGCTTTCGTATTTAGGTGTTTTTAATGTGCTTTCCGTGAAACAATCCAGCGCGAGTGAAGCGCTTTAATTTGATTCGATGTTCAAATTAGTTTGCCCCCCTTGGCTGCTTTTGAGGGGCAGCCAAAAACCAGTGGTATGAGTGTGGTAAAAAGCATTTCCACGGAAACGCAACATTTCGTATCGCAACACTTCATCTTGTTGTGCGAAGCGAACACTCCCGGTCACTGGTTAAAGACGATATTATAAAGGTGTTGAAATTTAACTTCTTAATTATTTATTTCAGATTTATAAGCACACCACAACGCAGCCGGCACGGTGAAGACAGTTGGACATTAAAACAGTCTCACCACCGGAGTCTGGATGCGGTTGGATCGAGCAATGAGAACGGCGGAAGAGAAGGAGAAAGAGAGAAAGAGAGAGACAAATAGCTGCCAACCATCGGCAGCAGTCGCCGCTGCCAAGCTTAAGCCACAAGACAAACCAAATCAACAAATTAAGAAATAAAACAGCCATAATCAGTCTCGGGGTCCAGTTGCGAGGTTCGTCGCGGGGACGCTCGCCGAAGTCTCCGCATGCTGTCGAAGGAAAGCGTGCTGCAGCGCAGTTACTGAAAGCTCAACGGTTCTCTTATCTGTTTTCTGTTCTCATTTTCGTCGTTTCGTGTCCTGCCGTCCGGCCGCATTTCCACCGTTGCCGAAAGCCCCGAAAGGATTCCGGGTATAGTTTGATCTCGGGCAGTGTGGAAAGATTTGCGTGCTCTATTAGACACGAACCTTCTCGCTTGCTGTGAAACGTTCATCGGCGACACAAATCGTACGGACCAGATTCCGTGTGTGTGTGTGTGAGTAGGGTGTAGGAAAATAACAACATCTGGGAAGGCAACTAATCGAGCCCCTCCCGTACCCTTACATCGAACCTACCCTCATCCATTTCGGAGGCAATAATTCACTGAAAACAAATAAAGTTGCTCTAAACGTCGGAAGTTTGGAAGCGTCGGGTTCGAGGTGCGTTGCTATGCTCACTTTACATCCCGCTAACCGGTCGGAAAAAGCAACCCGATCGAGGGCTAACAGATTATCTAGCAAACGGGTGGAATGCGCTTCACACCGGCAACAAACATCGGTACGATCAGTCGCGCGGACAGTTTTCATTACATTTTTATGTTAATTTCTCGCTAACTCAATTAATTAATTCCCCGCGAGGTTCACATTCTAATCAATTAAGCCCAATAGGGTTCTGTTCGCGGCGTGTGAGATTCGTGCTCGAGCCTGACCGGTGTCTAGTCGAGGGTTTCGTTTGCTACACGTCGGAATTCTTGTGCGATCCTGTGTGCACTGTTTGCAAGCTGTTTTCTAATTTACGTCATGCAGATTAAGGCAAAGGTGTGAAGTTGATGGTGTTGCAAACACCCGTTAGCACCTATTCGCACTTAAAAACGGTCAGCAAATGGAGCTTATGTGGCAAAAAAGGAAGCATTTTAATTGCTGTAATTGTTATTACGATGAATAGTTACCGTTTAACAAGTGCAATCGAAGTTGCAAACAATTCATAACACTCAAGAAAAAGGTTTATTGTTTAAATGATTTTTTTTAAATATCTCCCCCACCGAAACACACAATTGTTGCAAATACTGCATGGCTGGTGGTAATAAAACATAGTTTTAATTTTGCTGTCCGTATCGTTGAAACTATTCACAATAAATGTAACACTGTACCATCAAAGGATTTTCTTCTTTTCGTATCCTTTTCGATTGGTACCATCCGCACACTGACTGGCGATAAAATCCAATTAATTATCATCCGTGATGGGTACGCGTAATGAGTCCGCCCGTCATCGCCTCGAAACATGGGAACTCACCACACCATGATCGATCGATCAGCACCCATCTTGATCGGTGATCGCGTTCGCCGCCGCACGCCGTTGTCGATCGTCCTTATCTACACCCAGCGCATCAGTGTCCGTTGATGTTTGTTGTTATTAGTTTTCGATTTATTCGGTTTCATCCTCCCGTCTTTCGGTTTGCCGAGCACCGGGTAGATATCATTCACACAAAGAAGTTTGCTAGAAACGATTGATTGGTGAAAATAACACGATCCTTCTGAGTGGAGCCTTCGGGAGGGGCAAGATACAAGAAGTCGAAGAAAAGGGGCTCGAGTGAGAATAGAACTACACCCCATTAATGCCTCGTCAACCGGTGGTAAATTGCTACCACAGTTCGAAAGGAGGACCCTGTACCCGAAAAGGTGTTCGATTCAATTCTGTAAACTCATCGTGCTCGTTCATCTGATTTTCAGCAATTTTCGTGCATTGGAAACAAGACGCAACGAATCGGTATCGTCTCACTTGTCTACCATAGCCAACAACGGTCTGCCCAAGGGGAAAGCACGGTATAAGAAGCAGTGGAAAATAAGAAGACGAAAAAAAACGATTCGAATCGAATGATCCGCTCACTCCTGACCTTGCGTTCCGTGCGCTACATCCCACACAGGGTACAACGGGAGCGTTCTCGGAGGTTCTCGTTGCTTAATCACGCATTGAAATCTATTGTTTCTCGCGTTGCTCGTGTTGCTTTGTGGCGCGTTGCGTCGGGGCGTTACCTCATCATCATTCATTCTGTTAAATAGGTAATTTTTCTAAATAAAAATTTCACACTATTTAGAACGTAAATTGGGTGCCCGGTTGTGTTTCTCTTGTTTTTGGTGTTTGGTGGTTCCCTTTTTTTCCATCGGTGTATTTTGTTGCTGTGTTCTGCCGTTGTTGAGATGAATGTACCGATCGCGCATCGAAACGTGTCGATCGAAAGGTGTTAGTCATCGTCTAGCAAACAGTTCCGTTAATCGTGTCATTTGTGAATTGTGTGCTGCAACATGTTTTATTTGTGTTTTGTTTCTTATTGTTGTCAGATGTTAAGTTGTAGTTTGTTGTGTAAACTTGTGCCAATTGGGAGGCTTATAAACTTTCTAACTTATGTTAAACTTTGAATATTATTATAAAAAATGTTTAAATTACATAATTAAAATAATATAAATTTTATAGTCTATTTAATCAACAAAGTTACGCTTTGAAAGAAGATCAAGCCGAATGCGTTTAGCTTGTTCGTCTTGCATTAAAGAAATGCATATAAAAATTTAATTTAATACCTCATTCCCTCATTCGTTGCATTATTTCACATTTAATACATGATCTCAACACCCTCCATCCAGCCAGTCGTAATAATTTCTTCCTCGTCCTCCTCCTTTCTGATCACTTGATTTGAAATAAAACAGGAAATATAAAGATGTTGACGATAGGCACAGTGCATCGAGTGCATCTGTAGATTTGTCGCTCCGATACATGATTCGAAAGCTTAACCCGTGCTAAGTTGAGCGTCAACCGACATGAAATCAGCACCTGTGCTACTGGATCGGGCTGTTCGCCGATCAACCGGAACATTCGTTCGAGTGGTAGCACTGAATCAAAAAAATAAAACCAAAATCAAAAACTCATTCTCCCTCCTGCCCATGCCCAACGTCTGGGAGGACGTGTAAGGAACCGACGAGTGGTTGAGAGGGTGGCAAATCCAATGAGCATTGAATTAAGTAGATAGCTTTAATCGTACAATTTACGCCGCGGAAGTGTCGGGCAACGGTTGCAGATGACATTTTACACCCCGGTTAGCACTAATTGGCGACAGATTGGGCCGTGCGTTGGGGATACTTTACGGTGCCTAGGCAAATGAAATAGGCAAACGTATTATTCGCTTATTAGCACTGCCGGCGTAGAGCCAACGGCCACGCGGCTGGTTGGTGAAGAAAAAAAGAGCCAAGTGCGTTAAATTCATTTACCCGCTCGCGCTTGTTGTACAGAGGTCAATGGTTATTTTATGATGATTTGAGTGGCAAATGGTGTAAGACAGCAATGAAGAGCCGATGTTGATGGTGCCGAGTTGATGGTTGTTGAGTGGCTGTAGGACACGCAGTTTTGCAGTGTAGCCGTTGTTTGTAAGGTCGGCCTGTACAGTTTGAGCAACTTTCAAAATCGATTCTACTCATGTGTACCGCTATCAAGATATAGCCTCCTCCAGCGCCGTTCTGTGCGGTTTGGAGCAAAAAAACACAAAACCTACATGTACATGTATACACCTCGGCAGCACCGGCAAAACAGCCGGTCCCGACCCCGTACTGATCGATGCGATACGATATTTATCGATTTACACCGATGAATTATGATTAATCAATGATTCGGCAGCTTTCTTCGGTGCGTTTGGTACGTCCCTCGCCCACCCCGCCCCTAGCTTCGTGGGACGGTGTACAGGGAAGGGCAGAAAAAATGGAGAACTCGTGAGGTAGCAGCAATATTTCATGATATTATTGTTACCGATTCGCTACCAAAGCGCAACTCCGGCGGAGAATCTCCGCTCCATCGGCCTCTAAAGGTAGGTGGCTGTACGGTTGCTGGTGGGGCAACGGAAGAAGGTTGAAGGACGAATGCTGCGAGGGGAAAAACACGGGACGAATGGATTTTGATAATTCTCTCACCCATTTCTGCTTGCTCATTGCTGGCAGGAGCATCGATGGGAGAGATGGTGCGCGGGACGTCCGGCGCACCGATGTTCGCGTGTATGTATTTATGCTGTAAAACCGATTATAAGCATTCATTTGTTATCTTGTAGGTTCGAATACACTCGACCAAGGAAAGAATACGAATGTGATAGGACCTTCAGATGATGGTTTGATGATGCGGTGCTGACAGTAAGGGCTGGTCCGTTTCTAGGCGAAAGGCACAAAACGATTATTAAGCAAGTCGATTAACTAACTCGCTGCAAACGTTCAACATGATCGCAAACGGAGGAGCAAGAAATTTTCGGGGATGAAAAGTGCGAAAACAATCAGATTTCAACATTTTGGGAGGGGTGAAAGAGATGGGAAAGATGATTACAAAAGGTGCTAGAATGCGTATTGGATGGCGATCATTGTTAATCTGGATGGAAATGACAAATAAAAGGTGATGATGGGCTGCGATCATAAGCAGCTGATACGCTAATGACACCGATTGGAGATATGAAAATGATCTGCTTGGTAAAATAATTTACTAATCGGTGTTTTCTTCTCGGGTTTAGAGTAAATAATATTGTTTAAATATTTTTATTTACTTCTTCCTACTTTGTTTATATAAAACGGAACACCCAACATGGGATATTTGATTGCAATTTCAAATTAAATGCATTTTAATCCACCCAACCAGTTTGCGGAACGTTTGCGAAACAAATCGTCCAAAAGGAGAATGAAAGTAACAAGTCCAATTTTGCGCCAAAATCATGCACTCGACTAAACTCGAAAGCTTTAAAGGTTGATAAAAAAACGGCCACCAAATACCGCGCCACACCACACTGCTCCACTGCACCTCCGAAAGGGGTAGCCCGTGATATGTGATTAATTTCTGCGGCTCTGTTTCTGTTTGCGGCCACTTTACGACTGCCTTGCCAGGGCGGCCGTTTACGAGCGCTTTTATAACTTAATATGGCCAAATTATAATGTTGCTAGTTTGTGGAGTGTTTGATAATCATCGTCGTATAAGTTTTAATTTGTGTACCGTGGGCTTGACTGGCCTTTTTTCCGTTTTGCAGTTCGTCGTACGAGATGTCGTACGAACAAGGGAATGATTTGTTCCGTGCAGTGGCGAAGGATGGGTTTTTTGGTGGCTCGAAATGGGCGGCATCGATGACGGCCCGAAACCGAAGTGTTGTTTGGTTCCGATCGAAATGATTGCGTTTGTTGAGTGAATGGTTTTTATGATGCGAGTGTCATAAAACGTGAGGAACACGAGCGAGTCGTTGTAATCGGATCGACCGTTTAATGTAGACGATCAACATTTGGAATATTGGAGTGAAGTACTTTCAGAAATGTATTTTATTTTGTTCGAAATGTAGTATGCAAATGTAGTATTTTGCCTTTTAGATGTTTTGGACAGAAAATACATAAAACAATTACGATGAACTTTTAAGTCAAAATTCTAATAGAGATAAATTTTCTATAATTTTTATAAGCATTGTTTTGAGTGTAAAAATTTCGAAAAATTTTGCTTTTGGCCGGATCATCAAGCTGTGAAGTGTAAGAATTTTGTTTTCCACATAGTTTGACTTTATCAGCAAAGAGAATAGAAAACAGGCAGAGCTTCCAAAAGAAAGGAAGCATTAGGGTACAGCTACCAAAACTCAGTCACCTAAACCATTCGTGGAATATCTTCTTTTCCCCACAAAATGGTTTAAATCCGAACAGAAATAAGATACAGCGTGATGGAAAAATGAAAACAGCCACACATAAAAATGCGGTAGTGAAGGAGACTGAAGAAAAAAGCGGTTTTATATATTCACTTCAACCATCTCAAAACGATGAAAGAAAGCATAAGAGGAACAAGAAAACGGTCAATGTGTGTAAACGATTGTCGTACACTTTACGATTACTCGCAGCGCGATTATTAAAGAAGAATAAAACACTAATGGATTAATTTGTTTTACTTTTGTCGCGTTGAGAAGCTATGATGTTGGATGGAAGCGAGACGGCAAGAGAGTGGAAGAAGGAAAGAGAGAAAAAGAGAAAGAAGAAGAAAGAGAGAGATAGAGAACAAGAGAAAAAGAAACGGAATAGAAATGCAATAAAAAGAGTAGAAAGTGTCAGAAGGCAGAAACAGCATTCAGCTACAAAAGACTTAAACGATGGAGTAAACGGGTAAACCGTGGATTAGTTGTACTTTAGGGTGCACTTTGCTCATCATCCATTTTAAACCAAAAATAGATCAAGTGTAAGAAAGGTCGGACATACTCGTTTTACACTTGATAGAGTTTTCCGCTTTTTTGGCTCATTTCGTTTTTTTTCTCTCTCTCATCTCGTTATGGTTATTGTGATGTTTGGTTTTTATCAAACGTGAAACGCGCACACTTAAAGCAGCACACGTGGACGTTAAATGGAGTAATGACTATCGTTGGGCAAGCTGAGCGTTGATGTCTTAATTTGTGGTGCGTTAAAACTAAACACCTTGTTTTAATGTCTTCGCTCTATGTGACGCGTCTAGTACGCTTAAACCTTTTAAGCGCAAGATTTATATAGATGAGTTTAACTTCGAGCTCGGGTGACTCAAAGCTGACCCATTTATGAGGTTGAACGTATCCGGGAGGACGAATTCCACCAGAAAGAGGTTCTGTAAATGTTTCACCTTTGGGAGCTTTGGTGCATGTGGTGCTTAATCTTTCCCATACAATCGCCTCAATCCTTCCATGGTTGGCTTTGCCACTGCGCAGGGATGGCTTCCATCGCTTTGTGGCAGATAATCGAATTAACACCTTCGGGAAGGTGGTGGCACCACCATGCGAACGCGGTGGAACCGGGAAAATTGTTTAACATTTTAATAAGATTGTTCGACAGCGAATAAATTTGAATAAGTTTGTGCGAAATGTTGTCGTGCCGGTCGCTGCCGGACCGATTTCGCGTCACCTTTTACAACCCCCGAATCCACCAGATTGTCGCTGGTAAAATTAGTTTGAATACGTGTGAAAAAGGTGACGAAAATGCATCGCTGCATGCAATGTTGCAATCTTTTACTCGCTCACCGATTAGTACCCGTCGGTCGTCCACGTTGATTGTGACCCATTGGGAGTGAGAACGGTTCCCGTAAAAAATGACATTACCGCTGGGATAGTGTTTTTGGGGTGCGGCGAATGAGGTTTTAATTTGCTGCAAGGTTAACAATTTGAACTGTTTCCTTTTTTTGTGTCGTCTGAGTAAAACGAAGAGTAAATTTATTTCGAAGTAGATTTTATCACGTGACCGGTTCGGTCGTAGAAATGGATCGGACTGCTTATCTTGTTCACTGGCAAACCCGAACTAATAAGATCCGTAACACCGACAGAGTGGTGTCTAGCGGGCAGAAGCCTAATAGCCTTCAACCTCCAAAACGCTTCATTAGCTTCTGGTCAGGGACCCAAAGCACCTTGTCGGTGTGTGTTTATTTTTTGTTGCTTTATTTTCTCCAACAAAAACAAAAAAAAACACAGGAAAAAAAAACAAAAATCGATCTTAATATCCAACAGCAATCGAAACATTCGGCACCGATCGGAATCGGTTGGTAATTGGTTTGATTTTTATACTTCACGCATCGACGATGCGGTACCATCGTGTCTGGCCCCGGCTGCATTTACGATTGGAATGCTGAATGCGTTTTTTTGTGTGTGTCTGTATTGTGTGAAAATGCTACAGTTTCGAGCACGGTAGAATACCATAAAATAAGGCAACATGCTGCGACACACATTTCTTTCCAGCCGGAGATTGAAATGGCTTGATCAGATTCGGCACGGTCGCAACGGAACGGGGTTACGATAAGGTGAAATAAAATCGAAAATTAATTCAAACACGGTTCATCGTCGATCCGGCATCCAGGCAAGGTTGGCCTGATTGACCTATCGGGTAGCAGTTAAACGTTTGTTCCATTTTACATTCGCTTATCAACAGTAAAAGACTGTTCTAATCATTGCAAAAAAAGGAGGAAAAAGATTATTTTGCGTAATGGCCTCTGTTCAGGATAAAACAAAGGATAATTTTTCTCTCCACTTTCCTCGAGACTCTTCTGTTTTTAAACTAGCTTAATCTTATAATGAAAATCAAAAATGAATCATTTCAAACGGTCAAGAAAAAAAAACTTCATGAATTAACCCAATCAACAAGAGAATAACAAAATTTAAATCTAAAAGCTTTTATTGAACTACCTTAACAGAAATCCACCTTTATACTTTCATTGTTGCTTCTTATCACCATAAAAAAAGGAAAAACGGTCTCGCACACTGGCATGTTGTTAGAAAATTTCTGTATTTTATGGCCGAACATAAACAAAAGCTTAATCAAATAATCAACAAGCACAGCCGATGATGGTCCACAGCGTGTCCATTCGTTAATATGTCACGAGTGGAAAGAATGTTTTGTGCCATAAATTACCGCACCGTCACACCCGTCGGCGCACAGTCCCCCCGGGGGACTATAGAAAACATATGGAAACCTAATGCGAGTTCGAGTATGGGCAGATCAGAGCGCTTTCGATGCTTCTTTCCCCGACGTGCCAAACCCATTAAGAAGTCAATCCGCTGTACGCGGTGATCTCTTAATAGATTCCAACGAGCCGGGAGCTAGAAACCTAAGCCACTATTTTTGATGATTTCGGAGCATTTCGTACCGCGTTTTTTGACCACGGTTTGGGACACTTTCTTGCGTCCTGTGTTGTTTATTCTGTGCACAAGCATAAGCATAAAATCGTTGCACTGATTGAGAGATTTATCCCGTAACGGGTTGGCGTGGAACGAGTTTGCGGAAAAATGAAGAAAACGAAGAGCAGGCAGAGGGGAAAAAAACGGAACATTCAGATCGAGAATCGAAGATCGTTTATAACACCACTAAAAGGTACCGCTCAGGATCGTTCCGAACTGCTTCGGTGCCATTCGGCCACTTCGAGATGCTATTTAATTCAAAATTTATTAACAAATTAGGTGCTCTGTCTCTTCGTCCCCAGAATCACCCATACTACAAACACACGTACGCATTTATCGATCTTTTCAACAACATAATCGAGCAGGTTTGTTTTTATCGTCACGGTTTTTGGGGCCTCCTTTTTTCGGTTCTCAATTCTTCTCCAATGTTTCTAACCGGCGTTTGTGGGCAACTCCCAAAAGAAAGGAATAAGGTGCGGTGCGAGTAAGCGATCAGTGCGATGTGGATCAGCATTTTCGGTATCGAATTCCAAACGATCGGAACGATCGATAATGCACCTTCCCTTCCTTTACGAGCGCTGAAACAAAAAAAAGAGACATTATGGAGGTAAAATTTAAATAAATTAGAATAATCGACCGGGCAGATAGTGGAGGCTGCCTTCCACTTTTACGATGCGTTCTGCACGCTAATAACCGTCCGTCCCCGTATCGCTGTTTTGGTTTTGTTTGTTTTCTTGTTTCATTCTCGTTGCCCATTTTCCTATCGTTCACGCATTTCGGGCGGTTTTTTTGGAAAGCTTCCAGCTCAACTGTGTCGCCAGCCGTGGTGTATTGCTGGAAATGTTACCTTCATGTATTTTACGATCCGCCCCGTTTGATAAGGGAACTGCAGCCATAAGATTCACTCATTTTCGGTGACCCGCGATTCAGGCCTTTTCAGGACATTATGCGCTCGGCTAGTCGGTAACGCGAAGTGGTGGAATTGATTTTAAATTTTTACTACACCGCCGTCCAAGTTGAAGAGATCGAAGCGGGAGCATTTTATCGCTGGAAAATGGTCAGCTTACGGTGGCAGTAAAAATGTGAAATGTGAAACGATGTCACACTCTGAAGCTGGCATTTGCCCACGAGTATTTTTGGTGGGAGGAATTCTTGCTAAGCAAGTCCTTAATGGAAATGTTTAACAAGCATGAAAAACCTAATCATTAAATGCAAATAAAGATTAAATTTGGTAAACTAACTCGTTTCTGAAATATATAAATACTCTTTTATACATTACTATTCTTATATTAAACCTAACATCAAATATATCAACGCTTAAATTTCTAGATTTAAATTCTCCAGCTGATACGAAAGCTTACAAAAAGTACACCTAGTGAGCAACGTACTCCTCGCAGTCTTCCTCACGCGTCCAAACGACAATCGACAAACGTGGACTTGCGGACAGAATTGATTTCCTTCCCAGTCGTCGTTGCGCTGCTTAGCGTTAATTCAATTTTCACCCTGCTTCAATTACGCCGTACCTCGAGCGTACTTTGATTTCACCTTTCATCGATTCGATGCACCCTTTTGCCTCACGTAAATTGAATTCACCTTCCCAAATTTCATTCGTGAGAACCGCGCCTTAGAACGGTGAGGCTTCCCCATGCGGTCAGAGAGCGATGGTAGCAGCATCATCTAACAACAACAACAAAAAAGTGTTCTAAAACGAGGCGTACTAATTAAAATTGAAAGAACAGAACGAAATTGATTTGCACGAGCTCTTCAATGAGTATGGATGGATCTTCACCATTTTCACACTCAGCGCCCCATCCCGAACGGCCGGTCAGACACGGTCGATTTCGGTGTCACCCAGCTACGTACGATCGGTACGATTTCACCATTTTTCACCCGAACCGGAGCGAGATTTTTTCGATCGCAAACGGGTGGGGCTGACATTCTGGCAGGGCGTTAAACACGACCCATTTTACCCGTTGGCTCATACCCATGGGAAACAGGCACGCGGTTCACTATGGGTTCGACCGTATGCCGTGGTGATCAATATTAATTAGCCGTTAGTTCAGGTTCCATTCCTCTAACCCATCGGTCGACTAAACGGTGCGACGAATGGTGCAATTTTTCAGTCCTAATCAAGCGTGATTCTGTTAAGCGATAAGCCTGACCGGTTTTCGGGGTAGACAACCGTGAGGGAAAATTGCATTCGATGGCGGTTGTGATTGCGGTGAGACGTTATGGGTGTGCGATGAGGTTAAGACACGAACGATGCGTGTCGGTGGATTGAGATGGCAAACGAAACTGGAGGAGATTGAGATGTAACTGTTGTTTGTAAGAATGGAGATGTAATGGCAGATTGATAAATGCGATAACGCATCGACTGTTTCGGCGGAATGGTTACACATTAACGTAATGTTGTCACGATTGTTTGTTTAGGTTTGAATCACTCGTGAACTGCTAGTAGGCAATAAATTTAGTGAAGAAAGCGGCGTTTGAATGGAAGTGGAACAGAAGAATGTTGTGCCAAATCGACTACAAAAAGAGGATTTTAGTGTTTAATTATTACGGCATTTAGCCGTATTCTTAGCCTCAAAAAGGCCGATGTGTACAATTTGCACAAGGCATTTCCTCCTTGTACTTTGCCTTATCCCGGGCATACTCGGTTGGGAAATATTTTTGTTGTTTGTTTAAAAATATGCCCATTTCCTTCGTCTCCTGCAGAAGATATCTACATCACTTTTGAATAATCGAGCACTTGAATGATCTTCTGTCATTCCAATATCCCGCCCTTACTGGAGAATACATCAACGTCGCCACTCAGTCAGTCTCGATAGGTGTAACTTTCTTAAAACAAAAAACCCAATTTATCACGTATTAATTTCAAAATGACAGTTGCTACACAACCGTATTTTCTGAATATCTTAATGCCCGAATCGGTGTTCACTTTGGATAAACTGTTATCATTTGATGAACTTAACTCACCGTGAAGTTTTGCATAAAGCATACACAATAATCCACCAAACCGGTTCCATCATAAATAGCGAACCAATTGGCCACTCGAAAGCGCACGAATAGAAATGGAAGTATTTTCCGCTTTTCTTTGTTTGATTCGATTATTAAATTAGGCACTCAAGCAACAAGCGTCCGCTCAACCTGCCCTGCCGGCCGCGTTGTGCTGTATGGTACTGGAAGTAAATCACTTCAAAGGCGTCACAATCACTTGCCCCCAAAAACGGGTGGGGTTAGGAATTTCAATAAAATAATAGGCTCTTCATCGACCAAACTGGTAAAGCTGGTTCGTCCATTGTTTTGCACGGCGTAATTTGCTGAACTTTAGCAAAGTAAACGGGTGTCCATTTCGATCAACGCAACCGTTTCAAGTTTGATCGATTTTGGCTTACCGAACCCAGCTTTGTTGGCCGCTTGTGTGTAAGGCCATCGACCGAAATCACCCGGTCGATAGACCAAAAACCAATAATCGTCCACTTCGCTCCATCGAGGTGTCAGTTTTATTGAAAGCATACCCAAAAACGGGTGGAAAAACAAATGAACACTTACCCGGGTTTAGCGAAAAAAGGGGAAGCGAAAAAACCCCCCTAGCCCACCCTTTGCCCCGGGGGGTTGATGTATGGTGTGAGGCTACGAATCACTTCATTTCGGAAACGGGGTACAATGTTTGAACACTGTTTGCACAACGGTACAACAACGGACAGCAAGTTACCGACCTGTCCCGGGAGCCTTTTTCGGTAGGCTTAACAGAAGCTTCAATTCCGATGGTGTGTAGTGTCGCCCAAATTAGGACCGACGGCATGAGTGAGTGTGTTAGCAATCGCTACCAGCGCTCTGGTTCCCTCTTCATTAACACCTCTGCCACCATCGCGCTCTCATGCGCTCCACGCAAACTGCGCGGGCTACAGCGTAATCCTAATTTAATTACGTGAAGGTAGAAAAATACATCGTAAATTATCCGGTTTCCTCACACAAAAGCTTCCCATAAGGCTGCCCATCCATTACAGTTTCCCGGCATCGTTTGTTATCCTCCGTTTGCCATTTTTTTTCTCTTTTGGGTACGTTATATTGTGGCGCAGTCAAGGAACTCGATCACTTTCAGCAATGCCAAGAAGGCGAGCGAGCGGAGAATGTGCGCACATTAATTTTTCATTCTTTACATGAGCTCACAAAGGCATTATGGTTTTGTTCGCGCCTTTTTCGTCACACCCTGGGCAGGACTCCTCGAGGGAATGCCGTAGAAGCTGTGCTGAGTTTGCAAACGTTCTACACCTTAAGGAACAATCGAAAGTGAAGTGAAAAAAATACACACACACACCAAACTTCTGTACGATTCCACACACATCCGATCGAGATGGCCCGAGAGCGAAAGTTGCACGGTGTTAAGCGAGGTTCGTCGCTTGGTGTGTCCACCTCCGGTACGCTAGCTGTCAGATTTTGGAGCAAATTTATGGTTATTTTATTCTTTTCTGGGGCGATTTTCGGCTGCCTCTCATACATCCGCTCCGTGTTGGGGTCGCTTCAAAATGTATTTATGGCATATTTTTGTTATCAAGCGCATGCCCGTTAGCGTAAGGCTAACGGGCAGGTTGAAAGACATCGGAATGGGTAAGTTTGTGAGCATCGTGAGCAAGCATCAGGCCCAATGTTCACCCACCGCTGATATCTGATCGTCCTCCGAGTGATACTGGTTAGGAGGGTTTTTTTTTGTTTGTTGTCGACGTTCAATAAAGTCAGGTCCGCTGTCTAAGTCTAATACCTAAATGGTTGAGCTGGCAGCAAAAAACAAGAAATGATGATCAAGGATGGGCATAAAGAAGCGGCCGATGACATTATGATCACGGGTCGAATGATTATGACGATGTTTATGTGTGACCGGAGCGATCGAATCGAGTCACCTGTCGGTTTCGGAAGATGTTTGTATGTTTTTTTTGTGGGTATCGAATTGATGATCAAGTTTTTGAAGGTCTTCGATCATTTTATCCGAAAAAATTGTCATAGTAAACTTTTATTTTTGTTATAACAAAAATCTAAATTCATTAATCGTTCGAAACGATTGAATGAATTTTTTTTACAATTAATTATTACGGCATTTAGCCGTATTGTCAGCCTCAAAAGGCTAAACAGTGCAAAATTTGCACAAGGCATTTCCTCCTTGTACTTTGCCTTATCCCGGGCATATTCGGTTGAGACGATTGAATGAATATTCGATTCATGCTCGACTCTTGCTGCTGCTTAAACGGGGCATTATTTACAGGTGTAGTTTAGATGGTAAATTAATATTTTATTTTTATTAGCAACCCATGTTGTACCGAAACCAGCTGCTTTACTTGACAAGAGAAGCTCGTGCCATTCGGTCGCCCGTTTGCCGGTGGCGTTTTATCGATTTAGATCAAATCCATCCAACAATTCAAACCTTCCTAACGCAGGCCTTGTGCAGATTCTAAGCAGTATGTTACGTCTGTTTGGCATTAGCATAATCTACGCGCAGTTTCGCCTGGGGACATAAAATGTGCTGCTTGTGTTTCAACGAGACAAGGTTGTTTGATCGGCCGAATGTTAAATTCTCTTGTCGCGGTTTACGATAAAGACTATCGAGCTCTGGGCAGCGATGTAATCGGGTGAGTTGCGTCTGTATATGTTGCGTGATATGATCCAAAACGATCATCATTAGTTTGATGTTTAGTGAAATTAGCCCCGAAAAGAGGTGATCGTCAAATTGCCTTAAGAAAGTTTGGGAATTTGTTTGTCCAAAACAGGTGCAATTGAAATGGGAATATATAATTTTATTTTCATTTCGGTAAAGTGTGCTCAAAAGTATGTAAAAAAATAGTTTTACTTGCCTAAATATCTGCTGTTCGGATATGCCGTTATTTTATTTCATCAGAAAACTTCTTCATGGCGTTTCTTTCATATAGAATTTACCGCGTAGTTATTATTGGAATTAAACTGTCATTTATGGAGTCTAATTAAACTTATTCTGAAATGCATCTCTGATGTTCGGATGTAGATTAACACTGAAGCATGATAAGAAAATGAGCCGGTAATCCAATTTATTAAAATAAAATCATTAATTGAAGTCTGTGTCGGGACATTTAACAAGCAAGACAGAGCAAGGCAATGGTAAGGAAGTAATTATCAGCAAACTTTGAAGCTCATTAACACACCAAGTTCATGACTTGCGGCAGGCGCCAAATCCATGAATTAATGAGCCCATTTTTAGGGATTTGTGACCGAAATGGTCCATTTGGGTTTTGTTTCGGGGTGAAAATAATTTCTGTTCTTTGCCTTTTTTTCAATTTGCTGTTGCAAGAAGGAAGAATATAAATCGTTTAGAACTGAACATGGTTAATTAGGAGGTGGATGAAGAAAAACAAAACCGCTGCATATCAGAAAAGGGATTTTGTTTTGATAGGTATTTTCACACATTTTTATGCACAGTTACTTAGCATTTTCTTGCGCACTCGCATCCACCACTCATCCACGGTGGATGAAAGCAGCTAGGGTGATAAAAATGTGTTTAAAAAAAAGCGCGCAAGCAGCGTGTTCTTTTTTCGGGAGCAATTTTGTGGGATTTAACCCGATGCGTTTGTCACCTCGTTTCGGACACGGTCTAATTGATGTCATAAATTGGCAGAAATTACGAGCACTTAACCACAGCTGGCTTCAAAGTATGAGCGGAATATTTAGTAAGAGAAGGAATAAAAAAATGAACAAAAAAAAGCACTAACAACACTTTGTCGGCTTTGGTGGGTTCAGTTAGTAGGGAAAAAGAGACAATAAAAAACTCAATTCTTTCCTTGATGATCGGATTTGTGCCCGCATTTGTGTACGTGTGGCTGATAAAGCATTAGTACCAGCTTACGCCTTTGAGTGGTCCCTGTTGCATTGGATATCAGACTTTAACGGATATAAGCAAGCAAATAAAAAAAAAACTACAGCCCAAAAAAGACTACAAAACGATCGTACCAATATGCCACCAAAAACTGTATTTACCTTACCTACAGTAAGCGACGAACCTTTTTGGAAAGGTGTTGATAGGTGGACATGATCATTAGTTTGCGTAGTGCGTAGTGATGGTAAATGGAAGAATATCACTGGAATTTGAAATGGTTTGAACAAAAATGGGTTGTAGCAGCAGTGCTGCTGTCGATTGCAATCACGCCCCGGTTGCAGTAATGCAATGATGGGTATATTATGCAAATGTCATCGAAAAAGAAAAAAAAAAGAAACGAGTAAAAGAGACAAACAGCCCAACGGGACACACTGGGAGGGTTTTTGCTTCTGCAACGCTGGCCGAATATGGCGGCAATGATTTTGGCTGCTGTATTTGACAACCACGAATGGAAAGAAGAATTTTCAATACCTTTTAAAAGGTCTGAAGTGTGTTTTTTTTTGTTCACTTTAAAGGCTTGTTTTCGATTTTTAGTTCGATGCATTTTGTTGCCACCGGTCAAACGGGTTTGCAGTTTGCCTTTCGATCGGTTGGGTGCCAAGCTAATTTGGGCTCATTTGTTTGGGAGTTTTATTGTACGTTTGATTGTCGCTATTACGAGCGCCATGATTACCGGGTAATCAGAACAGATACTTTTAAAAGAATTTGTTCGATTGCAAGACGGGTCACGGGTGATAATTTTTGTAGCAAAAATAGTCTAGTGTCATCGTTGGACAAGAATAATTAATACGCAAATAAACAAGAGACGCATTTTTAGTTATTATTTTCAATATTTTTGAATTTTCAAAATCAATTGCCATTCTTGGGAACATTTTCCAGCATTTTTCAGCTTAAAACTAGTCATAAATTAGCACGTGCCTTAAAATCAATACGTTGCCCTACGTGTTCTACCTGTAACATTACTTTCGACCACGTTGGTGGTTCTACACATCTATTTTGCCTAATGTGAAGCGTTTAGTAGGAAATACATACACAACAAGAAGGTGCACTGGTGCACAGGAATGTCAGAAGGATCAGAAATTGATTTAAATTACTTTCCTAATAATGTAGCAGCTATAGTAGTCAAATCGTACTTAATACATACCGCACTCATACACGCACTACAAATCTAGCAAAAGTCACGTTCCCATGCACACCTAATCACATAACAGGTATTTTGTCTTGTGGACTTTTGCCATCCCATCCAGCTAATCTCCCAACTAAATCCTGCCCCTATTGTTGGCGCTTCGTACCAGTTTTACATCGATTGCATAACTGTTTCAGTGCAACATAATTAGCTAACATACGTATCATTTAACTTGTTTTTTGCTATCTATCGTATTACACTTTTTGATCGTACCGGTGTTGAAAGGATCGTAAAATAAAGGAAAAAGACAACATCGTATAGGTAGTTCTATCTACCTTAGCTGTTTATTTATCCACATTTTTAAAAGAAAATTTCTTGTTTTGAACCATATTTTACACAGTAAAGTATCATTTTCATACTTCTTCCTTCACCAGTTTTAGCTACTCTCTCGCTCACAGTCCTTTTCGTTCTTTTGTCACCGAGAACGATCGCAACGCTTGTTGGCAATGGTCGTCTGGTTATATAAGAAGCCTCGATATATAATTGAATAATGAATTGAAGCAGCAGAGTGGGTCAAATGAAAATAATCTACACCAGCCTGCTGCACTGATTCACCTTGAAGTCCTGGTCGGGGGAAAGGGTGTGTGTGTGTGGGTGGAAATTGATTATCGTATTACTTTTATGTCGCACGGTCATTCGTCTTTCGGGGTTACGGTTACATGCTTGTTTTGAGCGAACATTGATTAATTTGCATTTGCACAAAACCGCCATGAAAATGGTAACACCTTCCACGCCATTATGCCGTCCTTTTGCTGACCCTTTTCGAGAGGGTGGGGTATTTTAAACACGTGTTGCATTGGTTCAATTCTCTTGCCCCGTTTGCACAGGGTTCCAGCCATGAGTTCCATTTTACGAAGGGCTTCCAGCAGCAAATAAAGGGGAACCCGATGCAGCTGGCTGTCTCTGTACACCCTGCATTACGCCATTTTCCTTTCGTGGCAGAGTGTGTAATCGACACCCTGTTCTGTTCGTCCTTCGGCCGTGGGTGCGTGAAATGGTGGCCTGGGTAAACATGGCTGCTTTTTTCCCGCAATAAGGCTTCACTGTTGCGGTGTGCGTTCGTGTTTGGTAAGCTGCAAGGGACCGGAGGGACCGGAGGAGGAGTCGGTAAAGGCGGTGACAGAACTGGAGCGACGTCGACGGCGATGACGCGTACCGCCACCATTCGTGGGACGACCATTACCGCTCGTTTCCAGCGCTTCATCGTTTGAGTCATCGTCGTGCACGTTGATTTCCTCGTCCGTATCGTCGCTCGGTGCCGGACTGGCTGAGTCCAGATTGGAGGAACCGGTAGTGGCGGCGTACGAGCGCGACAAGCCCGCGAAAAGGGCCGCCGCCGACGTTGGTACGAGCGACCGGAACGCACTGTGCTCACCGCCCATTAATAATGGAGTTGATGCTGTGACTAATGATTGCGCTGCCTGGGCCGCTGCTACTGCCGCTGCTGCCTGGGCTCCCAGGGCGGCCGCTGCCTGGGCCGCCTGTGCCGCCGGCGAGGTGGACGGGTTGGGATGCAGATGGGCCGCGTGATGGTGGTGATGGGGTGGCAACTGGGAGGACCCTGAGCCTCCCGGCTGATGCGAAACAGCCGCCGACCCCGGGGCCGCCGGCTGCTGGTGAAAGTGGTGCGGATGAAGCGCATGATGGTGCGGGTGGGTGAGATGATGGTGCGGATGGTGCGGATGATGCAGTCCCGCCGCCCCCGGAAGATGATGGGGAAGATGGTGGTGACCGGGCAGGGGAGGGCCCGCTCCCGGCGAACCGGAGGAAGGGTGCTGGGAATGGGCCGCCAGGGCCGACGGTACCGTTGAACCCGACGCCGCCGGCTGTGATCCGGTTGGCGGCGGCTGTTGCTGCTGCTGCTGCAGCGGCGGCGGCGGCGGCGGGGAGCCAGGGGTGAAAGCGGAACTTGCCGTTCCCGCTACCGCCGCAGCCCGCGTGCTCGGCGAGGTGGACCTTTTTAAAAGATTCATTCTTTGATGACGTCGCCATTTCGCCCGTCTGTTGGAAAACCAAACCTAGTAGTTCAAGTTATAAGTATATTAGCTCAAACACTTATAACTAAGCGCGAAAAATTTCCTCATCTGTTTCGGATTAGGTTTCGAGCAAGCGGCCGTTCTAGGTTAGCAAGATGGGCGAGGAAATGGGGAATTAAAGTGGAAACCAGCTTGCTCGCACCGGATCAACCGTTGCACAGTTTTGGGTTCCAAGAAAGCGAAGGAAATTTTTCCATCCCACGGCATGATAGTTACCTGTACGCGCGCTTCACTGAGGGAGGTACGGGACGCGAGACGTTCACGGGTACTGACGCAGGGATAGTGCGACTTGTCGAACTCCTTCTCCAGCTCCTCGAGCTGTTCCGGGCTGAAGGTGGTTCGGTTACGTCTAAACTTTGGTTGATCGCCGTCGAGGCTGTTGGAGTCTTCGCCTTCAATGTCTATTATCGAAAAAGATGAAGAAGGATAGGAGAAGTTTATAACCAATTGGAAGCTACTAAGAAGGTCTCGTAAACTTTACCACTAGCCTTGAATAAATGCTTACCGATTAATCGATTGCCATCAGGCGAACCAAGTGTCTCATGCGAACCGGAACCAGGTGATCCAATCGTCCCGGGGGTAGTACTTCCACCAGGCTGCGACATGTTGGGTAGTCCTTGTCCAGGAGACCACAGATGGGTGGGAGTTGGCCAAGGAAATCCACCGTACGGTGGTGGTGGATAGAGACCATAGCCAGCCGCCCGAGCAAACTCGGCTGCCGCCCTTTCTGCAGCCCGGTTACGCAGGATTCTATTGATGGAGGACACCGATGGAGCAGTCGCATTCGTACAAACACCTAGGAGTGATGGTAGCACGAAAAAGAGAACATGGACGAAAGAGGGACGAGAAAGAAAACAGGGACACGTTCAACAACAGTTGATGTCTTCGTTTGATGAGCAGCTTTCAGGCAGCTTCTCCCGAATCTTAACATAAGGTCCTTTATGGCGGAAGTCAAAACCACTTGTCAAAGTGCTGTCAGATGGTCTATTTTTGGCTGGTTGTAGCAAAGCAGGAATAGCGTGGCAAGCTACCGGCCACGTTAGTTACGGCTTTGCTGCGTTAACATTCCGCACATTTACCCGCGCACGGTAAGAGAATTTCGAACCATCTTCCTGGTTTGAAGTGAGCCCTGTCAAGTGGTCGTTGAGATTTCAATTTGGACCCGCAAGTTACCGAGAAATGGGGCTTAAGAATTTATCTCCCGTCGGGCAACCGCGGCTGAAGATCGATTTCACAGTCACTGGCAAAGCAGACCCGGTTCGTCACCCCATTTGGTAGGACTGTATTTTGGAAGGTTATCCCTTTAGCTTGAAGACTTCATCTAAAGGCAGTGACAGTTGCGTATCATAACCTTCCAAAAAATACGGATACAATACGCATCCGTAACACAGGCGTAACACACCGTTCCAATCATTCCAGCGATGCCTCGGAGTGCGTGTTTATGTTGGGCGGTTTGATTGGTGGTCCGAGGCTTCGTCGCTTGACAGCGATTATCGGAACGGACAGGCAGGAAAATGAAATCCTCCGAGAAATCCCGAACGTCTCCGGCTACTGCACCGCAGGAAGCCCTGTCGATGCTTGACTTACACGGACGAGTGCAAGTGGAGGCAGGAGAAAGAGAAGAGATCAGCTTAAATGCCCTTCAATCAGAAAACCGTCAACAATTTACCAATGAAGGCACACGATGCCTGGAAAAGGGTGCGCAAAGAGAAGAACGGAACCAAACGCACAAACTCCACGGGACGCTCAACGATATGGACGAGTGTAGTCGAGTAGATCCGAGTGTAAACAAGAATTTTTACACACCAAATTAGGGATTCCGGAGGTCCGTTCGGTTGGATGCAGATTTCGAAGAATCGTTGTAGTGTTGATGCGCCAACATTAATACGTTGCTGATACATATAAGCAAAAGGTCAGCTGCTGCTTCGAAGCTGCTTCTCGGCAAGTGAAAGATATTTAAATAGCGCTCTTTTACCAATCGAGCCAACGGACCCGATTCTTGCAGGTTCGATTGGGTCCGTTAAGATCAACTTCGCCCTGCGAACCAGCTCTCCCGGGAAAGAGAAGCCTTTCCCGTTGTGGCAAACACGTAAACCATAGAGGGCCTCGGTGGCATTAAGATATTTTTCTAAGTATTATCCGAACCACTGGGCACGTGATTTTAATATGACACTTTTAACACATTCTTTTGTTTCGCTTTTGCAGGTTTCGCATACTTGGCCGCAAACTTCCGTGCTTGTGGTTGTGGTTATGTCGAATTGGTGGAGCACACTTTTTGTGGAGCACATCGTGATAGCGAACTAATCCTTAAAGTTACTGCTGTGGGAGCGTAAAATGAGCTGTATTCCGGCTTTATTGTAAGGTATTCATCAAAGCTGGAATTGTTGGGAACGACTCAGAATTGGAGCACTCGTTTGTCCAGCTGAACGATTTTGAAGTATGAATTCATAAAAAATAGCTGATTGGAACTACTCCTTTTTTTAAACTTTACAAAAGAGTTACAATTTGTCGGCCGCACATTCGGATCAATATGATCCCGTCTAGAAGACACCTACTACCACAGCATAATACCATCGAGCAGGCTCGTTCGTATCATTTTTATCAACCTATTTCATCGTCCAATTAATACCCGTTCAACGAACGGACAAGACCTGCTGTGTGCGCTTTGCCGCCAGCTATTCCCGGCACCCAGGCAAGAGGATCGCTTACCCAGTGGAGATGATTTGCGAGATTGTTGCTAAGCATATTCACCCGTTCGATCGGTCAGCAGCAGTCTCGGCAGTCCGTCATTGCCGCCGATACCATCTAACCGCTTGAGCCGCTGATCTAAAAACATGTATAATCCTCGAGTTTTCGAAGCCTTCCGAACCGAAGCGTGCTGAGTCACGTATAACCGGGGCGCAGTTATTCCTAGGTACGAGACAGGCAACGGCCCTTACCGGCACCCCTCCAAGACCGAGGGAGTCGACGCGGAGATCCAAACAAAACAGAATGGTAGCAAAACGCATGCAGAGTCGCCGCCACGCAGGAGCTACACCGGAATGTGTTGGCTGAGCAATTGACGCCTTTCGTAGGGGAAAGGGCTGGCAGCATACCTCACGCAGTCGATGGGCACGGTATAGGTGCGCGAAAGAGTACGGCCGATATTCGGTGAATATTTCGAACACACTAATCGTAGCGCGGGCCAACATTTAACCATCAATCATTTGGGAGTTTCGCACCCGCCGCAGGCATAGCCGGAGACCAGCACAGAGCCAACCCGTCTGGACAGAAACAGCCAGCTTGAACGGTCGAGCGATCGCGTAATAATAGTTTATCTGTACTGAAGTGGAAGTATTATCATCAAAATATTGTTATTGTTGTGTTATTGATTAAGTTTTCTCTTCTTTCTACCGTTGCTTCGAGACCGAACAACATGAGCGACCAGGGAGGAAAAAGAAATCCAGTGAGCACGAAACCGAACCCATCCCAAGCCCGATTCCCAGCTCGTTTGTGTTGTGTTTTGCCTCCCATAATTCCGTTGCGCCCGTTTTGTTCACCCGGGTGCGTCTAGAGGAGAGCCAACCCCGTCCGGGGGTTTCTTTTGGCCATTGTGACTATTGAATTCGGAACGGAGTGAACGGTTTATTTCATTTCTTTTTTTTCCCCTGTAGCCGCTGTTGAATGTTTCCCAATAGGGCGGTTGACGGGTTGACGAAGATCGTCCCAGCAGTAGCGGGCACTGGTGGAGACGAACCGTTTATATCGAAAATGTGTAATTAATCCATTTCCAAATAATCGTAGAATGGTTTGCGGAGCACCGGAGGCGATGAAACCTTTGGCGGTCCGCCTGCCTTCCGTGTGTTTGTTGCGTGCGGGAGTAATAATGCGCTCGAAATCAAAAACTCACCTTCGATGGGTTGGCTTTTTCGGTGGTTTCTATGACGGTACGCATGATGATAACTGACAGCTGAGTTTCACCGACTTGGTAGAATTTCTTTTTTTTTTTCATTCCACCTTTAGCTTGGGCACGAACTATTTCTCTAGCTGCGTAAGGCTTCTGTGGCGGTAGATCTGGCGCTTTTTTTTGCTTTCCTAGGATCGTTTCGTTTTGAATCAATGAATCAATATTGAATGTTCAATATTGAACATTTTTTGGTTGTAATGGATAATTATCTCTCGATGTATTAAAGTTTAGCAGTATCGTGATCCGATTGTAAAGATATCATCGTAGCAACAAAAAGCGTTTAATTCATGTTTGTTATTTGTGTTTTTATTTATAAATTTTTACAATAGTTATGTATAAACAAAGAAAATGCATAAATGAAACGTATTGGAGCAGTTTTAAATGTGACTTAAACTACCTATTCGTGATCCTCGAGCATTGCATTAAAATCGATCAACCAGCGCAATAAAGCCATTTAATAATGAATTTATTTGCATGACCGTGGGTGATGGAACTCGTTCGGGCAAACACTCGAAACAGTGTTGCCAAACCATTCAAAATACAACGGCATCCGAACATTTGTAAAGGCACGAGTGTTAATCAATTTTCCGGTCGCAGTTCAATAACACAGACGCTGATCGAGCAAAAAAAAAACAACACGACACCGGACTTCCTTCGGCGGGCTTCCAAACTCATCCACCAGAGGGAGCAAAACCGTCTTTTTGCTCCAACACGAGCTAAGTGGTCCATATATACCGTGCCGTAATTAATTCAGTGCTTTATTAGAGATTTTATGGATCGAGTGGTCGTAAAATTTGAAACTTTTACGATCGGGTTTGCGATCGATTTTTGTGCTGGCCGAGGGCATTCCAATGTCCGTTTGTCGGGTGATTTTTGGTTGTCTTTTTGGTTGCTGTTTTTGAGATCGCCTTGAGTTGGGCCACGCCACTTGCGATCCCGAGCTTGTCATCTCTGGTGCTCTCGGTGTTGGGTTTTTGGGCCGTTTTAAATCGATTGACACAAAATAGTCAAAAACAGGCGGGTTGGAGTTGGTTTTTGGCAGGTACGCCAGTTTGGGCGTGATGATCAAAGCGGGGAAGCCTATAGGCAGGACGTTAAAAATCCCCAATTTTTACAGCGGTTTTCTAAGGAAATTTGCTTCGACTAAGCAGATGAACAAAAAAATAGTTCAAGGATCGACCGACGGTTTAACAAGCTTTAGAACTTGTTCCTGTTCTTTTTTTACGACACAAGCATAAAGCTCAAGTTTGGTTTTGGAGAATAAAAGATTCATAATGTTCTTTGAGCTAATACACAATCATGTTCCCATTTTAATCAAATCTCAAACCTTTTTCATTGTTTGGTTCCAATACCATAGCTGTTTTTTTTATTCAAAAGTTAACAATCATTTGGGTGAGGAATGCGCCATCAGCCAAACGCCAGCATTTTTATGACCCAAAAGTCCCTGTTCGTTGAGCTTAGAGCGGTCGAAAAACATTCCACTGCCGGGCCGGACATTACCGGATGAAATTTCTGATTTCTGACACTAGTATTTTTACGACCACAAAACTCCATTATCCAAATGATGATGCTATGGAAAGATTTTTGGGGTAAAATGTTACGGTTTTACGAGCAAGAAATAGAATGCCGAATCCGGACGGTCATTCGTCCCTGGTGGTGTGCGAGCTGTTGCCAACCAGTTGCTTGATGCTCCAATATTAATCCTGTACAGTATTGCTGATTGGTCCCGTTCCAGTACAAGGCTCACGATGCTTCGATGGACAGTCGTGAGAAGCGTATCGTCTGCGATCGTACAATTGCAATCTCGTTCTATGTCAAGAAGCAAACTAGTTGAACAATTTCACATGTCCGAAACCGAACCGTAGAACCATTCCAGTGCCATTTCATGCCGACGTTGCAGCAATAAATCTTTCTCCTGGCTGTGCAAAACCATCAGCCGTGTCCGGCGACCGTACGGCGATAGTGATCTCGATAGCGTTTCGATTCGTTTCTGCCGACGTTGGGAAGACACAACGATCGGGCTAGACTCCATTTTATCATCAGGGTGTGTGTTTTTTGCATACATTTTCCCGCTCAGCATCCGTGCATCGTATCGACCATCGTACCCGTATCCAGCGTCGGATAATGAGTCTTCCTGCTCTCACGGGGTCATTTAGAATCGAATGGCAAAGGCACACGGCGCTGGATAGAGCCATCAACGGATCGTTTAGATGCCTGGTCGCTGCTCGCTAATTAGGGAACTATTCGGCTCACCGCCTTTCCTTATGAATATTGTCACCTCATCACGTGGGAGCACGACTTTCGCATGCTATCGATTGATAGGGATAGTTTGTATTTTAATAGCTTACTCTGCATCGGCGGCAAAAATTCGCCCGAAGGATGCCACTATTGGCAGTGAAGTGAACGATAGCGTTCCGCTTTGTTTGGCTTCCTCAGCAGCGCCAAACGCTAGAAGCGGGGTTAATTTGATGATCAATTTGGGATTGATCGATGTCATCAAATTTCCCGTTTTAGTAGCTGACACTGACAGTCAGAAGGTTTGCTTTTATTGGGAGGAAAACACAGCCGCAGTTTGAACTGCGACTCTTAATGATTATGATAGCGTTGTGTCAAACCGAGTAAAATACGTTTCTAGTTAGCAATTAATGACTTTGGATATTTTGAATTAAACATGAATTTAGATAAGGAAAAATATTTAAAAGTTGAAACTTGATAACGTGACATATTCGCCCGAAAATATTTACTGTAAACATGAGACAGAAGTAATATATTCCAATAGTTATTCTTCACATTTCTTTCCCCAGGTTAAAGAGATAATCCTCAATTAAGGGACTTTTGCTCTAGGAAAATTTAGGAGGATTTTGGACGCATTTCTAGCATACAAACACCGCGTATGGCGTCTATTAATCAAGCCGTAAGTTATGTGTTTATTATTAAAAGAAAACAGAACATGCACTCAGTTAAGCTTCAACTCCACAAAGTTCACTCCACTTATTTCACTTTGGCATGTGTTTGCGTTCGCACAAAGGCAACGCTGAGTACTTGCGCAATTGCACATTAGAACCACCCGGTGTTTGGTTGATTTATTCCTTTCAAATGCGTTGTATCTTAATCCAACCAAAACTTGCACTTGAAACCAACACATCCTACACCATGTGCACGCGTGCACTCCGGGGGCACCATTTGTGATTTCCTTTAATTGATATTGCCTGTCGCCCGGCGCTCATTAATGTCCGCGCTAGTGTCCGTCCACGGCAGGTGAAATTAGAAATGTAAATTCAAACTCGCCCACCATCGCACAAACTAGGCAATGGGGTGGGCTTGAAATGACAGTTGAGCAATCGGGCATTAAAACGGCAACGACACAACGGTGCCATGCTGTATGCCATATATGAAATTTGATGGAACCACTTTTACGTGGCACTTCGTTCGGTAGCGACACCGGACCGGCTATAACCCGTTCGCTTTGACACGGAGCCTCGAGTACGTGTGTGTTTTTAGAGCTGGAGAAGCGAAAAGCTGCCAACGGATTGGTTCCATCGGCGCGGTTCGTTCTATCCACTTCTAGCACTAAATCGCCGCAGCAAGACATTGATCATGCTGCAAGATATTAAATCATGCGCAATTACGTTCAACTACAACCGTAGGTTATCATGGAAGAAAAAAAAATCACTCGAAATAAATAGCTCGAGAAAGAAATAAAGGGACTAATTTCAAACCACCGCGTGCCACAAGCTAAATTATTTTTCGGCGGTTCTTAAACTCGAACAAGCGCTTGCGTGTTTTTAATTTGACTCGAAGGTAGATTATTATCAAAACAACGGGAAATTATCTCGCAGCCCCTTATAGTTTCAGCTGAAGAAAGAAAATCGATCAAAGTTTAAGTAAATTCACCGCGCAACATTGATCCTGGAGTAATAATTGGAGTTTGGCTTAAATTATGGTTCCCCACGTGGTCAACCCTATACTTCCCGGCGTGCCTAGATCTCTCTGCAAGAGATGCACTGGTGGGTAGAAGAATTTGGTTAATAAAATTAAACCACCGCAAGGAAACCACTCTACCGCACCGGACCAGCGGGAGTCTTTTGTCGGAAGGCACACTTCCGAGTGGTGCACGGATTTCAATTACATCGTCGTAGGGGTAGCAAAACGAGCTTCTTTTCACTCTTTTCCACTTTGAATGTCTTTGAAACAGGTCATAAAAAATATGTATGTTCTCTATCTCTACGTTCATGGGCGTTCTTTCGACGAGATGTACCGTCTTTTTAGTCGATCGGTCGGAGCATTTCAATTACCACATTTTCCACACCTCTACTTCAGAGCGTCCGTGCTCACTAGGAGGGCGAAGTATCGTTCCAGATGAATTGATACAAAATGGAAGAACTCGTTGCAGTGAGTAATGATCCTGGTGTTGGATCCAAAGATCGCTACAATTGAGTTGGAGTTCCTTTTTGGTATGAGGTTTTGTTTGTGGCGAACACTTTGGCGCTGGTTGCCCGATTTTTATGACACTGATTGATATAGATAGTGTATGGATAAGGGGTATTGGCGGGTGCGTTTAAGTCAAGCGATAATCAAAAAATGATTTTTAACGATTATCGACACGCCTTAACGTTTTTAGCAAGCAATTGTGTACAAAAATATTGTGCATATGCGCTTTGTACGGTACCGAAACCTTCATCTTTAAAACGAAGTCAACAATTGATGTTCTCTCGTCAAATTCTGCCCCGAAGCGTACTGGGATAACAAAAAAACCGGGTTTGTATTAAAAAATGAGCTCATCAGTCATAGCAAGTCATCGTAATTCATCCTCCCAAAAAGCAACCATATCTGGCTCCAAGCGGAAGCTCAAATTATGTCCCATCTGCCACCGATACACCTCCTTCATTACAATAAATCACACCGATTTGCGATGTATGATAAAGCTGGGCTCCGTGCTACCTGCTGTGCACTGTGGAAAAGAGACCAGCTCTTCAATGCGATTGATCCGCCAGAAATATGGATCATAGCTGCGGGATTGATGCTTGTTGCCTGCGGACTGTCAGGCAGCTGTCAAAATCATCATCCGCAACCGATGTGTTTTGATTTTTTTTTTGTTACAAAAAGCAGAAAAAGAGCTTCGATTGTAGGGCACAATTTTACCGGCTAAGAAATATTACCCACCGGTCCCGTTCAATCCGACGCACCAGTAATCGATGTTCGATAAACCAGCTCCCGCGTCGCATAAATCGCACCACGAACAGTGGTCTGCAAAACGTGCCTGGGAAGCTGCGTTTTGGGTCGCTGTTTTATCTTGCCCACGTTGTCGCCTCCGGTGCCGACGACGTTGATGGCGGGTCGAGATTAGTCGTTGCACAGTGAAAAATCCACCCATTCCGTGGGATTGCGATGAAGATTTTTCCCACACCGACAGCCACATACGCGCGCGCGCGAGACTCTGTGTGTGTGGATGTATTGCGCTAATGCATGTAAAATTGTGACAAATGTGAGAATTAAACCTCATTATAATAAACGGGCTTGCTTCGGTGTATATGGTGGGATAGTAGCATTAGAAACAAAACGGTATATACGTAAACGTGTACGTCGTTCGAGAGACGGAACAGGAACATCCATATCCGCACCGTGGCGTCGCGCGACTGGTTCGGGACAACTACGTGCAACGTGACGTGTCATGTGGGTAAGCTACGCTATATAGCGTGCGAAGATTTCACTGCCAGATTAATGGCAAATCTTCGTCGACCTGGTGGAAAGAACGGAAATCAAGAGGCGCTCGAGGGAGATTAGGATAATCATTGGAGGATGGCGTGAGCTTCAGTATCGTATGTAGATTGATGGCATTAAACATGTACTATTTCGCACGAATGGAGCGAGATTTCTTTTCTGCACGAGTTATGCTACTTGAGCAAAAAGGTTCTAGTGGTTTTATAACTCTATTAAACAAGAGATAATAACAAAATTCCTTTAGATTGTTGGAGAGTTTAACAATCTACTCGTTTGATATAATAATTCCAGTTCAACAGTTGATCATTTAACATTATTACCAACGAGTTAACAGAGACATTCCTTCTGAAACACTTCTGAAACAAGTCGTGCCGTTGCCACCATTCCACGGGCATCATATTTGTTGGAGAGCAAACAATAATCGATCAGCAAAGTGCGAAGTGATGGAATTGTTGATCCGTTTTCACTAGCAGGATGGATCGATTAATATAATAGCAATAAAAAACATAACTTCTTCGCGATCCATTCGTAATTATTTGGCACTCTCCGATTTCTTGCGCATGGGTATTATTTTCGGGACTTATCTTGGACACATCATGTCTGTTGTTTTTCGAGAGCAAAAGGAAAGAAAAGCCCCAAACGCAAACACTCAGGCAAAGGTGTATTGTAATATATCGATCGCGTAATAACGCTGTAATCCAGTATCGCCACTCGGTTGTATCAGAAAGGCTATAGTCCAAGACTGAGGAGTTTGAAAACTAGACAGACCCAGAGACTCTCAATCAGATTGAGCTGATCGTGCTGTTCGACGGGAGGCGATTTTGGAACGTATTTTGATTTTGATTTGAGTTTTTACAGCCGAAAGGAAGTCAGTTTCAGCTGAGCTCACCGAACACTCGAGGGCAGAAGTGTGACTGAAGGGATGCGTTCCGTTCGACGCTACTTGGGATCTTTCGAACGTGATCGTGTTCGGTGTTTGGGGACCGGGAGTGTGCACTGGATTCGAGCTCAAGTGGAACCCCTTCAAGTGGTATCGGGTCAATTGCGCACCCCTTAAGAAGGTGATGTTTACTTAAGCTTGAGCCAGGGCAAGCTAAACTGGCTCCTTGAAGATTAAAAATAGATCATTCAGTGGACTTGTACTGGAGTTCAGGTGAGTACTCGTCTTTTTTTGTTGTGTGTGTGTGTTGTGCACAAATAAAAAAAGGTCGATATTCAACATTAACAGCTTCACAGTAACCTCATGGGTGAAGTGGAGAAGAGTCTAAGACGAATAAATTAATGTCCCAACAACAACGACAACAACGGCGCCATTCCTCTCACCGTACGCGCTGAATGCATGGACATGGTTTCATTGGATAAGATTACCCTTTTTCGTTTTCACTGCGGTGCAGTTCCATTTCGGGCAGAAGGACCCGTACGTCGCCTGCTGTCTCCAGTCGACCGAGCTAATCAGACAGGGGAGAAGCAGACCCGTTTTTGGAGCGTTGGATGTTCTCGTTCTGTACGTACAGCGTTTGAGAGCGTGCGAAAGATATTTATGATTCCACACCAATGTAATCAGTTGGCACACAGCCCATGCATCATCATCATCAGTTACACCACCGGTGTTTCGTTCAAATAGATATCTACCCCGGTGCGCTATGGGCAAGGAAGTAGTGCGATCGTAATCACAAGCTCAGGGACATAATTCACCTGGTTGTGACGTTTGGGTAACCGATTGTCTTTTAATTAGGTGCGCTAGAAAGCAACAGGTGAATGTTAGTCCGTGAACATTCATTTTATCGCGTATGGTGAGCAGAACGACATCAAAAATAAATGTGGTTGAACACCACTTCTTCTGCATACTGCATGTTTTCGACCGATTTTATCAATACTCATAAGATCGTGTTCATTCTGCAGCAATAAATCATCCGAATCGGACATAGCTTATTGTTGCAAAACATGCAGTGTATGAACCGCTTCATGAACTATGTCGGGTTGGGTTAACATCCCGGGCGGAATCTTTTATTGATCACTTTTCAAAAATCGCTCATATTGAAGCGATGGTTTCAAAGCGCAAGACAAATTACTTGCCCCGATACCAAATCGCGCTAACATCACCTTCTTAACATTGGAAAACGCGCAATCGGGTGATCATCAACAATTCACCAGTTCTTCAGAAACCGGTGGCCTTTTAGTCTTTCTTCTGTGCCATAATTACTTTTGAGTCAGGTCCACTGCCACATCCTACCGCCGGTTGCACCTGAAGCGTAAAGGGGTTTCTTGCAAACCAGCCGCTCGCAGTTCGCTTATCGGTCATCTAGCGGCGGCAAGAAGAAACACCGGCCCAGCACCTGGGAGAAATGTGTTAAATCAAACCCGTACTCATTCAATAAATCAATCGTTTATCATTACGTCTCGATCAGAGGCCCAGGTTAATGGGTTCAAGGTGGGTGGAAGCGGACGGTGCTTCACTTTTGGAACGAGACACCGTGTGTGGTTAACATCCCGATGACCGTTGCCGATCGTAATCATGCATCCTTTTGGGGAGGGTTGAATATCTTTGGAGCACGAAGGTTCTGCGGGGTAATGCGCGAGAAGCGCTGCAGTTTCAACTCAAAACAGTCTCTACAGCGCATCATTTACCGTCATCAACTCGAATCGGTCTGTGCATCTTTGCTCAGAGTCGGGCGGGCTTCGATAGCTCAAGATTTGCATATCATTCCGCGCTTGGCGTTTTCATCCTGCGTGGCGTTCTCATGGAAGGGGCTCTTGAATGTTGAACCCAATCGACATCAGACATAGGCCAAACAATGTTCAATTTTGTCGCCGGGACTCGCCGCATGATTGAAGGATGATTAAACCCCAGCCTGCTCACTGTCTTCAGTGGAGACGCAACTTTGAGAGAGCTTTTGGGGAGCGTTTGAATATTTATTGTCTCATTTCGCGAGTGGAACGAGATTGATTGAGCTTGATTAGACGATGCAGTAGACGGATAGGATCAAATCGGACCGGCTTTCCGGAAGTGGCGTTTTGCATTGTACAATGTATTATGTGCGGATAGGCCCACACACGCAGTATGCAGGGCTCAGATCCAGGATCGATTTCACGTGTTTCATTGCACTTACCTTCCGAGATGAGGCGCTCCCGGATTTCCCACGCGAAGATGGTCGGATTTTCCCGCTTGTACTGTTCGATCTTGGAAACGACGGCCGGTGTAGCTACCTTCGGTTTGGAACCACCAATCAGACCCGGTGGCCTTAGAGTGCCTGTAAGAGAGATAGAAGGTGAAGTATGTTTATGATTGGCCAGACAGTACAGCTCGCTTGGTAAACATGATTAGCATTCGTAGCTCTAGAAAGGCAGAGATGGGAAAGAAATATTGACTCGGTGCGTTTGAATGGATTTGTCTTGAGTCTTGATTGAAAACTAAAAGTCAACATTGATTCCAAATTTTCAGAAGTCGACTGGGCTTGACTTTTGAAGTTGACATTAAGTGATCTAGATCAAATCAGTTACGTTACTTCAACCCCTTCACAGCCATTATTTCCCAACCTTTCAGCTCATGAAAGGCACCTTCTCAAGTGCGTTCTACCCACAGTGAGTTCTTGAATTTCTCACTCACGATCTTCGCCGCATCTGCACCGGAAACCCTCGGGAGGTACGCATTGACTCTAAATCAGCACCATTTGCGTCGATGAATTATAACACGTGAAACATAATTTTAACCTTAACTGCAGACGCTAAAGAAGGAGGCCACCATGGTTCGCAAAGTTTCTGCTCAGACATTCATGCTCGTAATTAATTACGATCTGCGATTTCAACTGCTCCGTATTACCTCCCTTAGGGGAGCATTTTCGACCCAACGCACATACACGGCGGACCTCACTAGCACTTCTTGAGGAGTAGCTTATAATTTTCGCGACGTGGACATGCATCGAATATACTGCAAATAAAATGGAGGGCGGTTACGGATTGCTTCCGATGACATATAATTTCACCACCAATCGTACGTATTTTGCCGATTACTTAGGAATGATCCCTTGGTTAGAGCCTTGCGGGTGGCCAGATGTGATGATGTGTGCCCATAAATAGGATCTTTTGGGGGCTGGTTCGCGTCCAGCTTGAAAGTGTTCTGCTCGCGGGTGGTCAGTGTGGTGCACCACTGTTATCAACGCTATTCGATCAGTGGCGGGACGAATCGGTCGATTGCCACAGGGATCGTTCGAATGTACGAAACGGACACCGAAATGCCGCTGCTCAGACGAGGTCGGGTTGTAGCTAGACGTCCGCGGATGGGAATTGGGAAAATATATGCCTTCCGGCTTCCTGTGTTTATTCTTCAGCCACCAGTATCGTGTAGCAGCTAATCGGTTGGTTGCTCGGTACGCCGTTTGTTCGTGGTGATGTGCACGGATCATCGTTGAAGATCATGACGAACGCAGTGATAGAGAACGAGGAATCTCCACGCTGGTTTACATCGTATACCGGCATGCGATAGACGACGATGATCTTCATCGTTAGATAACATGCGTCTCGCTTGTGCTACGCACGGCGATCGCTTCAAGATCTGGTAGTCTTTGCAGAGAACGATCGATATCAAGTTGATGCAGGTCTAGGGCGACTACACTCGCATCCACTCTCGGTTCGTTTGCTTGCTTTATGCATTGAAATTTTTCTCCTCCAGCGGCACAACGCATACACATTCGCTTACATATTTATAAGCCTTGCGAAAACTGTTTGTCGTCTTCAATTTCCGCTGGTTTTTTTGTTCCACGCTCAGTGTTTTTTTTTTGTTACTCCTGTTTTTTCTTCACTCCATCCTACAATGGCTGTGCAACTGGAAAGTTTAATCTAATTAATTGACTACGTGGTTGCTTCTCGTTGTGGTCTACGCTGCAAGTGAAGGAACGGTGGATTCTGAAAGAGGTGTAGCGATGTCCCGGACCCGCACATAATGTGGCATAAAATGATGATTTATAGCATTTTAATATCCCGAAGGAGTTTGTGTGTCTTTTGCACTTCCTTCTTCTTTCACGTACAACTTTCAAAGCTTGTAGTCTGTGCCGTGTGGTGTGATGCAGCTTATCCATGAGCTTCATACACTTTCCTAGACCTCTCCAAACCAATTTGTACCCGTACAAAATAAACCCTTGGAACCGTACCAGCAGCAACAGCAATCGGCAGGAGGGCGGTACAAACGGTACCATTTTTAATCTTAACACTCAACCCAACTGGGGATCTCGCGTTCGATCTCGGTCCCCCTCCTGAAGGCTGCGGGATGCTTTCGACTCCCGGCGAGAGGTCGTTGAATGGCGAACAAGCTCACGCCAAACTGCCGACCCGATGTGCGTCCGGGACCACCGGCATCGATCTTACAAATTCTCGCGCGCGAAACGAATGGACAAATTGCGTCAAACTCACCGGGGTGCAGATCAACGAGCGCAGTAATCGATCGGTGAGTATTGTCGGTCGGAATTGAGCGAAAAAAAAATCACGGGGAAATACGGTTTTGACGTTCTGGTCCACCTGCTGGATGCAGGTGTAGACTAGCACGCGGGTAAGCACGCGCGGTTGTTAACTCAACAGGAGGTGCGCTACCGTGACTGGGATGGTGGTTTTTGTTAAAAAGACACCGCCAAAAGAGAGAACACCGCCGGGACGTACGGGACATTAGATTCATCCACATCCGGATCTAACGACGGGTGGATTTATCCTGCCACCGCCGGAAGTGGAGCTGGATTGCAAAAAATCAAACCCAGCCGTGCAAGACCGTTTCTTATGCCAGAAGCCGACAGTCGGAAGTCTTTGATGGGGATAATGCTATTGGAAGAAAATGCCATTAATTTGAGATGGGTTCCAATTCGTTTTGGAAACTTAGCTAAGCAGTTGAGTCACTGCCAGAGTTCTGTTGCCATCGGCGAGCATTATTCCCATTTTTTTGTCCAAATAATTTGAACGAGACCGTCGAGATTTTGATTTCGAGTTTTGGGTCCGATGCGGCACTTTTGTTTGATTGAAACAAATTATAAGCTAAGCGTCTCTCAGAATTGGTCTAATAAAGCCTCCCCTTTCATTCTATTAATTACACCCATCCCGAGCAAAGCAAAACACTCTGAATTGCTGGAGGGTTTTTTGATGGATTTTTGTTATTATTTTTTGGTTTTGTTTGGATGTGTAACACGCAAATTGTGAGCGCACGGTTGTTCGATCATTGCGTGTCGCGTGAGGATCGCAACGGTAGTCAACCGTGGGCATTAATTTCGAAAGGAGAAAACCATCGTTCATTCCCGTACGTACCGTACTTTAATCAACGGGTGTTGGAAGTTATTTTATTTTTAATAATGTTTTGTTTTGTTTTTTGTGGTTATTATTTTGGTTTGGAGGGACTGTTTTTTTCTCTCGAATCCGTTTCCGATAGATCCATGAGAACAGGAGATGCGTGGCGGCGCCCGATTCATGGCCGGATGTGCGTTTTGTGGCATTTCATGGATAGGTGAAACAGTGGACGGCTTAATTTTTCCATACGTTTCATAATGGATGGTTATTTATACTTGATATACAGTGATCTCTTTGTCTCTGCCTTGGTTCGGCGAAATGCGTACAATTACGTTCGTGTGCGGTTTGTCCAGTGAAACCGCACATTACCATCAAGCTTGGATTTTTTTTCGTCTTTCTCTCTCAGTTGTGTTTACTACATAGTTTCATTCAATAAAAAGTAACATGATGAATTGAGGTTTCGGGGTGGTCATTCCATCATTCTCACAGCGGAACTTGTCCGAACGGTTCGTGATGTCCGAATTACATATCAGTTATCACACAAGTGGTCTATGAATATTTATTAGAAGCCGCTCCCGTCCCAGTTCCCTTTATGCGAGGCCCAGCAGATGCGATGTCACCCGCGTTCCGGTTTGATTTACGGTTTCGAATCAATCAAACCGATGCTGCTGCTGTTGATGTGCCGGTCCGGCCGGGCTGAGTGATCATGATGAGACCGGTGGTGTTGCATTACGACAGCTTTCCGAAACTCCGCGACGGAACCGCGACCATTTGCATACAATGTGCACCGATCCGAATCCGAAAACGATCGCGCGCGACTGCTGCCTTTTAGCATGTTAGCATGCATTTGTGTGTGTTTTTTTTCTCTCTCGCCCATCTCAATCTGATGGACGCATGGAAGTGGCGGTTGTCATCATGGGAAAATGTGCTGGACAACACACATCGGAACGCTACTGTTCCGTCGTTCACACACACACGCGGGCTCTGGGTGATTACTAATGAAGATGTTAACCGATCGTGGACACGACCCGGGTGGTTGTCTCAGCATGATATAATAAGCACTATCTTCTGTTCGTCTCTACTGCTGCTTAACCCCTGTGTAAGGATTTCCTCTAGGGTGGGGGAGACAGTTTGCCAATTAGTCAGCGCTTATGGGTCGGCTCATTCTGCCCAGTTAGCGGGAAGTTTCGGCAGCGCTTGACATCAAAATGCCATCTGTCTTGGGAGTATGTTCGTGTTTGCAGGTGTATTTGACATCTGTACCCATTGTGGTGACATCCCATTGTAAGTGGAAATCATTCCCAACAGCGTGAAGCTTAACCGATCTTTTTTTTACTTCTTTCCCACCCTGTTTTGTGGACGAATAGTTAAGTGTTCCTTCATATGTTTGCTTCCCATTTAATCGAACGGCAGCGATATGATCGCAAATGTATAATTCAATTAAAATTCTCGTTACAGTTTGTTACAAATTACTGTTCCCTTTTTTTGCTTCACGTACAAAAGATGTGTATCTATATCGTTGTTTTCAGCATTAAAACAAGAAAAAAAACGGATAAACTTTTTGGTTAACAAGAAGATAAATGTAAGAAAAAAGGACGAACCTGCAGTAGATGCAAACCACAAACCGCATCGTGTCAAGACAAAAAACAACACATTCAGAAAGAATAAAACCAAAAACCTGATCCAACACCCAAAAACCCGAAAGCTAAATGGAAGTAAGGTGTGAATAAATTACCATTAACAATCGGTACTTGAAGGTATTATTGTTTCAAACACACTCAACTCGTGGTTTCTTCTCATTCAATTCTTCCTCTGTTCAGTGTCAGGTGCATTTTTCCTTCCTCTTCCAGGGATGCATTTCGGTCTTATTTTTTTGTCGTACCAGTTCCGCCATCAGATATTAACCGATGGGCGTACACGACTCATGCTGCTGCTAAACATTTTGAATGGCGTACTTGATCGTGCAAACGTACCGAAACGAGATCGATCGCTATCTAATTAATTGTGTTATAATTTTTCAATTGTAGTGTGCAATTATTTTCGGCACTGTTGGCGGGAAGTACATTTTTTGCAATGAGGGTGGTATATTGCTTTAGGGTGTATTTTCACCTCCCACTAAAAGGAAGCTAAAATGTGTCGATTAAAATGAGGCCCTCACAATGTGTTGAATTGTTGCCTCGCTTCGTACAACGATACACGGCAGTTTATCCGATGATCAATACAACAGCAGAAAGCGGATCGTAAATGACAACAATCCTGCAGGGCTTTTAACCTCCCAAAAAGCAATATATCGATCGAATCCGGTGAACAGTATTCACCCCATAAACGATGCTAATGAGTGAAGTAAAAGTGACAGTTTTTCGTCTTCGGTTTGATGGCGGCGAGTAGCGACGGCATAAACAGGTTTATTTATGAAGCCGCCCCTTCGAAAGACCATCTGGACAGGGGTTTGTGTTTTTTTGCGGGTCGAAAAAGCAAAACGAAGTTCGCGACTGATGGGGCGGAATGGAAGCAAATTATGATGAAAATGCTATTCGGTGAGCGTTCTCAGATCATGATCGTGTCGATAGGGGTTTGTAAAGCAGGTGGTAGACACTTGGTGGCATGTGCCACCGAAACAGCTTCACATTTAAACGGTGAATGTTTAGCTAATGACTAGTTTGAATAATATGCTATAACTCTTTCATTATATTTTTTTTTGTTACAATTTTACTACAACCCTAGTCACTGCAACCGATATGCTAATTAGCTGCGCAATGTTGCAAAACTTTTTTCCCTTGCGTACGTGGCTCTACGACACGTTGATCGCAGTGCCACACATCGATAATTGTTATCCACCGGCAGGCACAAAAACAAACAAAAGCTAACCGAAAACTCCTATGCTCGCGTCTGGTACAGGAGTTAAGGCAACGGGACGAGATGAAATTTGTTTATCCAACCCCCAGTTTTTGTGCCAAAAAATGCCAAAGCAAACAAACAGAAAACAGAAAACAGATGAAATCATCCCCTTATCTCCTTTTTGCGCGAGAGCAAACGTTTAATTATCTTCCAAACTCAACCCACCCGGTCCGATTTTTTGTTGTTGCTCCCGTTGTGCCTTTGTGGTGTAAAACAAACCAAATAAATCCAACCATTAGGTGGCGGCACGAGTGTATCGATTTCCAATCGGGGTCCGATCCGATCGTCGATCGTTGATCTGGGGATGCAAATTAGCTCGCGCACAGCAGCACCGTAGCGGCTGCTCGGTGGGAGGAGTTGTACCAAAGCAAACGCCAAATGAGTCGCTCGTTTTCCGGCGCTCCGGTTTGATAGTTATAATTTGGGACCCTCAGTTGGAAATGGGTGTTTTGTAAAAAAAAATTGCACCCTTTTGCATCAAAATTGGGCGCGAGGCCAACAATGCCCGACAGTTCTGGGCTTTCTTCCAAGAAAAGCAGCCGAATAAAATACGGCTGCTCTTGAACGGTTTGGAAATATTTACAAGGTGCCATTAAAATAGGTGCACCGTGCGATCACTAATGATAGAGTGTTATAGTAAACATCATAAAAAGTAGTTTTTGTCTGTTTCGGGTTTGCTTTATCCCATCATAAATCGTGTTCACATATGTCGATGAAAGGTGGACACATTTGTTTAGTGCATTAACAAGCACAGTGGGGAAGAAAAGAAACGGGTAAGTGTACAATAAAAAAGGCCTACCTACATGTGTTTTCTTTATCAGATAAAACAGCATCACACATTTTGTTGGCCATTTTCTCATGGCCGACCATAACATTAATACCGTATCACGGCGTTACGATCGGTTGACGTAAATGTGTGAGATGCTGCACGGTACAACCAGTGCCACTGGGCACAACAATTGCAGTATTTTAAAAATCGATTACGATCAACCACGGATGCGAGCGCAACGTAGTGAAGATTAAAATGGCGGGAAAACAATTAACGCAACGATGGTGACGAAGTGAACTACCGGAGGAAATTGGATTTACATCGCACTTTACCGGGTTTGTTAAATTGTCTGTTTGCATACATTTCGATAGAATCTCTATTAACCCTCACAATGCAGCACACGGTTGACACGGTGGTGACCTTTTACGGTGTACGGTGCATGCATGACCGTGATTTAAATTTTATGCAACACACAATGCGCTTGTAGTTGTGTGATATGGTTTTCGGGCTACATTACCGCTGCAAATTGAGCACATTTTTAAGCTCAATAAGGCACCGTCCAGCAGCAGCCACTTTCGGGGGAAACTTTTAGACAAATTAGAGTAGCGGTTCTAATAAAATTATTATTCTATTGTGTCTTGAGACACCGTGTGCAACACACGAAAATGGTCACCAATGGTTCTGCGCTACATTTAGCGTATGGGAATGCTGTTGAAGACCAGTGATTTAGCGCACACCACCATCAACCACCGGCTGAAAGTGTGACCGTAACAAAACGGTTTGCAAAGCGGAATAATTTCATTTCGTTCATGCATAAAACATTACCCATTCTGCACGGGGGGACGATTCGAAGGTGAAAATCGGAACGACATGCACACAAACCCTACAGTGCATGTGCTACGGTTCAATTGCTTGCCTGTTTTGCAGTTCTCAGCACACTGCTACCGGACACTCGAATGGGAACCCTTCTGTACCGTTTGGTGGCTTGGTGCGTTCATTCATCGGACGGTACCCAATGGTACCCATCGTTTTATGCTCAATCAGACGGGTGCATAAACCGGGGAGAACGCAAAAGGGAGAAATGCATGTTTACCGGTTGTCTACAAATCGACAGAACAAAACTGTTTGTCTGCGAATGATCCTAAGAAGCTGAAACAGACAAACAGAGGGAAGCATACGTCGACCGTGCATCGTTTCGCAACAAGAATGGGGAAGGAACCGGGGTTCGTTTCTTTTACACGCGTTGCAGTCTTTCGTTTGCTGACTCTGCGCTGTCTCGTGGCAGAATTGTGTTGAACCAGAACCAGGCAGGCGTGATGTGTGTTAATTTAGAAAAATTAATGTTGCACGTAAATATTTACCTATGCATAAATTCTATCCCGCATACATGGGTGAGGAAACAAAACAAACACACGCACAGGCACAGGGTGTGGTTAATTGTGGTGAAAAATATGATGGTAGTTGATAGTGTGGGGCATTATCTGGCAGCAATGCACCAGCGTTTTTTTTTCATTCGTGCGGGAAGAGAACGTACTCAACCCAGGTGTAAAACAAACTTGGCGCTAGAAGATCGTGTAAAGGAAGATTAGATCGATCCGATAACGGGAGCGATCCAGTGTAATCCGTCCGGTAATAGGTGTTGGTCGAGGATGCCACCAGGAAAAAAGGTGTAAGTTTCGGTAATTAATGATAGGGTTCGGGAGGAAATTAAAACGCTTTATGGATGGGAGCATTGCATGGAAAAATTGGAAATGGTTCCATCACGTCGTGTGGTCAGATAAATAAAGAACAAAGAATTATAATAAATATGTTTTGTTTTCGTTCGAGGTTACCAACAATAAATGATGTTTGATCGACATCAAGCTAAGCTCTTAATAGCTGATAATTAGTTTTTTTAATTATAAACATCAAGAATTGCACTCACACCGTTGGTATTAGCATAAACATTGGGTTGAGACAATTTATGAGTGTTTGTAGGACCGGTGCATTTCGTTAGTAGAATTTGTTATTCAAATTTTTGGGACGCTCGCTTCAAATACAGGCGAAAGAGCACATAAATTCAAACACTTAATAAAATTAGTGAGCACAAACACTGGAAGGAAGCTTTCAGTAAGCTTCCGGAAGCACGGAAACGGTGGACCGATTTGCCAAAAATATGTAAATTGTGTCACAGTTCGTACAAAACTTCTCTACCGTTTTCGTGTATTGCGCAGAGAGTCCTAAGCGAGGTTCTTTTAGATTCTAGTTCCACTAAACCCGAACAGACATTACCGAATTTTCTTCCAAACATATATAAATACGTACGGACTAGTCATTGGTGTTTTCGGTGGTTCCAAACCGTCTGGCAAATTGCATTATTACAGTCATAAATTAATAACCAGTTCATGCCGGCAACGAACAAAAGCGATGGCGGCTACCAAGTGATCCCTTGTATTATGCATCAATTCCGTTGTAACAAACGTACTAAAAAAAGGCAAGTAAAATCTATTGCAAAAAAAAAGAGCGCGACATAAAGGCACGTGAGCAGTCCTGAACATCCGACTATCGGTTCGTTTCCGTTTCGAGTGCTTTCAGCGTGCCGTGTGGTGCCGTGACCAGGATACAAATGTGTTCCAGTCGCATCAGATCATTCCCCGGCGAGGACTTCGAGCCGCTGAGAGTAATGATGGGTTTTATTTGGTTGCGCAGGGCTTTTGATGGTTCGGTTACTGGGTGGAATAGGATAATGTTTATTATTTTGATGGAGGAAAACGAAGAAAAAAACATGCAAGCGCTAGGAAACAAATAAGTCGTTTGATGTTGGTTTCGGCACACGGGCTCAAGGTGTGGAGCGGCAAACAGCAGTAACAGAAGCCGAAGAAAGGTGCTTTTGAAACACGGAGGAAAATAAAAATAGCATTAAAAAAAACCCTCCGGAGGAGGGTACCATTTGAAATGGAGCGTTCAGTTTAAATACTATAATTTTGGCGTTTGCTGCATTGCGAGTTCCCGCTTTCCCGTATTGGGGCGGCAAATGACTTATGACGATAATGAAGTGTTATTATCGGTTTTGTAAGCGGCAGGGTGGAGCGATCGGATGGATGGGCTGCTGTTTTTTGAACAGTAAACACGATGCTCCGTGACATTCACGGCCCGTAAACCGCGGCAGACCAGATGCTGACCGCATGAATGTGTCAATTGTGCGTCTTTATCTGGTAAGGGAGTAAGGGTTTTTTTTCATGATCATTTTGACGGATTGCTTTGTGCTGGGATATTGATCGTGCGCGATGTAAAAAATGGAGAAGACAGTTGGAGGGAAAAACTCGGACCGTTTGGGATGAAGACACTTACCCAACAACTTCGATACGGCCCCTTGCTGGGTGAGCATATGCTGTGCCAGATCGTAGCCACGCAGACCGAAGCGGGACAGCTCTAGCAGCCGGTGTTGCGACACCAGACCGGCCAGGGCGTGTGCGTTGGCGGTTCCAGCTGCTCCGGCTGCTGCAGCAGCCGCCGCGGCACCGAACAAGTTCGTCGTGGGCTGAACGGAGCCGGGCGAAGGGAGGTTAGGTGAGAGGCCGACTGTGGATAAAGAAATAAAAAAAAGTTGTTGAAAATTGTATTTTATATAACAAATGCAATTGTTAACTCTTAACGATAAGAACAAATGGGCAACAAAAGATATGTTTATGTATGATGTATTATGTATTCTGTAATATTTTTAAAAAATCGTTTTATATAATCGTTTCAATTCTACAATAGCTTTGTAAGCAAATCAAATGGAAATTTGAAATGATTTAAGCCCATCATAATAAATATGTCTTCTACGAAATTGACCCATACATTCTATTGTCCGGTTCCGCTTATGTTGTGATGAAATTAGATTTGATGAGCTCAATCGATCAAAGATCACGACTGCAATGGCTAGAAACAACTTGACTCGAAAAACGAACCCTCCACTGCCGCTCAAGCTCAGGCAATAACTTAAGTCACCGTTGCAAACTCCGTCTAGGGCTTGGTTTCTCATGCTGCAGTAAAGCATGAAGATATGAAAGGGGGAAAAGGGGTAGAGAAATGTCCGCACCGTACAAATACAGTAGCGCATAAAATGCATTTTTCTTCATCAAATTACAAACGCCCGATTCTTCGCCCGGTCACCACCACCAACCAGTCACCAGGTTCGCCACAGCATGAACATGAATGTCGGCACGAAATCGAACACCTTTCAAAGTGTTACCGTATGGCGCCGCTTGTAAGGGAGTGCTGAAGCGGCAAAAAAACACTCTTCCATACACACACACACACCTCCAGAAAGAAGGGCGCGCGCGCGTAATTCAAACAGAAGTCACTGGCGAAAACAATAGAATCGTATATCCTTGTAGCAGCGTTGCAGGGTGTGTTTTTTGTTTTTTGCGTTTTTTATTTAGTATACCGCCACCATGTTCTTCTGGCAGTCGGTTGTGGAATTTGTACACAAGTGAGCAACTTTGAATTGGATTGTGATAGCAGTCGGCGGGCATCGTTTGAATTTTATAAACTCCAACCAAAAGCCAACGCGGTAGTTCCTCACGCGACGAACCCGTGAGCCTAACTTCTTATTCTGAAAAAAAAAACGCAGTACTGGACAAACTCCACGAGAGAGGGAGTGCTGAGAACATAGGACAAGCACCGCAATATGCAATGTCAAAAATTTATTATAACCAACTCCGGGTGGACAGTGGCGTTGGATTCATTCTTTTTTTTTGTTTGTTGGTGCGAACCTAACAGTGCTCAGTGTCCACCGCAAACACGACACAGTGTCTCGCTAAACAGAGACATTTTGAAGGCAGGCTTGAATGAACCTTTTGCCCGTGCTCTGGGAAGCAGCACTGTTACGACCAGTTGGACATTCGCTTCCCTTAAAAGCGGAACCGTATAGAATTTATGCTTCCCTTTTTTTCTCGCATAAGAAGGCTGGGAACTTGGAAGAAAGGAATGGTGTTTTTGTTGCTGTTGTTTTCCTTGGACTGCTAGGGAAGCATTTCCTGGACAGGCGGACAGGCGGACAGGCTACGTACGAACGCATCCAAAACGGCGCTGATCAATAAAATATACTATCCTATCAATGAGCAATACATAATCGCGAGCAAAACGGGGAATCGATCTTTCAAAAGCGAAGGAAAAAGAACGAACGGCAAATAAACGCATGCTACCGGATGCCACAACCGGAGTTGTGGCTGTGAGTCGGTTTTAATTCTCATCCACCAGGGTGGATGTATATGTGCGTGTGTGTGTGTCTGGGTTCCGTCGAAACGTTCCGCTCCGATTTGGATTGATCGAGTACAATTGTTTTAATATTTATATTTGTGTAATATTTTTATTAAATTTATTGACAACTGAATGAACAATCATCATGGTTCCCTGGAACGGCGATACTGGCTGGCGCACAGACAACAGGATGATGCCAAGGGATTACTGCCTGCCTTGGTTTCCCCATTCAACATTCAGCTTTCCATGACGATTATTTATATTTATTAGAACGCGGTTTCGATAAAGCAACCCCCACCCCCCGGTGCCCACAGTGGTAAAGATAAGCTTAAGGGCAGAAAAAGGGAACAACTGTCGCATTCAGTTCTTATTTCGAATGGTTTGGTTCAGCAGCAAAAAAAAAAACGCGCTCACGGTGTCACTCGACCGACCCGACATCTTCATTACGAAATTGCGGAAACCGTTTTGGGCAATTGGGCGAACAGGAAGCACCTTTTTGGTGAGTGGATACGGTGCGCCTAACGAGGCTGCCAACGGTTTTGCCATATTTTGAATTGTAAATCATATCCAATCGCAACATCGGCGAGTTTCTGGCCGGCGGATAAGATCAAACGATCAACAATGGCACTTCGGTTTTTGCTGTACGATCGAAGAGCTGCGTTGTTTTTTTCGCGTGCAGTAAACGGTTTCGCAGCATAATTGATCATCGCAACGGTGTACAAAATATGCACATGCGTTACACTTGCGGTTTGCTTGCTGCTATTTGAATCCGGTGTTTATGTCGCCGGCAAAACAGGAAGTTCTAATGTTTGTCGTATCATTAAGCAAGGGGTTTTGGAAATAATGAGACCTACGGTTACGGCCGGAAGGCTTGTTAGTGGGTAAGTGATTGAGCGTAAATCAATTATTGCATAAAATTATGATCGATGTCAATTCTGAAATCATTTTTTTCCTGAAGCCTAGGGGATGAAGTTTACATTATCTCAAGTACCAAAGTAATATGTAGTAAAAAAAATATCATTACAATTGATTTCATCCCACTCCAGACGGATACCTTTATGTATATAACTTGACCTGCTTTGGGCATTTTAATCTGTGAAAACATTGTTGAGAACATAATCAATATCTTCAGTTCTGGGTCAAATTTTGCTTCTGCATGCCTCGAAATCAATGTGTGTTTTAAATACACACATTGCAGCCCTCCAAGAGTATCGGTCCACCCTGGGCGGTCAGGTGTCGAGACGCAGTTCCGAGAAACATCCTTACAACTGTTACCCTTCTACATGCTGAACCTCATAATGAACGCATGCAAACGATCCACACACACACACTTCTCCTGGTTGGTGTGGTTTGTGTGGTTGTTTTGTTTGGAACAGAGGAAGAAAATGGGGGAAAAAAACGCGCCTAAAACCCGAGACCGGAGACTCGGGAGCATATTCGGTCGCAACTCAATACGGCTGCCCAAGGTGTTCCCTGAAGTGTGAAGTGATGGTTAGCCACGCAAAAGGCCACGAGACAACGTCAAAGCGTATGTAGGAGAGAAATAAGAAGAGAGATAGAGAAACGTATGAATCGGAACGAGGGAAAGAGAGAACGAATGACTGATCGGAGTTTAAATTAGGCTTAACTTTTATTCGCTTCGAAACATTTGGCCAGAAAAATTTTGGAACACAAAACCTGCGCCAGTGATTGATAACTTGTTTGCACGAACCCCCGTCCGCTGGTGTGAGGAGTTTTTTTTTTCTTCAGTAAATGCAAGCTTCCGATTGCTGATGATCGATATGTTTATTACGTGTTGTATTATTTAGCAACGCAACTTTTCTCACTGTCGATGAACGCGCATTGCCTTTTCTTTCCATCCCATTCCCAGCTCGAAAGCGCACCTTAAGCTTTATCGATTAAATGATTTTCACACCTCGTACGTTCGACTATACCGGTAAAGCGGGTGTACTGTGCGAAAAAGAACAGAAAAGCCCACCCTTTTTTCCCACTCCAACAGCTCTTTCCTTCTCCCTTGGTGAAATACTTTTACGCAATGCACTGTTGGGATTTCCCGACCCTTTTCCCGATGAAGAGAATGCGTATTGGTAACGCTTTCCCACCCGAAAAGGTGTAGGTTGGTTTTATTTACTGATAATGCTTGATTGGGTGGGTTTATTTAGTAGCAACACACCCACACATCCCATCATTGATGTTGTCTAGCGCAGCATGATTGATGATACACGTGATGGGATAATCTTTAATTCCATTCGTCTTTAATCGACCTTTAGGCACGGTAAGCGGTAAGCGTCCTTGTAATAGTAGTAGTAGTAGTAGTAGCAAATAAGCATGCAATATGCAAACATGTACATATCAAATGGGAGGGATGGAAACCATACCCCAATCGAATGGATTGCCTTTTCTTTTAGCATTCGGTGCATTATTGATACAAAAATTAGATACCTCTGCTATCCGTATGGAAATTGCTATCCATTTACTACCTTCACCAATGTTTGCCGTTTCCTTTGTCGCGGAAGAGAGCTAAACGAAGTGTGGGTTTTTCCTTTGAATTTGTTTTTAAAGCTCAACTCTAAATACCTTTGCCCGTACATCGGGCTTAATCTCTTCTACCGTACCTTCAAAGCAAAAGCGAGCAAGTTGCTAGCTAACTAGATTTTCTTTAAGGTTGCTTTACCTAATGGCCGCCGTATGTGCCATTTACATGTACCGCAATTTCTTGGAACTTACCCCTTAAGAGACTTACAGCACACTTGTCGTTCGTAGCGAGTTTTCCCGTTTTGTCGCATGCTTAAAATGGAATGGGGAAAAAAGGGCACTTTGGGCGGTCGGTCCTGGGGGACACATTTTTCCTTGAACATCAAATAGGATTACATCGAACACCGAATGCGCATAGCTAGTTTAATTTAAAGCTTAAACTCATTTAGTAACAGCTTCGGTTGAGGTGACCACGAGTGTGTTGGCGAAGTTATTGTCCCTAACTTTGTACAGTGTAGTAAATAAGATCATAATTTGAGTGATATACGACAGTAGCCATAACTATGAAATTCGAATAGAAGACAATTAGAAAGTTAATAATTTTAATTATTGCAGCTTGATTAATATTTGTCGTCTCTTCCTTTATGTTACACCAGAATTTGTTTTAAAGTTGTTAATTGTATTTTTTTCATTTTTTTTAATACACTTACAACACGTAAAGAAAAATATTTTCAAAAACAATAACCAATAAATCAAACGTTAGCATGCTCTTACGGTCTTATTCCGTTCGGTTACTGCGTTGTGATTGATCCCATTTCATACCTTCCATACCGAGAAGACATACGGAGTGGAGGAGATGTGCATGGGTGCATTCGATGGAGCGGCGATCGTTTGCGAATTACCGTGCGCAAACGTTAGGTTAATCGCATTTTAATTTATTTATAATAATTATGATGACTGCCCTCGACGCAACGATCACGATCGCGTCCGACCCAGCTGGTGGGAGCGAGCGAAAGGATATGGGAAGGGAAGGGAAGAAGTTTGAAGGGCATTTGGGTGGGTGCACGAGTTGCATGGGGTCTTCGAAAGTGCATAATTTGTGCCCACATATCGCATTTTTTTGTATTACTTATTTCAAGCTTATTGAGGATGGAGCAAAGAGAAGCGGAGAGGAATGTTATCCAACGTAAGAAAGAGAAAGGATGAAGAAAATAGTAATGGCAAACCGCGATGAGAAGAAGCAGGCGACGAAGAAAATGCACAAATGTGCATCCTGAGAAGAATTAAGCGGTGGTAGAAGAAGAGAGGTCGGAAAATGGGGATGGTATGGAGGGGCTATGTCGCAAAACTACATTTTTAATGCATTTACGATACATCAGTAGACAGAAGGGGAAATGGGGATGGTGGGGGAAGAGGAACGTGGTAACGGAGAGAGGAATGAATTGCATCATGGTTAATGATGTGATGCTGGATTGTTGCTGATGAATTGCACGCGTTTTGGAGCATTGAATAAGAACAAACATGAGTGAAACGGCTCTCATGAGTGGAGGAACTGTAGAGTCTAATATGATTTTCGCATGGGCTGTAGGAGCAGCCTGCCGATGCGGAAGACAATAAAGGGGAACAATTGAAAGCGCGCCTACAGTTTGCCGTGGACAATGATTAACTTCATATTAAGCGCGACCGGTGCGCAACTCGGACTGCTCCTTGTGGTAGAATTAGCTCCACTGTTGTCGGGGAAGGTTTCACTCCCTTGCTGGCGTCTTGGTACGGATGTGTACCAATAATAATATGCATCCCCAGGGACGCTTCGTGCGAGACAAAACCCAACCCAACCGAAGGCAACTTTACAACCGCGGAGTGGGACTTCTACGGAGTAATCTACCCGGTATGGAGATTTCCTGGAATTTTTTCGAACCGAAACCGGAGAACCGGTGGCCTCGAAAAACCGGACACCAGACTCGGGAACCAACATCCGTACATTGTCCAGTTCTTCTCATCTTCCCATCATCTCCTCTGCACTGCACACCGTTCTGTCGAAAGTTGTTCGTTTTCCCACCGTCTACCGGGCGAAGCAGACCAAAACTCCCACCCTGATCGGAATGGCATCCGAAAGGTTGGGTGAGTGAGTTGGTCCATTTACACTATTTTGCGAAATATTCCACCGCAAGCGCACGCTTCGGGGTGCCGTTCTTGAAGAAGCTGGAAGACACCGAGGGAATGGGGGACGAAAGATTGAGAATAATTTATGTTGCGCACGCAACAAAAATCGTTGCTCATGAGCAAGAAGGGGGCTCCTTTAGAAGTAAGTGCGAAACCTCAAAACAGGCGACCAGTTTGACGTGGCCGAGAGGCATCGTTCAGGAATGAGCCTCTGGGGAGTTTGCGAACGCACATAGACACGCATATGGGCATACCATTGGTGGGTGTACGGTCAAGCTGGGTTTGTGTGTGTGTGGAGAGTGCATTTTGGGGCGAAAAAGGTTGCTGCTTTGTTGCAGAAGGATGAGAGAACTGTCAAAGCAAGGACACGTTATCAGTGGTAGGATGGCACCGGAAAATGGCATTAATTGCTCACTTATGGGGAAAAGCATCACTTTAGGGAATTTCGTTGACGAAATTGAAACACAATTATTCGTTTTGTTGGGAATAAGGACCGGTACATCTTTTCATCAGAATTCAATCGGAAAGCTTTAATTTAAGTTTTTGGAAGATTTATCGGATGATATGTTATCTCAAGCTGATTATTGGAAAAAGTGATCGTATGATTCATCCAAATATTTTTATGTATTTTTACTCTTAGTTTCAGTACCATTTCCATGATCCATGTATCAAATTTCTCAAATATCGAAACACTTTGAGGAATGCTTAGTGCACAATAATAGCGTATAAAATCTGTCAACAAGCTTGTATAAGCATCACCACAAAGAGATGATAAAACTCTATCAAAATGCTTACAATATAATGCCTTTCCCTCAGTTAGACATGGAGTCTAACGCATCTCGCACGAGTTCACAACATTAGCGTTGATTAGCAAAACATTGCTTCGGAATGCTTCGAAGCTGTGATGGAATATTTAAACAAAACAACAGCAACAACACCACCACACACTCTAATCGAAGCGAAGCGAAAAGAAAGCCGAAAACATGAGCATGCCGACGGGTTTTACAATCAGCGAATCACCCGATGCGCACCCGGGAGTCGGCACATAATTTTCACTGTTTACAGCCACCAGCCAGGCGTGTTTGACCAGCTATGATGGGTGGTGGGGCGCACCACAGGTGACGATTGGTTCATTTTGGGGAGGCGAAACTGGACGAACGGATCTCGGCTGAATGCGCGACAATCGCGGGTCGCGGTTTGTCGCGCCGCTGATGAAAAGTAGCGCGCTGCTCGACTCCCCGCCGAGGGCTGGCGATGGGGTTTTGTGATCATTGTGCGATCGTACTGCCTCCCAAACCGTGTGCCCAGTGACACTTATCATCACTTCATTCTTTGGGTGCTTTTTATCACAGATCGGAAAAAATTAAATTATTTCCCCATCCCCGGGTATCGTGCCGTGCTGCCGTCATTTAAACGCCTGCGGTGTCACTGATTGGGTGTCCTGCCGTGCCGGTAATTAGTCATAATTTTTGTCGGAATCTTCACCACCACTGTCACCGTGCTGTCATCGAGCATTCGAGTTTGTGGAGACGGCCTATAGGAACGGTAACATCTCCGATAAGGCGCTAATCGATGCGATCGATGGTTAAGATTCGATGGTAAATTATTCCTACCTCGAGGACGAGGGTTTATGAGCGAAACACCTTCATTTTCTTTCTTTATTTTTTAAAGAGAACCGAAAAAAAGAAGAAACGATCGCAACGAAAACGAAAGACTTCGATGGTTGCTCGGTGGTTGGCGATGAACCGACCAATCTCCCCAAGAGTGTTCGGTTTCAAAATCGTCCGATTATCATCTCATTTTTTGTTGTTGTTGTTGCTACCTTTTCTTCCTCCCCTTTACAGGCGCTAACGTGCGTACGTGCCTCTTCCGTTTGCTCATGTTTATTTAGTGACCAACGATCAAAAAATCAACAAACATCCACAACAACCGTACGAACGAAACGCGTTCCCTGTCCGGTTGGGTTCCGTTTACGGTAAGTAGCGCTGATGGATGTGACAACAGCAACCTAGCACTCGGTGGTAGCACTTGCGCTACAGTAATGTGACTAATTTGCCGTAAATTACATCATAAAGATCGTTATCGCGATAAGGCGAACAATAATTTATGATAATAAATGCCGTACGCAAGTAGTGTGTGCGATTTGCATCGCCGTAAGGAGCTGTTGCGGGCCCGATGCGGGCCACAATGCGTGCGACTCGTTTTCCAAACGCGAATGAAATTGTTGCTTGCGGACACATGATTTTTGGTGGCTTGCTTTAAGCAAAGTAGACACACGGTCTGGGGGGAAAAAAAGAAGATTTTTCTAAATGATTCCAACAGCAAAAGGAAACTGAGTTTATGGACCTGTTTAATTATCAACCAAATAATAATAATGTGTCCCAAATGTACGCACACACAAAACTATCTCACCCAGTCGCATCCCTTTTACGGGGATGTAGCGTACCTCTGTGTGACATTGATTGTTCGAACCAGTCCAGTTCATCCGATTGCTCATCAAACAGATGTCTCTTTCCGCTGTAGATCTGTGGCATAAAAAAAAGACAACTGCTCTCCATCGTAAGCTTGTCGATCAAGTGGAGTGAGCAGGTTGAGAAACGATCTAAAGTGTGGAGAACAACCCGGGGAAGGAAAATTGTATGTCCGTTGTGGAGACCAGTAAACGGGCGACATACGTACGAATCACCAACGGAGACATAGAAGGGGCATCATTAATTTGTTAGATTTCATCCGAAAAACCCGTTTCCACCAACAGGGCGGCAGACGGTTTGACGAGCGCTTCGAAAACCGAAACACGGGAGCTATCGCGCATCAAAATCAATCGTTCGTCCGCTCGGCGAAAAAGAGCTTGCGTGCGGGGATGACAGAGACCAATGTGAGAAACGAATCGTACGAGACGGACGGAATGTCTCGCTTGGCCAAAAACAGTGCTACGCACCACAATTCCATCAAAGCTCGACGCTGCACGCGGAATCTGCCGGAATCCGATCCGAATCGTTCAGCGAATCGATCGCGGTGCGCTTGAATGTTACAAAAGCGCAATGCAGCATAACAAAAGGGAAAACACAAAAATCCTTCCCCGATACGCCGGTGGTCGGTGGTTTGTGTGGCGTCGTATTTGTTAAATGAGATCCGACCCCGAACGCTTTCTGCACAATGCGTTGTGTGTGGCTCCCGGGCCCGGTGTGGCGGAGTGTATGACGCGTTATCAACTTCCTCGCATCAACAACAATCATGTCGCGTCAGTATATCGATCAGCGCAAAACAGCAGTTTTTGGGCGGATGGCGTTTTGTTTGTGCTTCCTAAAGGAATGAAATGCAAACAGTTTGCACTGGTGATGACGATTTTTTTTTACTTTCCATCCCGCTTCAATGTGGAACGATTCCGTCTGCAACACTGCTCCCACGCGCGGGTTCGTCGCTTGTCGGCGGTCGTTGATGTCTTTCGTAGTAATGCCTTGCCCGAATATGCACTGGAATGATCGTCGGCTATGCAGGATGCGCTACAAAAATTACCACGTAGCGCCCTTTTTGTTCGCTTTTCCTTCAAGCCCACCGGCGACGTATCGGCCCTTCACGGTGCGTAATCGCAAAACGCGTACTTCGCGTTTTGCAGGGCTATCTTTCGGTAGCGATCGAACAAACGGTCAATCATCAACACCGTTGTCGGGCGGGCCGTGTAATGAAGCGCAAAAGGGCACATTGGCGCTTGGCGCGGACTGTTATGTTGGTTTTTTGCTCTCTTTGCTACCATTTGCCAAAATAGAGACACGTCCCACCGGAACCGAGCTGGTTGATTGCTGTCGTTATGATGGCTTACTCTTCAATTATGGAATTCCATATTTCAATTCCCAGACACTGGTTAGAGAGACCATTGTTTCCGATGCCGGTGGCATTCAGGTGGTGCGTTTTGCCGAGTGTGATCGCCGGCTCTAATAAGCCACAGGAACGTGTGAACATGCGCATGAAATGTAACACGATGCGCGACAAAGTGAGCTACGATCGTGAATGCTTCCAGAAGCGTTTGGTTGTGGTAGCGACTGTAACGTAACGTGTGATGTGTACATTGTACTGTTGAAAATCATACAGCTCGTTCTATAAATACATGAGAAATAAATTTCTAACGAGAATCATGAACGTCTTCTTTGTTTGTTGTTATAGGAAATGATGTAATGTTTAAAAAAAACAATTTAAATTACCACAATTACTAAACAGCTAAATTCCGATCTATAAAGGACAGCTCTGCCACAGTTCTAAAAAATTCCAAAAAAAATTTTCCTTCTGGCCGTACAAAATAGTGCTCCTTCCTACGTGTTTCTAATTCTATTGGATTAAGTATCACCGTTAATTAGTGCTTGCTGTTTGTTTAGCGAATTTTTTTAAGCCTGCCCAAAAGGACGATAACGCACACCAAGGTTGGTAATTGAATAGCCTTTGCGTAGAAGCTCCCTTCAGCTACAGCTTCGAGTTTCTATTTGTATGACCGTTAATCGCACCGGGTGAAAATCCCAACCAATCCTTGACACTCTATCTACCCCTATTCCAACACATTTCCAACACGTGGAATCAAGGCGCGATAATCAGATTAAGCTTGGCTCAATTGGGAAGCGACGGTAGCGTAACTTCCCCCCCCCCCCCCCCCCGTGGTGGGGTGTAAAAAGGCAATGAAATTGATCATAGGTTTACGCGACGCCCGAGCCTAAAAGATAGCCGGTGAATCCCTCCAGGGCGTTACCGTTTTTGAATTGGTGTGAAACCATTGGGAAGAGTGATAAAACTCGGTAGGAAAACTCACACCCAGCGACTGTTTGATACTGCGGCGGATATCGTATTACCGGTTGCAGCTAGACCACAATTACCATTTTGGTTCGGCTTGTGCGCCTCCTTTGCGTTCGCTGTGATTCATGTAGCTTTAACATACACTCACACATCTACAGTGCGTAACAGAATGAAGGTGATAGAGTATGAAATTCCTTTTGCAGGTGTCATTCCGCGTTGAAACTTTGTACATGTGTAGAGCACTATTTGGTGTTTAGATTAACGCAAGGATATGACGATTCTAGCATTCGAATACTATCAAATAATACTGATTTTCAAGGCGATGACTCTTGATTCCCACGACCACGTATCAGTCATGCTCCAGTTTTACACACACACAAAATCGATAACGCAAGATGATAGAGAAAATCCTTCCCCTAGGAGATGGTAAAAAAGAAACCATCACTCTGTCGATAATACGACATCAAACCCTGCAGCTTTTCATGACCAGTTTCGTGTGCGTGAGGCGTTGTTTGGCTTGAACTAAATAATAAAGAAAGAAGAAAAAATGGCCTACACCAAGCAATAACTCACGAACTCCACAACCGCAACGCCGAAGAAAGCTGGTGCCGCGGGTTGGAAAATAGTCAATTCATAATTGCGCGCGGAAGCATGGCGATGAACGCCATTTTGTTTGCACGATCTGAGCACGATGATATCTATCTGTACGTGCACGCGGACCATGTTCGGAACGGTATTGTGCCACCGGGGTGCGAGCGATGATGGAGCTGGATCGATGGTAATTATCCAGCGGGACCCTCCATTTGGCACGCTGTGGAGAAAATTACGCCCGAATCGTTGTCGTCGCCGAGTAGACACACGACTTGGGCACTCTTTCCCATCCCGAGGCCGATGCGTGGAAATTGTACCTTCCGTGTGTGTGACTGTGTGCGCCATTTTCGGGAAAGGTATTCGGAAGCGTAGGGGAAAAATACAGAAAACTCACGGAAGGCGGTATGTAATTAATTTGTCGGTGTCGATGTAATGGTACCATAAGGTACTGTTCGGAGGCATAGTTATGGCAGCCTAAGGGAGGTGTCTAGAATCAATCATCGATGTTGGTAATGGAGGCATACCCGCTGGTGCGACTTTGTGCGACTTTCAACGTTGGCAATAGCTAACGTTTCCTGTTGGAATTCATAGGAAAAAAACCTGCAGGAAATCGTACTACATACACCAGCAAGTGTTTGGATGAATTTGTGAAAATGGTTCAACATGGTGCATGCTATCGATACGAATGGGTAAAGTTCCAATCGAGCTCGAACGGTGGGAATGTGAGTGGTTGCTCTTTAATTGCCTAGCACCGCTAATCAACGGAATTTCATAACGCATGTATTGACGTAGGACGCCACAGCAGTGCGTTTTGTGGAATTAATAACTGGCCTGGGAACGATGTCAGCCAGGGCACATATTAAATCGATAGGAAGAGATCCATTTTTCTAATCATTTACATGAAAAAAACAAGAATTCATGAACTGTTTATTATGAATTGAAGTATATAAACATAGTATCTGCAGTTCATGGAAGATGGAAAGTAATAAATATGATGCATTAAGAACTCAATAACTTCATTCAACATGTTCAATATGTGCTTCCAAACAATTCCAACTGCATTAAATATGGAAATTAATTAAAAACCCGTAAAATACTTCCAAATATGGTGCTACTATTTTTTATCTCCGAGCACCCTTTTGCGCTTGAACTGTGACCAAGTTCGTCAAAGCTGTCATAAATCATGCCCATGTTCAATCGAATGAAGAATTGCACTTATGAAATGGCAAAGCATAATGCTCATCAGAATCAACATTCCCGATGAACTCTTTCGGGCGAAGTTTAGGAACTTCTTTCCAAGCTTCTAGTTGTACGAAAGGAATGTGCTTTTTTTTGAGCACGTATTCTACCTATACTTCAATCAAAACAGGTCCGAAGACACATTTGGCCAGCAGCATTTGGTGTGCCATTAAATGGACCACGAGCTACTACAGCGCCAGCATCCGAATCCTCACACAGGCCAGACGAGAGACCAGTGGTGACACATTAAATTCATTAACCCGGTTTTTCGCCGGATCTCGCCCTTGGTCGACAATTTTCTCACTCGATGCGAGACGAGTTCGAATTTTGTTGACAATTTTTTATCGTCTTGTTTCATGTTTTTTTTTGTTTTTCATTTCGATCCTGGTACCGCAGCCGAAAGAATGCGGGAAAAATTAAAATTAATTTGAAATTAAAATTTTTCACAACTGCCCCAAAACGCACCACGACCGTGAGGCTTCCGTCGATTGGTGTTCCCTCGGGGAATGGGGTGAAATGCATTCGAGCGGGTGCATAAGTGACGTGAAATTCAATTACATTGAGACCAGTCCTGGATTGCCGTCAATGGCAATTGTCGTTAGGACATTAACACTTCTCGGCGGGAGAAGGTTTATTCGTTGATTTTGGGGCAGAAGAGCACGCTGGGTAGTTATGAGCGATGCTGTGAATTTTAAAATTGCCTCAAACAAAAAAAAAAACAATCCACAAAATGACACAACGATCTTCAATGTGTGGATGAATAACAGCGAACGGAATGACAGTAGCTGTCCCATTAAATGTCTCTCCCTTCTTTTTTGTGTTTACTCGCCAGTCGTGTTTAAACAGCAATATTTTGAAGTTCTCAACATTTTTAAAAGGATTTGAGAACCTTTCCCGCATGCTTTGGAGTCATAAAATTGAATGAATTCTACTAACAGATGTGACCTGCAAGTAATTTTCATTAACTCCGTCAACCCTTTAACCCGGTACTTCCATGCGTTGAAAAAGGCAGAAGAAGAAATGGACTGATAATATCGAATCAACAAGTGCAACCATTACACTTTAACACATCAACACTTCTCCATCGAACGGATCCATAAAACTTCTCGACCAGCTTTGTCCCTTGTTGGGCAACATTTCTCCTGCAGTCTGCAGTGGCGAAGAAGTTCCACTCGGTAGCAGAACCAACCAGCGGATGCCTTTTTGTGCGAATATATAAATATTAATTAATTAAAAGAAATTTCACGAAGGTTCCCCGGGATGGAAAGGGCGTTCGGTGGGGTTTGGAGGAATGTTTCGCAGACGAGGATGTCATGTCGTCAAGCTGACAAGCTGACCATTATGATGCGCTCCGAAGATGGGCCGTTTCACATCGAATTAAAACTTACATCGCTTACAGTGCATGTGCACGAGAAATGCAGACGCTCGTGCAAGGGTTCGTACGATGGGGTGAAACGTTTTCCCAAAAAAAACACTCCCATCCCAGGCCAGGATGGACATGGAACGGAACATAAAATGTAAAAACAGACACACACACTTGTACCGGAAAAGTGACGATCGAGATCGGGACTCATAATGTGCGAAAAGAAAGTGGAAAACTTGCGTGAAAAGCGTACGCGGTGGTTCAATATTTATGATCAATTTGTCGTTCACACATGCATGATAAAGAGAAGCGATCGAAAAGCACCTTATGGAAAAGATTCTTACGCGATGTTGAGAAGAGTAACAAAGAGGGAAAAAAATGTGGATGATTTGCGTTTTTATTTATTATATAGCAGACCTCTCTCCAATCCCAACTGGACGTTAACAAGTTGTTTCACTGCCCAAAACTTGACACAATGTCGGCTACGGATGCAGAGATGCAACGCATTTTTCCTCCTCTGCGAGGATGCGAAATCTCCCGCTGGGGTTAATGTTGGGGCTGCTGTCAACAGCGCCGGTGGTCGCTACCATCTCTGTACCCTCGGTTGTTCAACAGCCCGATTACGCTTCTCCACGTCCTGTGCGCCGGAAATCAATTTCGTGCTGAATTTTAATCGATCTTTTTGTGTGAAGTTTGTTGTGCGTTTTGCTTGGTGTTGTTTTTTTGTTGCTTCCACATTCATCGTTCCCAGTTATGTTTATGCTCTTTTGGTTGCGGTCGGTTTTTTTGGGTGAATGATTGATTTCTTCACATAAAACAAGCTGTGAAACTTGATTTTATATTATTGCAGTGAGTTGTTCTGGTAAAAGTGGTCCGACTCAGGCTGCATGCGTTTAGTTTGGTTGCAACATGAAATTTAATATTAAAGTCTAAAGACTTTCTGAACAGTACTTCAGCATGTTCATTCATAGAAAAAAATAAAATTGAAAACACTTGAATATTAGGCAATATATTCATTTTTTTTGGTAAGCTTCTTAATAGAGAAACTTTAAACAACTCATCATAAAAAGTCTTTCCTTCATATGGCCTTCATAATTGAGTGCTAATTTTGATAATGTATCATACAACTGATCGAAACGATAAGACAGACAGCCCCGTGCAAATGAGTGCTAATTTTATGTTTATACAGCTTTCTCTCTTTCTCTCTTTCTCGCTCGGTTCCCCGCTATCGTACATCGTTTTGTTGTGTTTCGTTTACAACACGAAAGATGACAAGTCCTTTACACAATTGAACACAATTGATCATCAATTTGAAGATGAAGAAAAAACAACCAACAGTCATCCCGTCCGGCGCATTTTTTATGCTCGTCCCAAAGGCATACGCATGCATGGAGTCCTCCCCATGGCAGGCTTGCGTATGCGGGTACGCTCCATTCCTGCACCATGTTCCGGTGAAACGATCGGCTAATTTTTCTGCGCTTTCGAAACATTCGCCTACCTGGCAACCGGGTGACCGTGTGTTGGTCCGTTTTATCAGTCCAGCCACGAACGAGTCAAGTATTTTTGCTGCATGTTCTGGATGTGCTGCTGCAGTGCATATGTGCATTGAACATGAGCATACCGCGCGGTATGAGCCCGTCCTCGATAGCCAGTTTGCGCTTATGATAATTACCCTTAAAATGCATTCCGCAGAGGGAAATGTAACACCACAAAGGGGGCCTTTTTTCCACTAACTAATGTTTATGTTTTCTCTAATTACTTAGGCCACAATCAGCCCCTCCCCCCTGCTCCTCCATCGGTAAGGAGGTTTGCTATTTTGCCGTCGGCAAAATGGATTTCGGACAATTTCTTTTTTTATTCCATTCACTTACCGGTTGGTGAGAGCTGGAGCGTCGGCGGCGGAGGAGGAAGCGATCCTTGACCGGGCAGTGGAGCCCTCGGAGGTTCCATGCTCCACGGGGCACTCGGTAATTGGGCGAACTCACTACCGATCGCAGATCCTATCAACATTATACTTCGGGCGAATTGCACTAGATGGCACCGCCGACGAGTGCAACGAATTGCAAATTGTTTGTTATGATTTTGGCGTCTCTTAGCTAATGGTATTTCTTCCTGTAATCACTCACATTCACTTTGTTTTCATTTCATACTTTATTTGCGTTATTTGCATTAGATCTAAAGGGAGGAAAATTAGAATTGTTGACGAATGAACATTAAAATCACTTGATTTCCGTTTCAAATCACTTTTTGAAGCTTTCGTAGAGCTTTAAATGAAATTAGCACACATTCTAATATCTCATATACTTTACGATATTAAAATATGTGTTTTTAAATGTTTCAGTAAATGTAATACTGTTTGATGATCACGAAACTTGATGATACAACTTGACTGCAAAGCGAAGCAGAAATTCCACATCACACATTCTCTTCTACACTGCACTCTTCAACGAAGTGTCATTTGAATCTCATCAACAGCCGTACGATTCTGGAAATGTTCCGGGATGTACTTAATTGGTCAACGACGCATTTTAGTTTTCCCTCCTGGGACCGATCACATAAGGTGTCATCCGGTGAAGTAGAAATGACGTCCCAGTCACAGTAGAGAGAGAGAGAGAGAAATGGAAAATGTACGGCTAGTGTGAGATCGATTTTTGCGAGCCAGAAATAATTAATTAATTAATTAGACTTTCGCGCGATCGGACGGTGCAACGGAAAATGGGGCAGCTCAGTATTGACGAGAGTTGAACACTTCATCGCAGCTGCGTGTGTGCAGGTTTGTGTGCTGTATATGCCACAGAGCACCCCAGGCTGGTGAGCTGGTATGCTCGTTGGTAACTAGGTTAATGAAGGTTGTTTTTTTATTATAACTTCTTCTGCACGTCCGACGGTAAGCAGATGCATTTAGTGACACCTTCAGCGACACATACACCGATCATCAATGTTTGTTTCGTAGTCGTAGTCGTGATAAACTGGTTTAGATGTAGCAGTTGGAAGTGTCCCTAACACCGGGTGGGAAATGTTTGTTACAATTTTTTTCACACCACTGTCACATTTGGTAGGCTTTTTCTAATCACAGTTGCCTATTTTGAAAGCATCCCAAGAAAACCTCGGAAAGAGATTTTGTTAGGAGCTTTTTATCACACGCACTGTATCACTTTTTAAGAACGTTTTTATTTTGTAGTTCACTGTGCTAAAGAACATGCAGTAATATCATTTGCCACACTTGCTCACTTTTTAATTGCACACTTAACGAAAGACTCAAAGTGACGAACCTTCTATTTTTCATTCGATCATTGTACGATCAACACACCGTACATCACAAAACACGCATCGCATCGAGCAGAAACAACACGGGCAGCGAACGCGTACTAAGCGATTCCGACAGACAGAAGAAAAAAACAAACAAACAAACAACCAACGCGCGTGTAGGATGCGGACGGTACAGGTATCGAGAAATGACTGAAAACGAACGCTGAAGCTAAGCAGGAAACGAGCAGCACCAAAGGTTTGAGCAAACTCAAGCACCCGTGAGCACGGGCTCAAACCTGCTTCGGCTCTTTGCGGTCGTTTGCGTTAGCGTGTGCGTAGGAGCAGAAAATGGAGGACAGTGGAATAGCCAACCGACCGCGGTATGCCGGTACGTTGGCCGTACGACCCTGAGGGAGCGACCGAGACAGACCGAACCGTGTGGCACAGGCGCAAAAGAGCACACGAAGGTGACCACGTGGCCATAAAGCGTGCACGGGAGCGCTTGTGATTGGACGCATGCGGTCGACTGCAACCCCTTTTTAGCAGGGGGTTGGTTTGTTGAGCTTTTGCATGGGGGTGCATGAGGAGTTTGGTGCAAGTGGAGGTTGATTATTTTCTCCCACCCCCTTCTGTGAGCGCAAATGAGAACTCCGAGCTGGGGTGTGTTTTTTGTGTCTGTGTGAAAGAGATCAGACGCTAGTGCGAACGAACGCAAGCGATGGTTCGAAAGGTGCAGTTTGTCTTTACCGTGCGCATGAGAGTTTACCGACGGCTGAGAGTAGAAGCTGTGTTTTGCGTAAATTGAAGAAGAATGTTTTTCAAATTGTGCAATATTGTATTCTGTGTTCTAAGCTTGCTAAAAGTGTTTCAGTATAAGTTAATAAAGTTATGGAAAAAACAATGAAATTACCTAAAATTCGTCGACAAAATAAAAACAAAACTTCAAACAAAGAAAAAAAACATAATCTTTAGTACAATGATTTACAAAGAACTATGAAAGAACACAAGAAACTTATAAAATTAATTAAAAACACTATGAATCTTGTTGTTACAAACCTTCGTGCAATTTTTTTTACTACTTACATTCAACTCATCCCGAAGGTTGATCTGCTACACAGTGCATCGCATTGTTTTGTGTAGCGTTTCTCTCATTACTCATCGGAATGATTCCTCTTCACATGCAGATGAGCTTAACGTACGATACAACTCCCGTACAGCCCCCATACAAACGCCTGCAAATGAGCTTCAAAAGACCATCACCACACCTCCACTAACCTCCCTCTCCACCCTCCCTATCCATCCCGGACAATGGATGAAACCTGCCATCGATTAATATACAACGCTCGCTCATTTATTGCTACTTACACTTATATTATGAATTATTATGCTTCATTCTTTCCGTTTCCGTGGAGCGCGACACGGGTTGCGTTCGTTTTTATTTGCCGTTCGTTCGATTTCCTGCCCCATACATATGAGCGTACTCGCCTCGTCTTACGCCTACGCAACCCTCTCGCCGTCTGTCAACCGGGTGACCGGACAGTGAACGACGAAACGGTCCACGAAACAGAAGCACAGTCCTCGCTTGCATCGCATCCTCGACCTCGACCGTGACTGAGAGACGCGTCGTTGTTGGCTCAGTCGCCTTTCACATCTGCCAGCTGGATCGGTGAATAGGGAAGGGCGGAAGACGGGGGTGGTTGTTGTGGAGCTGAGGACGGTTGCGCCCTATCAACACTATCATCTTTGAGCAGAAAATCACACCGCCATGAAAATGGGCCGGTACACGAGCTAAACTGATCTTCCTGCTGGAATCGTTTGCGATGGGGACAGAACGGTTGCTCTAAAAGTGACCAGGCATAATATGTGCACAGGTGTTTTTAACAGAATTAAATTAAATATTACTGTTTGGTTTAATCCACCATATATAATAAGGCGATCGCAATATTCTCTTATAAATTAATTTTTAATTTAAATAATTTTAACAGTAAAACTATTTTGTGGAAAAATTATTGCAGTAAATTTTAACATTTTCACCATTTCATTTTAACAAAATTTTCGATTTTTTTTTCAACATTTGTTGGTCACTTTTCAAGCACACCATCACATCATCACGCTTAATGGATCACTTTAAAAAAGCTCCCTCCTGTATACGCCTTGCTTCGGTTGTGGCTCGATCCGATGAAGGCACCGATATACATGGCTTGTAAAGCATCTGCCCTGTCCCGGGTCGCTGCTTCCTATTCCTTCAAGATGATCCTCGCACAGCAAAACTTAACCCACCTACACGAACAAACTCACTGGAGTGGATGTGTGTGTATTATACGTACGATCGTGTCGATCAGCCAGCCAAGCCGGACCATTTACATTTCGCTCGACCCGAAAAGGTGGAGTTTGGAGTCGTAAGGCTTGGGTTTTCGTTGGATGTTTGTAAAGGGGGGCAGATTTCATCTAAATGGTAGCTAACTCTGACTCGTTCCATTTCGGTGGTTAAGCGGTTTTTGAGAAAAAAAGCAGTGAAAACGTTACTAAGAAAAGAGCTGTAGAAAACAGCTTTACACACCAACGATAAGCCTGCTCCAGCAGAAGCTAATGGGGAGGGTTCTTAGAATGGGACAAACAGCTAATAAGCGATACCCGAAGGTGTTTAGGATAAATGCTGACAAAAGGTGACGCTTTTGCCGGCTATGTACAAGAAAATCCTAAATACCCGAAACGATCGCAGTATTACACGACTAAATAAACAATCTTTTCCAGCAAGGTGATTCCGGTGTATGAGTGTCTTTTTTTGTGTGTTGAATGATTGATTTATTTTTTTGTGGACTATTTGTTGCTTTCCGCTCGAAAATGGTTGCTCAGAACGGTTCCTGAGGTCAGCTTCAGAACGCAGAACGCAGGGTCATTTGGTAGGGTAATTTGTAATAATTTTGTTCGCTCGCTCACTGTTTGTTCTAGCACATTTTGGTTGGCAAGTGTTAAGTCGGTAGGTTCCAAATTTGAGGTCAATTAGGAACGCTTTGAATGATGGTAGTAAGAGAGAATGAGCAGTCATGACGAATGTGAACGACATATTGCTCCATTGTGTGATGGGTCGAAATGGATGAAAAACTTAAATATAAATGTGTTTCTGTTTACTGAATTCATTTCTAAATGCCGCTCATATATTTATCTCAATTATGGTGTTTATCATCAAAATGTAAATGGAGCTTTTAAGCAATTTATAATACAAAATACCTGAAATAAATAAAACACCTGAACCTATGTACAAACGCACATTGAATGAATTGAGTCATTCACACCACATAATCATAAATTCCTAGTGCGAACTATTAACTTAGCCTTACCTCGAATAGCCCTTATATTCTCATCGTAATCTGTTCTGGAAGCGCAATATCCGTTCACGGCACTATTCCATTTTATATCGCCGTAAAACTGTCCTCTTCCGTCCAGTTTTCGCAATGAAAAAACCAATCCGTTCCGTAGGCGACACTTTTGTGCGATCGCAAAACATCGACACCAGACATCATAGGCAATGATTATTTGTTGTGTTTCCTGCACACATACCATCCACACTAAAATGCAACGGCAATTAAATTCATTAACCGAATAATTATTGCTCATTATACACGGAGTATGTTGGAGACGGCGCACTCAGCTTGACGTCGTACGAATAAGGATTATTCGGAGAGTTACATCCGGATCGAAGTGTTTCGCTCGCTCACTTTAGCTGTACGTGCCGTTAATCATGATCATAGGTTTCAGCGGTTCTCATTATCGGTTACTGGGAGCCTAAGATAATCCTTCATTCCCGAGCTGGCGTCATACCGTTGGGGGTAGTTTGGACCTCGGGGGTTCGTTTTAATTGCTTTTGCGTTTGTATTCAGGTCGATTGAAGGTAATCCAGCCGTGTTGTGCAGAATTGCAGTCTTCTCCAGGAAAAGAACGACAAAATGGACGATACTTTGTATGCAGAAAGGATGTTACATCTGGTGATTTCCTGTCCAAAGAGTTAAGAACTGCCGTTTTCGTATAGAATAGTTTTACGTTTACGTTGATGTTTAATTTTTCAAGAACTTTTTTTTACTTTAAAACCCTTTGCAAAAATTTATATCGTGTGAATCTACCATCCGTTCTGTGAAGATGTAATTAAAAAATGCATCATTTACACAGTCATGTAGAAAACACAATTCTTCTTTTCAAACAAATATTGCTTCACCGGGGACATAAGTTTTCACACTGCCAACTGTTCTGTTTCGCGTCGTCCTGATGAACACGTCGCCATAATCAACCGTGACACCCTACCCGTACGTGTAAACGTTTTCGCACTCTTTCATTAGCCGTTTCGTGCTAACAATTATTAGGTGTGTGGTGTCGTGCAACAAGCCAAAGAGAACCATGATGGAACAACAAAATGTGGTACGGAAATTTCAGTACAAAGTGTTTGCAAACCACAACGGTTATGATGGCGTCCTGCCAGAAGAAAGGAAGTGTTATCTACGCTGGAGGTAAAAATGCTTCCGGTGGTTTTCTGGTGTTCTGATGTTCTGTTATTCTTACTGAAAGGAAATGCATCGGGTTGGAAAAACGCCTGCATATCGACATGGCGGTAACAGCACCAGGAAGTGACTTAACATATGTTGAATTCTCCAATTATAAGCCAGAAGAAAAGATGAGAATTTTTATACAAACTGTATTTCGTAAATTATAAAAAAAATTGACTTCACAAAAATTCGGTACTTTTGATTTACTAAAATAAAATGATTTAAAGAGTATAACGATAACGGAAATGGTTTTGCTTGATTGCCCATTACCTACACATTAGAATGAGGCGTCGCTCGTAATGGCCGAACGGAGCAATTTCGTATTGATAACGTTTGTTTGCATTCATTTCCCTCCCAACCAAACATGGCCAATTACTGATAATTAATTGCACGCATCCTCCACCACCACCGTTTGGTGACAATTTTTCTAACCGCATCTTTGCAGAACGAACGCCACAAAGGTGCTTATTTTATGAACCGTTGCCCGACCGTGTTCGGGTCGGCTGAAACCAAAACCGAACGTCCAGAACATTTCACCCATGTCCTTGACGGTGTTGAAGCGGCTGATGCCGCTGTTTCTCATTTGCATAATTCATCGATTGAAATCATCATCAGCCACACCTTCGCACGAAGAAACGGCTTAATAATCGGGCAGCCAACGGTGAAACGCTCGCAATAGGTTTTGTGAAATGCATTTCCATTGGGTGGCTTTTATCTGGCGTGAATGGATATTGTTATTACGCTAATTAATTTTGCCATGTGGTGACACCAGTCTGTCGCCTTTCCGAGTGCAGCACTTTTCATAATACGGAATGAAATAGTTATGTGAGGTGTCTTAAAGAATAAGGATATTCTTGAGGAATGGCAAAAGGCTAGGCGAGTAACGTGCGTCGTCGTTGGGGTAATACAGTGCTCATATATTAAAGTGAGTTGTTGTTAAAGGTAAACCCAAACATAGTAAAATAAATATTCGAACCAGTGTCCTTACTTTTCTATATTCACAGAGTTCTTTCAAAATGGTCGAAAGACCTCAGTACTTACATACCATTTAAAGCATAACCAGGTAAAGCAATATTAAAACAAAATTAAAATCAAATAATACTTTTTAAAGAAAATCCTGCCTCATATGAATAGGGTCTGATTTCATGTGAATTTACTTAAAAGAGGTATAAAAACTTATTTCAAAAAATATTTTGAAAAAAAAAAATATTTTACCAGTTTTTCAAGAAATCTTAAGCATTGGGAAAATTCTGCTATATTTTTTCCAGTTATTCAAACATGGTAATTGTATATCTCCATTTAAAACGAATCAAATTCAATAATCCAATAAAGCAAACAATAATATTAATATTAGAAAACATTTCATCAGAACGATACAAAAATGTTTTTATAAAACAATTTTAGGAAATACAAATTTTAAAATTCTTTGCAATTATCTTAATATGAGAACCCTAGTGAAACAACAAATTGGCATGAAAAGTGATCAAAAATTGCACAAGCCATACATACAGCTTAGTTCCCCGCCATCTACGACCAGACATAAAAGACAAATTTCACATCTCCCACATCAGCGTGCCCTCTCAGGGTGAACCTCACTAGGCAATCGAAAACAATTCTCTCCCCTAGTCACCCATCAAATGGACGGCTGATTTACGTTTATTTTTATTATCAAAACTGCAGCACAAACTTCGTTCACTGTACGGCGGCGATCACGGTCAGCAAAACGGCTCCGGATCGCCAGTCACCAGTGCGAGGCAGGCACTAAATAGCTTTACTTAACCCTTTGCGACACCACTACGGTACCGGACCGGTCATGGGAACGCAGCCCATTTGCCGTACTGCGTCGAGCACTATTGAGCTTAATAATACAATAATGTCCAACCATTTCCGACACGAACCCGTTCCGTTTTCCGTGTGACAGTAATCGTTAAGTGCGATGGCCACCGGCCGCCATAAAGATCCGCCAGTGCAGCAACGATCGAGCGACACCCCGACGAGGCGGTAGATGATTGTAATTTTATTTTTATTCGATTGGACACTCGATGTATGTGTTTGAAGTTGCCGTACACGACACGGAAATGTACTTTGTTGCAGTTGCTTGCAGTTCAATTGTATTTTTATCTGCAGTTTGACGTTCTAGTGGTTTAGGTGTTTTTTTTTTTGGAAGTGATACGATGCAATTATTATACGAAAATAAATGCGGACATAAATGCAGTTGCGAGCATTTTCGTCCCATTTGCTTGTTTGGTAGCTAAAATTTAAATTATGAATTTTATATTCCTCGCTATATAAATTATCAAATTTCTCCTTATAAATCAATCCATCACCAACGATAAAGTGCACACAAATCGGGTAGGATCAATGACAAAAATGACTAAAATAAAACCGCAACAAACCACTACCACTTCCAATGCATCCCATTTCTTAATCAGCGCGCAAAGATTATTGAAAGCAATTAATTACGAGTGACGAGAAGCGCTAGAAATATTTTTCATTTATCCACACCACGGTTTCGTTGCACCCTATATGCTTTCCTGTATTCTTCACACACCGAAAGAAACGGTGAATTAAAATCGAACAGCAGCGCAGACCGATGCAATAAAAGCTAAACAGCAACGATCAATAATTTCAGCTTCTTATCGCCTCACACCGAATGTCGATGTCATGTTCGTCCACTTTCGTGGCAGACGGGAAAAAGGGGTGAAAAAGCAAGCGGGAGAACAGGGAAATACAGGGGAATCTATATAAAGTGCAAACATGCAGCATAAAGTCAAACCGCGTTTGCATTTGGATCTCTTCTTCTGCCCTGAAAATTAATCTTCCACCCCGGGAGTTTGGTGGTGGATATTCCTTTTCTTTTTGTCTCTCGCAAACACAGACGACGACATTTTGCTCAAGCAGCTAGCAGAAGCAACAAAACAAAAACAAAAAATAATGCCTATAAGTATCTGGCGTTGGTTTCTCCCAACACGCACCAGCTAATGGTGGTTCCGAACAAGGGAAAATGCGCCAAGTGGAAAAACAAACGACAACCGGACCGGAAAGGAAGCTAACAAACAACAAGCAATAAATATATATGCACTCGATGCATATCAACGCAAACAGCGCGCGTTAATGAGGCGAGCAGGGAGCATCCGATTGTAATGTGGTTTTGTGAATTTTCTCACCATTTAGTCGATACGCGATGCCTGCGACCAATGATCGTTCGATCGCTACCAGAAATATGGCGTAGGATATTACTTTTTTTTTAACTTAAAATAGTCATCCTTGAACGTCTTAAAATTAGGCTCGCCAAGCACAAGATTTTAGTATCTTCTTTCAAAATATTTAAAAATTATTTTAATTTTATTTTTTTATATATAAATAATTTTTTATGAGTTATGCTAATAATACGAAAATTTTTATAAAATTGAAGAGCATAAAATATCGTCAAATGTCGTGTTTCTTCCTTTTTTCAATACTTTTCTTTTGATCTATTGCTCAAGATAAGCATTTCAGACACATAATTCACCCGTAAGCTGACGGAACGGTACGATTAGTAGTTCCTAACGTTTTCCAACAAAAACAGGAACGCACCATTCGTCCAAGGACATCCAGAAGCAGAAGCTCATTTTGCCCTGGTTCCATCCTGCCAATCGATGCAAGATTAATGGTTCGTTCCACTCGAACGCCACTCGCTATTGTCAGGTACGCGGCCCTCGAAAAATGCGCTCGAAACTTAGAAGAAACCTACCCCTTGAGCTACCTGTTTAATGTTGCACTGGTTGTCTGCTTTAATGCATTAATATCTGAAGTGGTTCGGTGACGGTGGTGCTGGCCGATTTTTCTTCACCGTCTGGTGGAGTTCTCGCATTTGCAGTGCCCGAACGCTTTGATGTCGCCAGTGCATGGGAAGTGCATTAAAAATATAAATTAAATATCAACCGCGCTTTTTAATTCGATCATACCGGGGCGTGGATGGCGGACCTCGTGCAAACCTGTTTCAGCGCTTTAATCCAGTGGACGCTGAAAGACGTCGCCTCTTACGAAGAAGATGGGTTTTTCGAACGTGTTTTTTGTCTGCATGCAGGATGAATAGGAAAAAGGATCGTTAATGACACGTTTGGTGTTACATTTTACATAAGTGCGTTTAATAACTTAGTTTAGACGTACTTCACGTTAGAATGACTTTTCGGGTTTATAAATTCTACCGTTTTTAATACATAAAATATTCAAATTTATTTTATGATACGAACCTAAAACAATATTAAAACTTAGTTCTGTTCTTTGAAGTTGTTTATAAAATATCCTTCAAATAAAAAATAATTTTCGACTTACTTTCGACAAATTTAACTTAGATGATTTAAAGTAGAAATAAAGCAAAGAGAAAATATTTTTACTTTGTAATCACCATTTCAAAGAATACTACATGGCAATTTCATAGCAATGTGGCAATGGTACTAGCTCGAATTACAATGATTATTGACGTCTACTGGCAGGCGTGCGAATAAGAAACGGATGGTATTTGTACCAAATCACAGTGTGCCGTATTGACCCGCAGCAAGGATGCGCAGCGATCCCTTTTTCCGTGGTTGGGCATCAAGCGCTAGTAGCCTTGTAATTTGCGCCCATTCCAGCAAATTGACATACAAAAGGCTGTGATTTCTGACGGTTGCATCCATATTCTCTTTTAAGTTTTTTCCAAGCGTGTGTGGTTGCATCATAGACCGCAGAATGGAACAAAAACAAAGGCCTTCCTTCTAAAGGCTCACCCTGTCATTGGGTAAGGTGCACAATTACCGTTTAAATTTAACCTCGGCTTTAGCTGCGTTTTTTCCTTCCAAATGGGTAAGGTGGTGAGTATACCTTGCTTCGCACTGATTTAGTTACTGAAACTGTGCCACAGGGTCGTACAGGAAGCTCAAGCAGAACTAGGCAAAAAAACAGAACAAACATTAAGCTGGTATGTTGGGACTTCAAATGGAATTTTCAATGTTTGCTTAGTAGCAAAAGGGGAACGGTGTGTTTTACTAGCGACAAGGATAACGTTAGGAATGAAACAGAACACAAATATTTTTTTTCGCATAAAATATAACACCAGAAAGGATCTACGATGTGAAACAGTTTGTAACTTACTATTTTCATATTACAAAAAAGTAAATAAAAGGGTAAAAAACTTTACGTTCGAAAATTTTAAAAATAATTAAATCTACTTAAAAAATACATACAATGCATCGTAATCGATAAACCATCGATTATTGCTAGCAAAATAATATTTCTTCACACATTTCTGTGCATGGCTCTCGTCACTAAAACGCGAGAGCTGCTCGAACGAACTACCCCTCGAGAGAGGGAGAGTAAATAAAGCATTCGAGTAGATTCCATTTTTCGAGTATGGTAGCATAAAAGAGGCGTGGTCTTAATATGTATGGGAAAATATAGAACAAGTGGATAAAAAAATTACAAGGGTAGAAAACAGATCGGGATGAAACGTTTCATGCTGAAATATTTCAGTATTTGGACAAACATAAAAAAAACTTTAAATCATAATATACAAATTTTCATCACATTTCAGTTTTATAACATGTTTTGAATTGTGCAAATCAACCAAGAATGCTTAAAAATACTAATTAAAACAAAAGCTTTGATAAGTATTTTAGCTCTGATTCCAGCTCAAACGTAGGTATAACTCCTTTAAGAAACAGAAAAATAAAGAAGTAAGACAACAACTATAGCACAACACTTTGTACGCGGATGTGAGTGACAAATTGTACCCACACCGCTGAATGCCTTCTTTTGTGCAGTGCGTTTCGATTCCGTGTTCATGGCCTCCACGTCGCTTCC